>NW_028319282.1:217500-537500 GCF_062004578.1 Staurois parvus
AAGGATGTGGAGGCTATTGGGGAAACTTTGCAATAGTGTGGCTCCCAAATATTCACCCCCTCCAAAGGGAATGGGTACAAGGGTACATTAGTACCCCTTACTTATTCCCACATATTTGGCCAATGAGATCCCCATGGTTCCTAGGCCATTTTTTTCATATTTCAGCATCCAGAGATTTGGAAGGCCTGTTTGTTTGGTGGGTCCACGAACCGCAAAAACACCGAGTTTGAGTCAAATGTCAATCTCATCCCTTTACCCAACCATCCCACATTTTATAATGTCCCTCAGTACCTAAGCCCTTCCCAACTCCTACAGTATAATCCTGCTTGTAGGAAGGTGCAGTCAATTTCCACCACTGTAGTTGGTGCTTGCTGGGATCAGCATTGCAGTTTGAGAGGAAGTCAAGAGGAACATGGTTCCACTATGGTTTCCTGCGTCACTGGGGAAGCTATCCAATTGGATGCTGCTGTCCCATGTGACCCTGGCAGCCATCTTGGGTCACGCAGAGCCTATTTAAGGCCCCGGCTCCCTGTGCTTGGAGCACATTTGCAAGTGGGTAGAGTAGGGACAGGTCTGTTAGGGACATAACTAGCAGCAAGGAAATGTTCCTGATGAGCACGGAAAGCATAGGGATCGCAACTTCTATGGACCTCTTCCCACTTGGGCACGAGACGGAGAGGCAGCATTCTTCCCTTCCTAACAGTTGCTGGCAGTTCAGCTGGAACCTTCTCTTTATATAAAAAATATGTGTGCGTAACTTGCAAGCCCCTAAAATATTCCTCTGGATCGCTAACATTTATCACATACTCAAACTGTGTAAAAAAGACCATATAACTAAAAAATGTTGCGCTCCCAATCTCTAACAAACTTATAAATTAGTGACTTCAAGTTATATATCCATGAAAAACAAACAATATACCATATATAAATAAATGAATATCAAGTTAAATGTGATGTGAATCAAATAAAATAAAAAAACAGTCCCATTAATCAAATAATAGTCCAAAAAAAGGGATTTGTGATGTGTTTGAATCATCACAAATCCCTTTTTTTGGACTATTATTTGATTAATGGGACTGTTTTTTTTCTTTTATGTGATTCACATCACATTTAACTTGATTTTCATTTATTTATATATGGTATATTGTTTGTTTTTCATGGATATATAATTTGAAGTCGCTAATTTATAAGTTTGTTAGAGATTGGGAGCGCAACATTTTTTAGTTATACCTTCTCTTTATATGCTGTTGGAAACCATGAGTGTTCCTGATTGGGTTGTCTATTTAGGGCCCTGGCTCCCTGGGCTTGGAGCACATTTGGTAGAGTAGGGACAGGTCTGTTAGGGATATAACTAGCAGCAGGGAAAGGTTCCTGACAAGGAAGGAAAGCATAGGGATCGCAACTTCTATGGATCTTTTCCCTCTTGGGCAGGAGGTGGAGAGGCCGCATTCTGCCCCTCCTAACAGTTGCTAGCAGTTCACTTGGAACCTTCTCTTTATATGCTGTTGGAATCCATGAGTGTTCCTGATTGGGTTGTCTTCCCTCCGGGTTTATTGTGAACTGTTTTTGCATTACTTCAGTACAAGTTCTTGCATTGTACTTGGACTGTGTGTGTTGTTGCTACTTCACCATGATGTACCCCCCCTACATGCTCCACAGCACAGCTAAGCCCCCCATAAGCGTCCTAAGTCCTATAACCCCTCCTCCATACGTAACCTCTAAACTCCTGTTACCCCTACAACCTTGCACAATGTGTGTCCCATCTGCTTTATAGTTCAATATTACCAGGAAGGTCATATAGCCCCCCCCCCCCCCAGGAGAAGGGACAACTGCAACCTCAAGTACAACTACAACCCCTACTACCATTCTTTCTACACCTCTGCCAGTAGTGGTCAATGTTGGTGGTATCCCAAAAAAAGATTCCAAAAAAAACCAAAAACATAAATGGCCCAGGATGGTTAGGATCAATAGCACCACTATCAACCCATCCCTGTGAAGGAAGACCGAGGACTGGGCCCACAGATTCAGAGGGTACACGATGCCACACAGACAGCGGTTCTTTTAAAACAATTCCGTTTACTGAACAGTTATAGTGATCATGTAGCTGAGCATACGTAAACAGAATGATAACAGCGCATAACCATACAGTAAGAATAATACTGTCTAACACTAACCCCGTACTTGCGGACTTTTCCCCAATGTCCAGAAAGCAGCCTGGCTGCGCCTGAATGTTCCTGAGCAAGATATAACATTGGGGTGCACCCTAAGTATTGCGCAATACTATTTGTAATCCAAAGGAAAGTGGAGTGTGTCTCTTGTAACTTTCTGGTATATCCAAAATGTCACTGACCACGTGTGGTGCGATGTGCAGCTGCAAAGCCGCACTTACGGTTCCCTGGCAGGCTCTTGGTGCTTTCTCCTGACCCACTCCGGAACCGGACCATACAGTCACTTGTTTCCTGGTCTCGTTGTGAATCTTCCTTAGGTGCCCTCGCCAGATTCCACTGTGAGCCGTAAATCCTCTTCCAGGCCCCACACAGATTCTCCAGACGTCCTCAGCATCCAACAGCCAGACCCAGACTCCACTTCCTCCTCAGCACAGGAACTCCTCCCCTTCCCATAGAGTTTGTGATGCAGTAAGTCATTTCTTAATTGCAGCCTCAAACCTGCATTTACAGTTCACTATGACCCTTCTGAGGGTCCTACTCGGCCCCTAAATTAGTATTCATTAAACTTTATAGGGTAAATAAGCATTTATCTTGTCTTAGCAAAAGTCACTACAAAATCGATTCTTGTACTTTGCTGCCATCTACTGACCAAAGAGCATATTGCAGTTTAACATTACACACCAGTATTAATCCATGCGTCACACCCTTACACCTGCATGCCAGGGTGCTAGGTGTAACTCTGGATTCTGAACTATCCTTTCAGGCCCACATCCAATCCCTGTCCAAATCATGCCGCCTCAACCTCCGCAACATCTCCAGAATATGCCCCTTTTTAACCAATGATACCACAAAGCTCCTAATTCACTCCCTGCTCATCTCTCGCCTCGACTACTGCAACTCCCTCCTCATTGGATGACCTTTACATAGGCCACACACCCCTCCAGTCCATCATGAATATAAGTAATAAAGCGAGTGCTTCTCAATCTGGTATAAAAGCAGCTTAAAATCCTTGAACATACAGTCAGGTCCATAAATATTGGGACATCGACACAATTCTAACATTTTTGGCTCTATACACCACCACAATGGATTTGAAATGAAACGAACAAGATGTGCTTTAACTGCAGAGTGTCAGCTTTAATTTGAGGGTATTTACATCCAAATCAGGTGAACGGTGTAGGAATTACAACAGTTTGCATATGTGCCTCCCACTTGTTAAGGGACCACAAGTAATGGGAAAATTGGCTTCTCAGCTGTTCCATGGCCAGGTGTGTGTTGTTCCCTCATTATCCCAATTACAATGAGCAGATAAAAGGTCCAGAGTTCATTTCAAGTGTGCTATTTGCATTTGGAATCTGTTGCTGTCAACTCTCAAGATGAGATCCAAAGAGCTGTCACTATCAGTGAAGCAAGCCATCATTAGGCTGAAAAAAACAAAACAAACCCATCAGAGAGATAGCAAAAACATTAGGCGTGGCCAAAACAACTTTTTCGAACATTCTTAAAAAGAAGGAACGCACCGGTGAGCTCAGCAACACCAAAAGACTCGGAAGACCACGGAAAACAACTGTGGTGGATGACCGAAGAATTCTTTCCCTGGTGAAGAAAACACCCTTCACAACAGTTGGCCAGATCAAGAACACTCTCCAGGAGGTAGGTGTATGTGTGTCAAAGTCAACAATCAAGAGAAGACTTCACCAGAGTGAATACAGAGGGTTCACCACAAGATGGAAACCATTGGTGAGCCTCAAAAACAGGAAAGCCAGATTAGAGTTTGCCAAACGACATGTAAAAAAGCCTTCACAGTTCTGGAACAACATCCTATGGACAGATGAGACCGACATCAACTTGTACCAGAGTGATGGGAAGAGAAGAGTATGGAGAAGGAACTGCTCATGATCCTAAGCATACCACCTCATCAGTGATCATGGTGGTGGTAGTGTCATGGCGTGGGCATGTATGGCTGCCAATGGAACTGCTTCTCTTGTATTTATTGATGATGTGACTGCTGACAGAAGCAGCCGGATGAATTCTGAAGTGTTTCGGGAATATTATCTGTTCATATTCAGCCAAATGCTTCACAACTCATTGGACGCTTCACAGTGCAGATGGACAATGACCCAAAGCAGACTGCAAAAGACACCAAAGAGTTTTTTAAGGGAAAGAAGTGGAATGTTATGCAATGGCCAAGTCAATCACCTGACCTGAATCCGATTGAGCATTTCACTTGCTGAAGACACAACTGAAGGGAAAATGCCCCAAGAACAAGCAGGAACTGAAGACAGTTGCAGTAGAGGCCTGGCAGAGCATCACCAGGGATGAAACCCAGCGTCTGGTGATGTCTATGCGTTCCAGACTTCAGGCTGTAATTGACTGCAAAGGATTTGCAACCAAGTATTAAAAAGTGAAAGTTTGATTTATGATTATTATTCTGTCCCATTACTTGTGGTCCCTTAACAAGTGGGAGGCACATATGCAAACTGTTGTAATTCCTACACCGTTCACCTGATTTGGATGTAAATACCCTCAAATTAAAGCTGACAGTCTGCAGTTAAAGCACATCTTGTTCGTTTCATTTCAAATCCATTGTGGTGGTGTATAGAGCCAAAAATGTTAGAATTGTGTCGATGTCCCAATATTTATGGACCTGACTGTATATACATATAATCAAAAAATGCAGCGCTCAAATAATGCTAAAGTGAAGAAGTGGTAAACGCGCAAAATTATGCGCTAGTAAGTGATACAAAAAGTGGTGTCTTGATGAAGACAATAAATTATTATAAAGTGACAACAGTATCATGTAAACACATTACATCGCAAAAAATTGATATCTAAATATATAAAAGTCCATTGAAGTTTTCAGAAAGGTGCGTCAATATTCCCAAGCAGGAAGATAACAATCATTCCCATTCAACTTCCATCACATAATAATAAGGTGCTTGTGACTTCCGTGATAGGAAAAAGGGGTGTGCTTGCACTCACCAGACGTAAAATAATTTTACGCATGTAGTATATGGGGCACTGGTGGTCATCTGGAACCCGGTAGGGATGTGGCACTCCGATGGCGCTTGGTATACCCAGGGAATGTACTCCAGGCCTCTCAGTGGACCCTCTCTGGTAGTAGAAACTGCTCACAGGTTTCACTTCCACCCGGCATCAGGTAAGTTCAGCATCAATGGGAGATCCACCTTAAGTAGCTCAAATAAGCCACCAGGACAAAAGGCTGATATAGTGCAGTAAATTGTATTCAGCCAGTGTTGATAATCACATATCAGGCAGCTTATTGTGACATCCAGTATGATAGCAGCATCAGCTACAGGTAAGTATGTGCAGGTAAAAATCATACATGAATTCCAAGACTCCAAGATGGCTGCTGGCCAGACACGTGGCTCCAGCAGCAAAGGGTGATGTTGGACCAGCAGGCTGGTACCCTGACGCGTTTCGTGCAATGGCACGTTGTCAAAGGGTTGCTGCTGCCAGGCTCCTCCACCTTACCAACCGTTCAGTGTCTGCTACCCCTCTCTGCCAACCCCTTCACTGACCTCCACTCAGTGTCTGCTACCCCTCTCTGCCAACCCATTCACTGACCTCCACTCAGTGTCCTCCACCCCTCTCTGTCAATCCCTCCACTGACCTCCACTCAGTGTCCTCCACCCCTCTCTGCCAATCCCTCCACTGACCTCCACTCAGTGTCCTCCACCCCTCTCTGCCAATCCCTCCACTGACCTCCACTCAGTGCCCTCCACCCCTCTCTGCCAATCCCTCCACTGACCTCCACTCAGTGTCCTCCACCCCTCTCTGCCAATCCCTCCACTGACCTCCACTCAGTGTCCTCCACCCCTCTCTGCCAATCCCTCCACTGACCTCCACTCAGTGTCCTCCACCCCTCTCTGCCAATCCATCCACTGACGTCCACTCAGTGTCCTCCACCCCTCTCTGTCAATCCCTCCACTGACCTCCACTCAGTGTCCTCCACCCCTCTCCGCCATTGAGTGGGACTTACAAACTATCGTTAGTCCCCTGGTCAAGCCTTCTGCTTGGCAAATAGCACGCTTATCCCTACAGATCTCCATGGCACCTTAAAGAGGGTCTGCTTCCATGCAGAACATGTATTGGGCTGTATGTGCAGAGCATGTATTGGGCTGTATGTGCAGAGCATGTGTTGGGCTGTACGTGCAGAGCATGTATTGGGCTGTACGTGCAGAGCATGTATTGGGCTGTACGTGCAGAGCATGTATTGGGCTCTATTTGCAGAGCATGTATTGGGCTGTATGTGCAGAGCATGTATTGGGCTGTACGTGCAGAGCATGTGTTGGGCTGTACGTGCAGAGCATGTATTGGGCTGTATGTGCAGAGCATGTATTGGGCTGTACGTGCAGAGCATGTATTGGGCTGTACGTGCAGAGCATGTGTTGGGCTGTACGTGCAGAGCATGTATTGGGCTGTACGTGCAGAGCATGTATTGGGCTGTACGTGCAGAGCATGTATTGGGCTCTATTTGCAGAGCATGTATTGGGCTGTATGTGCAGAGCATGTATTGGGCTGTATGTGCAGAGCATGTATTGGGCTGTATGTGCAGAGCACGTATTGGGCTGCATGTGCAGAGCACGTATTAAGCTGTATGTGCAGAGCACGTATTGGGCTGTATGTGCAGAGCATGTATTGGGCTGTATGTGCAGAGCACGTTAGTGGGAGCACAGCGTACTCTGGGTCTGGTTATGCAGAGCTCGTTGGTTGCGTAATCAAAATTGTGGGCCAGTCCAGTCCCTCTGGGCTAATGTTGCTGTGATTTTGGCAGGAAAATGCGCTATAATTCAAGACGGTTGTTGTTGTGTTTTAGTGGCAGGATTTCCTCACGCTAGACTGACCGTTATAATGTGTATTAATGTACTGGAGCCGCGCTGGAGACGCCATTAGCAATAAGGCACTCTGGGGGACAATCTGATAGCTTGTATTAGAGGCCCATCGTTGAGAGATGAATTCCAGCTGCTTCTGATGGATAAGATACAACTACTGGCTAAAGACCGAGAGCAAGTTCACCAGTTCATTATACGGGGGGGGGGGGGGGCACACTGACACCCATTTACGTCAAACAAAACTATACAATATATCTGATATACTCCACCAATGTGAGCTCCCATACCCATCCGTAGACATCATATGTATTCATTTTACCCATTTATAAAGTCCTGGCATATTCTATCTGCAGTGCTGTCCAGAGAACACTGAGCCAATCACATCAGTCTCTATACCAAAGGAGCTGACACTCTATTGGTCTCCCACATTGTCTCATACTATTATTATACATTTATATAGCTCTGACATATACCATAGAGTTGTACAGAGAACACTGAGCCAGTAACATCCGTCTCTGCACCAGAGGAGCTTACACTCTAATGTCCCCTCCCCCACAGTCACATCAGTCTCTGTACCAGAGGAAAGAAAAAACTGATCACCTGCCCAGGTCTATAACTGGCTTTTTAAACAGTGAACATGGGGGGCTGTCACTACGTGAGAAAATTTCCAAAAAAGTAGAACTATCCAGTTCAACTTGCCAGCCTACCCCAATCTAATATCGGCTTTTATTGGCGAGGAACAAGGATATGTATATCTTATCAACAAAGGGGGATAAGAAAAGCCAGTTCAAACTGTCAGCCAGTTAGCCAACTATCAAAAACCAAATTAACCTGTCTGGAAACATGCGTTTAAAAACAGGGGTTTAGTTAGCACACATTTGCAAATACATACGTAAGCCACAGAGCCGCGTCACGGCACCCTGAGTATCTGTGGTCCTAACTCTACAAGTCTAAAGAGTTTCTTATCCCCCTTTGTTGATAAGATACACATATCCTTGTTCCTTGCCAATAAAAGCCGATATTAGATTGGGGTAGGCTGGCAAGTTGAACTGGATAGTTCTACTTTTTTGGGAATTTTTTCTTCTGTACCAGAGGAGCTTACACTCTAATGTCCCCTCCCCCACAGTCACATCAGTCTCTGTACCAGAGGAGCTTGCACTCTAATGTCCCCTCTCCCACAGTCACATCAGTCTCTGTACCAGAGGAGCTTGCACTCTAATGTCCCCTCCCCCACAGTGTCTCATACTATTATTATTATACATTTATATAGCTCTGACATATACCGCAGTGCTGTACAGGGAACACTGAGCCAGTCACATTGGTCTCTGCACCAAAGGAGCTTACACTTAGGGAGGAATGTCAGGTCCCTGTAGCAGCTGTCTGTCAGTCTCTGGGGGCGAGGCTTCTCTTTCTGTCCTTTCACGTCCCCTAGATTTTTGTAACATCAGATTTTTGAGGAAAGGCGGCATGTATGGGATCAATGTTTCATCGTTTCTTAGCCTGAGGGTGTGTTTAGATGACGGTCAGGATTTGTTATTATTTTGCTGAAGTAAGCTGGCTTTGTTTAATTATATATATTTTATTCTGTATATATGTAAATATGTTTTTTATGATGTTATTTGTTTGCAAGATTTTAATAAACGAAAAATTTACACTCTACTGTCCCCACCACAGTGTCTCATGCTATTATTATACCTTTATATAGCTCTGACATATACCGCAGTGCTGTACAGAGAACACTGAGCCAGTCACATCAGTCTCTGTACCAGAAGAGCTTACACTCTAATGTCCCCTCCCCCACAGTCACATCAGTCTCTGCACCAGAGGAGCTTACACTCTAATGTCACCTCCCCCACAGTCACATCAGTCTCTGCACCAGAGGAGCTTACACTCTAATGTCCCCTCCCCCACAGTCACATCCGTCTCTGCACCACAGGAGCTTACACTCTAATGTCCCCTCCCCCACAGTCACATCCGTCTCTGCACCACAGGAGCTTACACTCTAATGTCCCCTCCCCCACAGTGTCTCATACTATTATTATACATTTATATAGCTCTGACATATATCGCAGTGCTGTACAGAGAACACTGAGCCAGTAGCATCTGTCTCTGCACCACAGGAGCTAACACTCTAATGTCTCCTCCCCCACAGTGTCTCATACTGTTATTAAACATTTATATAGCTCTGACATATACCATAGAGCAGGGGATGACTGACAACTCATGGGCCCCTGGGCAATAGGGGATCATGGGGCCCCTGTGTCCTTGCCCACAATCAAAGCACACCCAAAAAAGCCTATAAAAAGGTACCAGGGGAATTTCATGGGGCCCCCTACTGATCCCGGGCCCTTAGGCAGTGCCCGAGTGCTCGTATGGTCAGTGGTCAGTCCGCCCCTGCCATAGAGCTGTAGAGAGAACACTGAGCCAGTCACATTGGTCTCTGCACCAGAGGAGCTTACACTCTAATGACCCCACCACAGTCTCATTAGGGCCATGGATAAGGGGGTACCACCAGTCCTCCTGTATGGGCCTAGGCCAGCAGGGGGGCCCAGGCAGCTAAGGGAATTGGATGTGGGCAGGGAGGGTGATCAGCACGGCTGGGGGGTAAATATTGGAACCACTCCCTTGAATTGCTCCTTCTGCCACAGCTGAAAGCTGGCATCTTCTCCTCTCCCTCCTGCTGGCTTTCAGCTGCTGCAGAGAGAGGGATCATTTCCAGTAATTTCCCCCCCACCACACTTATCACCCTCATGTTTCCTTCTGCTGCCCAGGCCCCCCTCTCCTTCCCACCGGCAGCTAGGATCCTTCAGGATGGAGAGTGGGGGAAGGGTCTGTAAATTTGTCAGCCCCATGCTTTCCTGAATGAACACAGTGAGTGATCTGCACTGATCGCTCACTGTGTTAATTCATAACTGAAGCATTGTAGACCGTGTTTTCTTTTGGGGCCCTGTCAGGTTGGCTGTATGGGGCCCCATGGTTTCTAACAGCAGCCCTGAGTCTCATATTATTATTATTATTATTATACAAGTATATAGCTCTGACATATACCACAGCGTTGTACAGAGAACACTGAGCCAGTCACATCAGTCTCTGTACCAGAGGAGCTTACACTCTAATGTCCCCTCCCCCATAGTCACATCAGTCTCTGCACCAGAGGAACTTACACTTTGCCCCTACCATAGTCACTGTAACATTGGGTATACAAAAATAGCTTGATATTGCAGCTATGCCCCTAATTCATGGAAGTGGACCAATGACTATAGTTTAGAATCTAACAGCATTGTAGAATGAGTAAACACAAGATGCCAACCAGTTTCTGACAAGCTTGTGGTGTTGATACCCCCACGGTGGCGGAATGTCAGGGCCCGGTTGCAAGTCCAATGTTTGCAACCCTGGTAGTTCTGCCACCAACCTTACTATTACTAGGGGGCACTCTGGAAGATGTAAGGGGGCACTCTAGAGTGCTCTCTTAATGTTTCTAGAGTGTCCCCTTGGTGCCTCCAGAGTGCCCCCTTACATCACCCCCAGTGCCCCCTTACATCCTCCAGTGTACTCCCCTAGTTCCCCATCGGTGCCTACAAAGTGCTCCATCCATCCTCCAGAGTGCCTCCTTAGTAACTCTATGGTGCCTACAGAGTGCTCCATACATCCTCCAGAGTTCCCCCTTAGTGCCTCTAGAGTGCCCCTTACATCTTCCAGAGTGCCTCCCTAGTGTCCCAATGGTACCTACAGAGCAGGGGCGGACTGACCATTTGGAAACCCAGGCATTGCCTGAGGGCCCGGGATCAGTAGGGGGCCCAATGGGATGCCCCTGGTACCTTTTTCATAGGCTTTTTTGAGTTTGGGCAAGGACACAGGGGCCCCATGATCCCCTATTGCCCGGGGGCCCCATGAGTTGTCAGTCCGCTCCTGCTACAGAGTGCTCCATACATCCTCCAGTGTGCCCCCTTAGTGCCTCTAGAGTGCCCCCTTTCATCCTTATGAGTGCCCCCCCCCTACTGCCCCCTTAGTGCCTCTAGATGTCTCTCTTATTACAGTAGTACTAAGGGGGCACTCTGGAGGAGGACGTAAGGGAGCACTCTGGAGGAGGATTTAAGGGGGTGCTCTGGAGGAAGATGTATGGGGGCACTCTGGAGGATGTAAGGGAGCACTCTGGAGGTACTAAGATATTACCTCCAGCGTGCCCCCTTACATCCTGCAGAATGTCCCTTACAAATACTGAGTGCCCCCTCACATCCTGCAGAATGTCCCTTACAAATACTGAGTGCCCCCTTACATCCTGCAGAGTGCCGCATTACATCCTCCTCCAGAGCTCCAGAACCAAATCTGGCATTTATCCTGTCAGGGTGAGTAATATTAGTGGCAAAAGTCCAGGCATTCACCTCTGTTTCCTCATTATGGGCTTTGGCTTTCAGGGAGGCAAGCCGGAGGAGAGATTATGTACGATGGGCCGCAACTCTCCAGCTGCCAGGCTGGCGGTAAAACACTTTTAAAAATGTTCTTGTCGGTGACACAGAACTGCGCATGTACAGTTTTGAATTAGGCCAATTAGTGTACTGCCGAGCTCGGCCTCTACTCAATTGAGGGGGGGGGGGTGCATATATAAGCCACACCCTGCTGATCCAAGGCTAAGCCCGGCTGTGATCTAATTGACTGCTTCAAAAACTGCATGTAGCACTGCCCCTTGGGACAAGCTGGAATATATTATGGGTCCTGCGCTCAATAGATCCAACCCTAAGCAAACCCAATCCCTCTGGCACAACTGGTAATGAATAGCAAATACCACGCCAAGAAATTTGCTGACACAGGGTTAAATGAAACAAGAACAATTTTATGGAGAATAAAATGCAGTGTAGAGGGGTGGGGTTCCCCTTTCAACTTCAAAACTTACTTTTCTTCTTTTATGCAATGCAGTAAATTTGGTCTGCCACTAGAGGGCTTCACAGCCAAGAGTCTCCGGATGGCAGAGTTGCACTTTAAGCAGAATACAACTGATATCAAACAAATAAACTTACTTATGCTCTATCAATGAAATGTATTACCCACACCGGTGTATGATTCTGCTTCTGAGGGGCGTTAGCCAAAAATCACCTCAGAGTCAGAACAGAATGCAATAAAGAGGTACCTCTAATAAGGCTACTAAGCCAGATTCCTCCACTTCAGTGGAGCTCTAGTTGGTGCACGTTTAGTCCTTACAATGAAGTAAATAGCAACTGAAGGCTTCTTTGGAGTTTCAGCTGGTGTGGGTTACATCAGATTTCACTAGGTTTCTGGGCTGAGAGGGTCCAACCTCAGTGTCTAAAGGCAACACAAAGCACCCCAAGACCAGGGGCAGTCGCAGGATGCAATCTCCCAGTATGTGTCAGTCCCCGGGGCAGACAGTCTCAATTACACTGGTGGTGAGGGGCAAAGCAGGCAGAGGGATCTGTGGCTTGCACAGGGCACCGGATGGGTGAGATCCCAGCAGTGGGGTGCGGATGTCCCAGTCTATATGCAAAGTGTAAATGGTGTGTCTTACTTTCTCCAAGGGGACAGCTCACCAGACTCTGAACACACAGCAGGGTCCCTCTATCCACGCTGGGTGCTGTAGTGCCTCCTCCTCTGCTTGGACAGGCTCCACATGTCCCTGTCTTTTCTCCAGCCTCATGTCTCTCTGTTCTCCCCTTCACTTCCTGCTTCCTCCCCCTCCCAGAGTTCTTTGCTGTGTAGTGGATGAGTCATGAACTTGGCAGAATGCCCAGGTTTTACAAATAGGGGAGAGAGAGAGGAAGGACTGACTGCTAAACATGTGATTCCTTCGGAATCCTATTGTACAAGGAGCCTGCTACATGCACATATGCAGTTCAAAGCTGCGGGCACAGATATTTTTACAGGCACTTTTCTCCAGTCTACAGACAAGAGAAAAGTGTTTGTTAATACTGCTCCAGACCCATGGTGGTGGAACACCAGAACCTGATTGCAAGTGTGACCTCTGCAACCCTGGTAGTTCCACCACTGCTGGCTTCATAGACCAACCTAGGGACCAACAAAACATTTAAATGGACCTCTATCGTGACTGTCATATGGTGTTTCAATCAGAATAATATGCTGATGTTGAAGTCATAACATCAACCCAGCCACCAGAACTAGCTGTCCCTTATAACCTACAGCTGCACGCAGGGGTGTATTTACCAGAAGACAAACAAGGCATTTGCCTAGGGCGGCATTTTTCAGGGGGGGGGCAGCACTTGGAAGAAGGGACACATGTGGCATGGGGACCTGGTGGGTTCCGAGAGATGCTGTGGGTTTCATGACGGTATGCACAGCCCGACTCTCGTCCCTGGGGATGTCCAGAACTGTGAAGGTGAGGGGCTTTCTCTCTCACCATAAGGGATGGTGTCTGGTGTATGGGGGGCAGTGGTAGTGGAAGGCTCGGGTGGAGGGCAGGGGTGCTCTTGGTCAATGTCAGGCTCTTTCTGCGGGGGGCGCCAATTTTTGTGTTGCCTAGGGCAGCACAAAACCTAAATACCCCACTGGCTGCACATCAACACACATTAAAATTGATGCAAGATGAAATGTGTTGACGTGTTAAGACATACTGGGCCTGATAAACTATTGGTGGTGTAGAATGGGAAATAATGTATAAAACTGTTGCAAAAAAGTTACAAATTACCAGTATTTATATATTAAGTCTCAGTGGCCATAATTAATAAGGAGACCTGAGCCACCTTCCTCTTGGCGCACTAATGCGATTATTATTCTGTGCGATAATAAAAATGTGCAATCTTTTCAATGCTATGTCTCACAAATTTCCTTAGAGATTTGCGTTTGATAAACAGCTGTGCAAGTAATGCGTGACATTAAAAAAATTGCAACAGCCACCATGTTATTCTTCAAGGTCTCTGATTTCAAAAAAATATATTCTGTTTGGAGATTCTAAGTAATTTTCTTGCAAAAAAACACTGTTTTTATTATATGTGTGAAAAATTAAAAAAATTCCCTTGGACAGCAAGTAGTTAAGGACTAACTGATTTTAAATTTAAAATGCCTAAAAAAATGCATATATAAATAATATATATATATATATATATATATATATATATATATATATATATATATATATATATATATATATATAGATTTTATATTTTTTTTATATATATATATATATATTTTATATATATATATATATATATTATATATATATATTTTTTATATATATATATATATAATATATATATATATATATATTTTATATATATATATATATATATATATATATATTTTATATATATATATATATATATATATATATATATATATTTTATACATTTTTTTAATATTTTATATATATATATTTTATATATATATATATATATATATATATTTTATATATATATTTTTTTTTTAATATATATATATTTTATATATATATTTTATATTTATATATATATATATATATTTTATATATATAAAATATATATATTTTATATATATATATTTTATATATATATATTTTAGGACATTATAGGACCTTCGGACTGCACGAGGGACTGGCTTGGAGCAGTAGGTATACGGTATATATGCATAAACTGAGGCTGATAGCACACTTAGTTCATGTATATATATATATATATATATATATATATATATATATATATATATAAAATATATATATATATTTTTCATATATATATATATATATATATATATATATATATATATGTAAAATATATATATATATAAAATATATATATATTTTATATATATATATATATATATATATATATATATATATATACATGAACTAAGTGTGCTATCATATCAGTTTATGCATATATACCGTATACCTACTGCTCCAAGCCAGTCCCTCGTGCAGTCCGAAGGTCCTATAATGCAAAATTTCTGCATTTTTTTGCTCTAAGGTGTCACTGTTTACAGGGAATGTCTTTAGCGCTCTCCATTGAATGTATCAGCAGCAGCGGGGCGGGCCGGAGAGAGGAATATGAGGGCTGCGTGATACAGGTGACTCCTCACATGATTAGTCAGCTATTACACACAAACTACAACTCACCACAACTATCTACTACTAACCACAACTATGTACTGTGCTATAGTCACACAACAATCGCTAGAGAATCTCTTGTTCCTTATCACGCATGTCACAGCAGACAGAACCAGCAATGGTCTATACCAGGAATGGGCAAACTACGGCCCGGCGGACCTTTTAATCCGGCCCGCGGAGCGTGATACAAAAAAAAAACAGCCAGGGCAGGCAAACATTTGCATCATTCAGCGCGTTCAAATGCAATGATTGGCCAGTCTCGCTGCCACTCACATCCTGATAGCCAGTGATTGGCTGTCAGGATGTGTGTAGGCGGGGCAGCGTGACGAACGTGAGGGGAGCTAGGCTCCTCTCACAGTCCGCCCTGAAGACCGGAACGGAGCGGGAACACGGCGAGAGGAACGCGCGGAGCAAAGGTAATTTAATTTATATTAATTCACACATACACATCATTCATCTACTCTTGGTCCGGCCCCCGGGTCCAATATATGAACCCATTGCGGCCCTCAAGTCAAAAAGTTTGCCCACCCCTGGTCTATACTCATACTGACCCTGGTACTGTGCCAAGCTCTGGTCGTCCTGAATGACCTCTGTAGTCCAGGTGTTTGGCTACAACAATATGGTGGAAGAGATATTGCCCTCTATTCCCCCCCCTTCTATATTGTGATATTGTGCTTCACCAGTCTCCTCCACCATAAAGGGAGAGATCTAAAGTCATACGAGTCCATAGACTTTATTGCAGAGCACCTGAAACCCTGGGAGTTGTAGTCCAGGTCGGCAGCCATGTACTGACTTTCTGAACTACAGGTTTCTATAGACTCTAGGCAGCAGGAGGAGCCAGGATGGCATTTTTATTGTCCACCCGAGAAAAGCCCTCTTTCTTGGCGCCGCAAGAGTTTGTGCCTACACAAAACCAGTGTATTTATCTGTGAGCAGGAGGCCAAGCCAACTACATGCAAGTCTGAAGTTAGAAGTGGAGTCATCATAGGTTCAATAGCAGCCCTGATGACTCTGTTCGGTTTCCGCAGGGAGATCAGAGCGTTCATCTCTTCAGTCCGCTGAACTGCAGAATTGCCAGGACAAGACCAAGGGGGACCCTTCCACTGAAAGAGCCTACTGCTACCTCCTGGAAGTCGTTGAGAGGGCCACTGGCCCGCCTTTACTCTGCAGAAATGGAGCTATTGAGAGCAGTACATCTAGCGACCCAAATTCATACCACTCTTACCAAACCTGTACCGCACTCCAACTAATCCTATATTGCATCATTACCAACTCTGAGCCATGGTTACGCCAAATTGTGGCCACATCTGTCCTGTGTCCTTGTTACTTTGTGCTAAAACAGAGTTGCACCTATCCACATCTCACTGCATGCAGATTTAAAAGGCAATCATTAAGTGCACCAATGCTGGTTAAAGTGCCCCAATGATAGCCGGCAGAATATCAACCTTAAGGACTGCTCATCCCATAACCCATCATTAAGTGCACCAATGCTGGTTAAAGTGTCCCAATGATAGCCGGCAGAATATGAACCTTAAGGACTGCTCATCCCATAACCCATCATTAAGTGCACTAATGCTGGTTAAAGTGCCCCAATGATAGCCGGCAGAATATCAACCTTAAGGACTGCTCATCCCATAACCCATCATTAAGTGCACCAATGCTGGTTAAAGTGCCCCAATGATAGCCAGCAGAATATCAACCTTAAGGACTGCCCATCCTATAACCCATCATTAAGTGCACAAATGCTGGTTAAAGTGCCCCAATGATAGCCGGCAGAATATCAACCTAAAGGACTGCTCATCCCATAACCCATCATTAAGTGCACCAATGCTGGTTAAAGTGCCCCAATGATAGCCAGCAGAATATCAACCTTAAGGACTGCCCATCCTATAACCCATCATTAAGTGCACCAATGCTGGTTAAAGTGCCCCAATGATAGCCGGCAGACTATCAGCCTTAAGGACTCCTCATCCCATAACCCATCCTACAAACGCCCTTTGCCCCCTTTACCCTTCTTGCCATTTAAACACTGAAAGTGCCTTCCCAGTTGGTTTAGGTCTAGCATAGCCACCATTGGTGCACACTGGCAGCACAGTACCTGTGTTTGATAGATCAAGTTTTATTACTGCTCACTGTTAAATCTTGGGTGGCGTTGTTTCTGTTTATGCTGACCTGGACGCTACATGTGATTTCATGAATAACCCTTATTAGTAGCCATTTTGTATGCTAAACTCTGTTACCACAATTGCCAGTTTATGCATATTTGTTCAGTTACCATCCATACTGAGTGACAATATATTAGGTTTGCCTTTGCTACCTGATTTGGTGCCACTGGGAACTAAGTATTACATTCAGTGATTTCCTGTGATATTATATGTTTGTATGCAACCTGGTGTGTCAGAGAGGCTGAGCTTCCTGAAAGGTCGAGGCAAAGAAAAGAGGACCCAGGCTAACCAGTGGCTCCTATGGGGGTAGGGCTACACAGATATAGGAAAGCTAAATCTGTTGCGTTTAATGATGAGCAGGACACTCCCACACCCCGTTCGGTTCCCAGTCGAACATTCAAACCTAACGAAAGTTCGATCATGAACTTTGAACAGGGACAATTCCCTAAGCGGTACCTTACCACATCTGAGTATGTACACTGCTCAAAAAAATTAAAGGAAGACTTTGAAATCAGAGTGTAGCATCAAGTCTATGACACTCCTGGGATATTGATCTGGTCAGGTAAGTAGCAGAGGGGGTTGTTCATCAATTTCAGCTGCTTTAGTGTTAATGAAATTACCTACAGGTGCACTAGATGGGCAACAATGAGACAACCCCCAAAACAGGAATGGCTTTACAGGTGGAGGCCAGTGACATTTTTTCCCTACTCATCTTTTCTGACTGGTTTTCACTAGTTTTGCATTTGGCTAGGGTCCGTGTCACTGAACGGATCTAGATAACCTCCATTTTGTTTTTGTACGCCATTTTAAGTATTAAGTTAAGTACCGTATTTGCCGGCGTATAAGACGACTGGGCGTATAAGACGACCCCCCTACTTTTCCTGCTAAAATGTAGTGTTTGGGCTATACTCGCCGTATAAGACTACCCCTCTTCCAATGCACACCAGTGGGAGGAATAGTGCCCCATCATTGATGTCAGTGGGAGGAATAGTGCCCCATCATTGATATCAGTGGGAGGAATAGTGCCCCATCATTGGTATCAGTGGGAGGAATAGTGCCCCATCATTGGTGTCAGTGGGAGGAATAGTGCCCCATCATTGATGTCAGTGGGAGGAATAGTGCCCCATCATTGGTATCAGTGGGAGGAATAGTGCCCCATCATTGGTATCAGTGGGGGGAATAGGTGCCCCATCATTGGTATCAGTGGCAGGAATAGTGCCCCATCATTGGTGTCAGTGGGAGGAATGGTGTCCCATCATTGGTGTCAGTGAGGGGTGGAATAGTGCCCCATCATTGGTGTCAGTGGGGGGTGGAATAGTGCCCCATCGTTGGTGTCAGTGGGGGGGGGGAATAGTGCCCCATCGTTGGTGTCAGTGGGGGGGGGGAATAGTGCCCCATCGTTGGTGTCAGTGGGAGGAATAGTGCCCCATCGTTGGTATCAGTGGGAGGAATAGTGCCCCATCATTGGTATCAGTGACACCAATGATGGGGCACTATTCCTCCCACTGACACTTGCTGACCCTGTTCTAGTACGGTGCTGCTGCAGCCAGCATATGTGGTTGCAGCAGCACCTCTACACAGAGCACTTACCTGCTGCTCCGGCACTCAATTTTCGCGGGGCCGCTCGGCTCCGCCCCCTTGCCGGTGATTGGCCGCCTGTGTGCCTTTCCCGAGCTACAGTTCTGGCGGCCAATCACCGGTGAGGAGGCGGAGCCGCGCAGCCGCACGAACATCCAGTGGCCGAACTGAAGGAGACGCTGCGCTTCCTGGACCGGATCGTCGTGGGACTGGATCCAGGTAAGAGACGTCAGCCCCTGCAAACCCCTGTACTTAATGCCGCAGCCCCCCTAACATGTGTACCGGCGTATAAGACGACCCCCGACTTTTGAGAAGATTTTCAAGGGTCAAAAAGTCGTCTTATACGCCGGCAAATACGGTATTAAGTTAGCTTTTTGCAGATATATTAGAAGTTTAATGAAACTGTTTTAGTTGCTCAAGGATGTATCAACAGAAGCTAACATGACCCTGACAATGTAATGGTAGTATGAGGCCATACCTGGACCCTACAGAGGTTGCACAGGCAGTCCAACTCCTCCAGGATGGCACATCAATACGTACCATTGCCAGAAGGTTTGCTGTGTCTCTCAGCACAGTCTCAAGAGCATGGAGGAGATTCCAGGAGACAGGCAGTTCCTCTAGGAGAGCTGGACAGGGCCGTAGAAGGTCCTTAACCCATCAGCAGGACCGGTATCTGCTCCTTTGTGCAAGGAGGAACAGGATGAGCCCTGCCAGAGCCCTACAAAATGACCTTCAGCAGGCCACTGGCGGGAATGTCTCTGTGTCAGGGCTCCCAGGTATGACCAGAGATGTGTGAATGACGCAGGGAAACGCAGACTTCAGATATGGGATAAACAATATAATTTATTAACACTAACAATACAAACATAAACTCAGTGCAATACTAAACATAATACAGTGCAACCAAACCAAACCACCCACAGATAACAGTACATACAAGCAAGCGTCGTCAGGCAGGCCGGGTCAATATCAATTGGGCAGGTAGGTACAGGGGGAGCAAGCGGAGAATGGTCGGGGTCACAGGCCAGGTTCAGCAGGTAGCAAGCAGCGTAGTACAGAGGGTCAGCAAAGGAACAGAAACAGGATGCAGGACAGATACAGGGCCCAGGACAAACACACACCAAGGCAGAGTCTGTGGGTCTGGCCATCCCTTAAATACCCCAGCATCATCAGTTCCAGGTGTAGCTGGCTGAAAGGTTGAGTCTCTGATTGCTGGGAGCACCCGCTGGCCAGCCCTGGTACTGCAGATCAAAAGGCAGGTGAGTCCCACCATTGCTGGCCAGTCCATTCCTAACAGTACCCCCCCCCCCAAGGAGCGGCCTCAGGACGCTCCAAACAGTCCTAGCTGGGCAAAATGTTCCACCGCCCGGGTCTGGTAACTGGCGGGATATCAAAGACTGGCACACCGGGCAGGACTCCGGGCAGCGGCACACCGGGCTGGACTCCGGGCAGAGGCACACCGGGCTGGACTCCGGGCAGAGGCACACCGGGCAGGACTCCGGGCAGAGGCACACCGGGCAGAGGCACATCAGGCAGAGGCACATCGGGCAGAGGCACATCGGGCAGAGGCACATCGGGCAGAGGCACATCGGGCAGAGGCACATCGGGCAGGACTCCGGGCAGAGGCACACCGGGCAGAGGCACATCGGGCAGAGGCACACCGGGCAGAGGCACATCGAGCAGAGGCACACCGGGCAGAGGCACATCGGGCAGGACTCCGGGCAGAGGCACATCGGGCAGAGGCACATCGGGCAGGACTCCGGGCAGAGGCACACCGGGCAGAGGCACATCGGGCAGAGGCACACCGGGCAGAGGCACATCGAGCAGAGGCACACCGGGCAGAGGCACATCGGGCAGGACTCCGGGCAGAGGCACATCGGGCAGAGGCACATCGGGCAGGACTCCGGGCAGAGGCACATCGGGCAGGACTCCGGGCAGAGGCACATCGGGCAGGACTCCGGGCAGAGGCACATCGGGCAGGACTCCGGGCAGAGGCACATCGGGCAGGACTCCGGGCAGAGGCACATCGGTTTACCAGGCGAAGCAGCAGGCAGCGGGCCACCAGGCGGAGCAGCAGGCACCGGGCCCCCGGGCGGAGCAGCAGGCACCGGGCCCCCGGGCGGAGCAGCAGGCACCGGGCCCCCGGGCGGAGCAGCAGGCACCGGGCCCCCGGGCGGGGCGACATGCATCGGGCCCCCGGGCGGAGCAGCAGGCACCGGGCCCCCGGGCGGAGCAGCAGGCACCGGGCCCCCGGGCGGGGCGACCGGGCCCCCGGGCGGGGCAGCAGGCACCGGGCCCCCGGGCGGGGCAGCAGGCACCGGGCCCCCGGGCGGAGCAGCAGGCACCGGGCCCCCGGGCGGAGCAGCAGGCACCGGGCCCCCGGGCGGGGCAGCAGGCACCGGGCCCCCGGGCGGGGCAGCAGGCACCGGGCCCCCGGGCGGGGCAGCAGGCATCGGGCCCCCAGGCGGGGCGACAGGCATCGGGCCCCCAGGCGGGGCGACAGGCATCGGGCCCCCAGGCGGGGCGACAGGCATCGGGCCCTCAGGCGGAGCGGCGGGCGCCGGACCCCCAGGTGGAGAGACAGGTCTCGGGCCCCCAGGCGGAGCGACAGGTCTCGGGCCCTCAGGCGGAGCGGCGGGCGCCGGACCCCCAGATGGAGCGACAGGTCTCAGGCCCTCAGGCGGAGCGGCGGGCGCCGGATCCCCAGGTGGAGCGACAGGTCTCGGGCCCTCAGGCGGAGCGGCGGGCGCCGGACCCCCAGGTGGAGCGACAGGTCTCGGGCCCCCAGGCGGAGCGGCGGGCGCCGGACCCCCAGGTGGAGCGACAGGTCTCGGGCCCTCAGGCGGAGCGGCGGGCGCCGGACCCCCAGGTGGAGCGACAGGTCTCGGGCCCTCAGGCGGAGCGGCGGGCGCCAGACCCCCAGGTGGAGCGACAGGTCTCGGGCCCCCAGGCGGAGCAACAGGTCTCGGGCCCTCAGGCGGAGCGGCAGGCGCCGGACCCCCCGAGTCATCTGGCACGACAGTGGGCTCCGAGTCAACTGGCATGACCGCTGGCACTGGGTCAGACATTGGATCGTCTGGCTGGACAGCGGGCATCGGGTCACCTGGCATCAGGTCATTTGGCTCGACCGCGGGCATCGCATCATCTGGCAAGGCAGTGGGCTCCGAGTCAACTGGTATGACCGCGGGCACTGGGTCAGACATTGAATCGTCTGACTGGACAGCGGGCATCGGGTCACCAGGCATCAGGTCATTTGGCTCAACAGCGGGCACCGCGTCATCTGGCAAGGCAGTGGGCTCCGAATCAACAGGCACGACAGTGGGCACCGGGTCATCAGGTACCGGATTGTCTGGCTCGACAGCGGGCACTGGGTCACCAGGCATCAGGTCATTTGGCTTGCCAGCGGGCACCGCGTCATCTGGCAAGGCAGTGGGCACCGGGTCACCAGGCATTGGATCGTCTGGCTCGACAGGGGGCATCGGGTCACCAGGTATGACAGCGGGCACTGGGTCACCAGGCATCAGGTCATTTGGCTCGCCAGCGGGCACCGCGTCATCTGGCAAGGCAGTGGGCACCGAGTCACCAGGTACGACAGCGGGCTCTGAGTCAATAGGCACGACAGCGAGCACCGGATCAGGTACCGGATCATCTGGATCAACAGCGGGCATCGAGTCAACTGGCCTAATAGGATCATCAGGCTGGATCAGTTCATCATGCTGGGTAGAGGCATCAGGCTGAATGCCGGCGTCCGGCTGAGTAGAGGCTTCAGGCCGAGTAGAGGATTCAGGCCGAGTAGAGGCTTCAGGCCGAGTAGAGGCTTCAGGCCGAGTAGAGGCTTCAGGCTGAACCACGGAAGGCAGGTTCACCAGTTTGGATACTGGCAGGATGGTATTGGTTGGAAAGAATTTTCGCTTTTTTCTGGTTTTAACTACTGGAGCACTGCAAGTAAACGCAGGTCTGCAAACGAATGGAGCAGCTGGAGACAGAGAAGAACTGGAAGATGGAACAGGAGAGGGAGCAGTTGCTACAGAGGGCTTTTTTACAGGGTTAAAGGCAGGATAGGTGCAGCGAGTGGGAACAGGGGACTGACATGCGGTAGATAGCCAAGTATACTGGGCTGTAACTGGAGGAGCTGTTGGGAATACAGGAGAAGAGTTAGAAGCAGGACTGGGTCTTTGTAAGCTGACTGAGGCTGGGTGTAACAAATCTGTCCATGTCTGCAGTAGGGGTTGAACAAAGCTGAGCTTACACAAAGCTCTTAGTGTCTGTGGTGAACATGTGGAATAACGCTCCAGAAAGTAACCCACATCATCCTCTAATAACCACACCAGGGACTCTACCTGGTCTGCACTAAATGGTGGCAAAAATTCATCCCTGCATTCGGGGGAACCAGATGAAACCAACTCTGCACAAACCTCAATCAAAGGCTGCACCTCAGAGAACTCTGTGCCCTGATCTACTAGAACATGAGCGAGCCGTATACATTCTAGCAGTTCATCCCGGGGATACTCCTTCAGAGTTTGATAAGCATACTCCCTGTCATCAAACACTAGCAGAGATAAATACTCAACCTCATCCAGATCCATCCTTCCCATCAACAAACCAAGATGGCTTCCCTGTGCAGCCACTTCTGGTCAGGATTGGCCTTGGTGTAATGTCAGGGCTCCCAGGTATGACCAGAGATGTGTGGCTGACGCAGGGAAACGCAGACCTCAGATATGGGATAAACAATATAATTTATTAACACTAACAATACAAACATAAACGCAGTGCAATACTAAACATAATACAGTGCAAACAAACCAAACCAACCACCCACAGATAACAGTACATACAAGCAAGCGTCGTCAGGCAGGCCGGGTCAATATCAATTGGGCAGGTAGGTACAGGGGGAGCAAGCGGAGAATGGTCGGGATCACAGGCCAGGTTCAGCAGGTAGCAAGCAGCGTAGTACAGAGGGTCAAGCAGAGGGATGGTCAGGGTCACAAGCCAGGGATCAGAACAGGTAGCAAGCAGCGTAGTACAGAGGGTCAGCAAAGGAACAGAAACAGGATGGAGGACAGATACAGGGCCCAGGACAAACACACACCAAGGCAGAGTCTGTGGGTCTGGCCATCCCTTAAATACCCCAGCATCATCAGTTCCAGGTGTAGCTGGCTGAAAGTTTGAGTCTCTGATTGCTGGGAGCACCCGCTGGCCAGCCCTGGTACTGCAGATCAAAAGGCAGGTGAGTCCCACCATTGCTGGCCAGTCCATTCCTAACACTCTGACCAAACAATCAGAAACAGACTTCATGAGGGTGGCCTGAGGGCCCGACGTCCTCTAGTGGGCCCTGTGCTCCCTGCCCGGCACCATAGAGCTCGACTGGAATTTGCCATTGAACACCAGAATTAGCAGGTCCACCACTGGCGCCCTGTGCTTTTCACAGATGAGAGCAGGTTCCCCCTGAGCACATGTGACACGTGAAAGGGTCTGGAGAAGCCGTGGAGAACGTTCTGCTGCCTGTAACATGGTTCAGGATGACTGTTTTGGTGGTGAGTCAGTGATGGTCTAGGGAAGCATATCCATGGACAGTGGACAGCTAGACAATGGCACCCTGACTGCCATTAGGTATCGAGATGAAATCCTTGGACCCATTGTCAGACCCTACACTGGTGCAGTGGGTCCTGGGTTCCTCCTGGTGCAGTGGACAATGCCCGGCCTCATGTGGGGAGAGTATGCAGGCAGTTCATGGAGGATGAAGGAGATGATACCATTAAATGGCCCCCTTGCTTGCCTGGCCTAAATCCAATAGAACCCCTCTGGGATATTATGTTTCGGTCCATCCGACGCCACCAGATTGCACCTCAGACTGTTCAGGAGCTCAGTGATGCTCTGGTCCAGATCTGGGAGGAAATCCCCCAGGACACCATCTGTCGTCTCATGAGGAGCCTCCCCCGACGTTGTCAGGCATGCATACATCACGTGGGGGCCACACAAACTACTGAGGACCATTCTGAGTTGCTGCAATGAAATTTTTGCTGCATCATTTTTTCACTTTGATTTTCGTGATGTCTGTGAATTCAGTCCTCTGTAAGTCGATCATTTTCATTTCCATCAAACTTTGGGGCGTCCTTACGTTCCTAACACATTTCAGTATAGAGATCCAGCTGGAGATTTTTCCCCATCTGATGTGTTTTGAAAGTGTTCCTTTCATTTTTTGAGCCGTGTATATAATCTGCAGCACAGTGCCCACAGCAGAATGGTATGACATATATAATGTACAGCGCAGGGTACAGAGTGCACTGGTGTGGACTGTACAGCACAATCTACATAGAAGACTTGTACAGAGTATACACCATACAGCACAGTGTACAGAATGAACTGGTATTAAGTATATAATGTACAGCACGATATGCAGAAAGAACTTGTACAGAGTGTACACCATACACCACAGCGTATAAAGTGAACTGGTATAGAATATATAACAATGAGCACAGTGTACAGAGCAGAGTGCTATAAAGTATATAATGTATTGAACATTGTAAGGGGGCAGAATAGAATTGAGTATATAATGTACAGCACATTGTAAAAGGCAGAGTGGTATGAGGTGTGTATTGTACAGCATAGTGTACAGCACCGAACAGTATGGAGCAGGGGCGGACTGACCATTTGGAAACTCGGGCACTGCCTGAGGGCCCGGGGTCAGTAGGGGGCCCCATGAGATGCCCCTGGTACCTTTTCATAGGCTTTTTTGTGAGTTTGGGCAAGCAAGGACACAGGGGCCCCAAGATCCCCTATTGCCCGGGGGACCCAGGAGTTATCAATCCGGCCCGGTATGCAGTATATAATGTGCAGGATGATGGACAGCCTGAACTAGTATAGAGCATACAGAAAGGACTGGTATAGAGTACAGTGTACACCGTACAGCACAGCGAAACAAAGTGGACTTATTGCTGAGACTGTTTGCACTGACCAACAACTAACATGGTTTCCAGTAAACATAATGCAACTTCCGATGTTTGTTCAGTATATTATTTATGTCTTGACCAGGGGACTAAAGATAGTTTGAAAGTCCCACTAAACCAATACATATCCCCCATACTTAACCTAAGTAACCACACTGACAAAAAATGGAGTTAATGGCCCAAAACCGGCCTTTTATTACAACCATCAATAAACAACATTTTTTAAAAAACAGAAAAACACAGCATAAACATACGTTCTTTCAAGGTCCCAATAGGCATCAAGAAAAACGAATACCTGGGTCCTGCCTAACTAGGCCTCCAGCCGCAACATCACCGACTCTGAGACACCACCGCAGATACTCCCACCAGAACAACTGGAAGCCGCACCTCAGACGGGGTCCTACAAAGTGCCTTTTCTTGTGCCCACCTTAACCAACGAGGACCTTCCACCCCGCCAGACATCCCCCCAGCACCAATATGACACAACCACCACCCAGACAATCCATAAAACAACGGGCGTGCGGGAGGGAAGTTTGCCCTGTGAAAACTCTCTTTAGACTGAAAAAAAACCCTGCCACAGCCTGTAGGACCACCTCTGCCACACCCTGTAAGACCACCCCTCGTAGCCCCCCCCACTCCTTCCTTAACTATTTTGACTCCCCCTTATGCTAATGGACTCTGCCTCTCCCAACCCCCTTTAACCCCTGTCATGCCGGCTCTTCGTTCAGGTCTTACTTACTCCGTGCCTTCCTTTATTGTTGTCTTAGTGTGCATAGGGAGCCCTAACTGTCGCAAATGTGCGCAACAGAGACTGATGCAGACTCTATCTGACTAAGGGTATCCATTTCTCCCTCATCCTTCTCCTTCCCCCCCCCTTCCTGAGAGGTACAGTGAAAGATGAGTGTGTGTTAAAAGTGTCACAGGCCAGATCCCAGCAGGGAGCCAGGTGGTGCCATGCTGTCCAAAGAACCTGTGTAATTTCACGCCTCGTAAAAACATAACGGAGCCTTCCCAAGAGTTCAAGGCATTCCCAAGAAGCCCACACCAGATAACATTTTTAAAAGATCAATTTTTCCTCTATGTCTCATATCTTGGAATATGAGAGACCGACATAAAAAGCGGACATCTCATCGGATGGACGATGAGCAGGCGAACAGTTTGATGGGTTACTCGCCTTATCTCGGGCGCATGGGAAGGTAGAGAAATAGATCTCACGAACCATGTAGCATACAATTTCATAATTCATATCTAAATAATCCCCAGGCTTGTCTGCATAATATTATACCCATGGGTGGACTGTCGCTTGTGCAGATGGGAAGTTATGAACCAGAATATGAATTATGAAAGATGTGGGCTCCAGTTTAGGGTTCTGCCCGACGATCCCTTCCTAAACAGGGGATTGGTCTTTTACTTCAGAACCACCCCCTGCTGGGAAACTTTAAAGCAGGCTGTCAAGCCTAAGAAAAGTTAGTTGAAGACATCTCCAATTTTAACATCAATATACCACCTGGAAAGACCTGTGCCTTTTGCTCTGAAATGTGAAAGGTGATCTGCTTACATCCAAGGCTTAATGGCAAGTAACTTAACCCTTTACCTTCTCCCTGTTATCTCTTTGCTGTGCTGTTTTCTATGTATATATATATCTTAGTTACATCTTCTCTGTAAATATTTTTATTGCACCTGTTTGACCCTTTTAGTAATAAATCTTTCTTTCTGAAAGTGTTGAACTCTTTCTATAGCTCTTAATTGCAATTTACGAATCCCTGTCTTTGAAGACACGCTACTGTTTGTTTTAACCCTCTGTATAACAGGCCTGTGTGATGACCGTGTTATGCAGTCTATTATAATAACCATTAGAGTGTTATGGCGGAACGCCGAGTTTCCTCTTTCTCTGATTAAAAAGGAGGTGATGGCAGTGTGAAGGGGTTAATTGCGTAATTAACCTGACCCAGTAACAATCGATTCAGGCTGCTGGCACATCCATCGGCATCCATTAGCTGGAAAACCGTTGTGCAGGGTGCAGCTGGGTGTGGCATTGTTACGCACGTCACATCGCGGTTTTAGATCGGCTACCCTTTCGGTCACGAGTTTGGATGAGAAGGTCTGGGGTCTGACGCCGCGATCATGACATATTGATGAATATGCAGACAGAGGATTAAAACAAACAGTAGCCTGTCTTCAAAGGCAGGGATTCGTAAATTGCAATTAAGAGCTATAGAAACAGTTCAACACTTTCAGAGAGAAAGATTTATTACTAAAAGGGTCAAACAGGTGCAATAAAAATATTTACAGAGAAGATGTAACTAAGATATATATATATACATAGAAAACAGCACAGCAAAGAGATAACAGGGAGAAGTTAAAGGGTTAAGTTACTTGCCATTAAGCCTTGGGTGTAAGCAGATCACGTTTCACGTTTCAGAGCGAATGGCACAGGTCTCTCCAGGTGGTATATTGATGTTAAAATTGGAGATGTCTTCAACTAACTTCTCTGAGGCTTGACAGACTGCTTTAAAGTTTCCCAGCAGGGGGTGGTTCTGAAGTAAAAGACCAATCCCCTGTTTAGGGAGGGATCGTCCGGCAGAACCCTAAACTGGAGCCCACATCTTTCATAATTCATATTCTGGTTCATAACTTCCCATCTGCATAAGCAACAGTCCACCCGCGGGTATATTATTATGCAGACAAGCCTGGGGATTATTTAGATATGAATTATGAAATTGTATGCTACACGGTTCGCAAAATCTATTTCTCTACCCTCCTGTGCGCCCGAGATAAGGAGTAACGAGTAACCCATCAAACTGTTCGCCTGCTCATCGTCCATCCGATGAGATGTCCGCTTTTTATGTCGGTCTCTCATATTCCAAGATATGAGACATAGGGGAAAAACTGATCTTTTAAAAATGTTATCTGGTGTGGGCTTCTTGGGAATGCCTTGAACTCCTGGGAAGGCTCAGTTATCTTTTTACGAGGCGTGAAATTACACAGGTTCTTTGGACAGTGCGGCACCACATGGCTCCCTGCTGGGATCTGGCCTGTGACACTTTTAACACACACTCATCTGTCACTGTGCCTCTCAGGAAGGGAGCGGGAAGGAGAAGGATGAGGGAGAAATGGATACTCTTAGCCAGATGGAGCCTGCGTCAGTCTCTGTTGCGCACATTTGCGACACTAGCCATCTGCAGTTATTCCCCTGTGTATCCTCTTCTACAATGAAGATTGAAAGTTGTTAGTTGATGTTTCATTCCATTCAGTTGCATTGCTCCCTCATTTCTTGCAGAGGAATTTGTATAATCGCCTTGTCTGGATGTAGACAGGGAGCGACTCCTCGTTGTCCTGGACACTGGCAAAACCCAGCATTACTCAACACCTTTATACACACATGGCACAGCAGAGATGTTTAAATATCTAAAGAAACTTCAAAAATATGACATCTGTTACAATGAGATACAATGATTTCAGATGCATGTTAATTTGTCTGTCTGTATCTAACAGTACTAACCTCGCCATTGCAATGGAGTTCAATGCTACCAGGTGTTTCAGAGATGTTCTGTGCACAAGTGTACAGTGAAGAACAGACGTATTTGAACACCCTGCGATTTTGCAAGTTCTCCCACTTAGAAATCATGGAGGGTCTGACATTCACATTGTAGGTGCATTCCCACTCTGAGAGACAGAATAAAAAAAATAAATTCAGGAAATCCCATTGTATGATTTGTAAAGAATGTATTTGTCTTGCATGGCTGAACAGAAGTATTTGAACCCCTGAGAAGATCCGTGTTAATATTTGGTACAGAAGCCTTTGTTTGCAATTACAGAGGTCAGACGTTTCCTGCAGTTCCTGACCAGGTTTGCACTGCAACAGGGATTTTGGCCCACTCCTCCACACCGATCTCCTCTAGATCTGGCAGATTTCGGGGCTGTCGCTGAGCAACACGGAGTTTCAGCTCCCTCCGAAGATGTTCTATTGGATTTAGGTCTGCAGACTGGCTAGGCCACTCCAGAACCTTGATATGCTTCTTATAGAGCCACTCCTTGGTTCTCCTGGCTGTGCTTCGGGTCGTTGTCATGTTGGAAGACCCAGCCACGACCCATCTTCAATGCTCTGACTGAGGGAAGGAGGTTGTTGCTCAAAATCTCACAATAAATGGCCCCATTCATCCTCTCCTTAATACAGTGCAGTCGTCCTGTCCCCTTCGCAGAAAAGCACCCCCAAAGCATGATGTTACCACCCCCATGCTTCACAGTAGGGATGTGTTCTTGGGATGCAACTCATCCTTCTTTTTCCTCCAAACACGACGAGTGAAGTTTAGACCAAAAAGTTCTACTTTGGTCTCATCTGACCACATGACTTTCTCCCATGCCTCCTCTGGATCATCCAGATGGTCATTGGCAAACTTCAGACGGGCCTGGACATGTGATGACTTGAGCAGGGGAACCTTCCGTGCAATGCATGATTTGAAAGCATGACGGCGTAGTGTTCTACCAACAGTGACCTTTGAAACTGTGGTCCCAGCTCTCTTCATGTCATTGACCAGCTCCTCCCTTGTAGTTCTGGGCTGATTCCTCACCTTTCTTATCATCAATGATACCTCACGAGGTGACATCTTGCATGGAGCCCCAGTCCGAGGGAGACTGACAGTCGTCTTTAGCCTCTTCCATTTTCTAACTATTGCACCAACAATTGATCTATTTTCACCAAGTTGCTTGGTAATTGCCCCGTAGCCCTTTCCAGCCTTGTGGAGGTCCACAATTTTGTCTCTGGTGTCTTTTGACAGCTCTTTAGTCTTGCCCATGGTAGTAGTTGGCGTCTGACTGACTGGGGGGTGGACAGGTGTCTTTAAAGAGCTCAGACAGGTGCTACTAAGTTAGATTAATGAGTAGAGTAGAGGTGGACTTTTTAAAGGCGCAGTAACAGGTCTTTCAGAGCCAGAATTCTTGCTGTTTCTTAGCTGTTCAAATACTTATGTTCAGCAGTGCGAGACAAATACATTCTTTACAAATCATACAATGTGATTTCCTGAATTTTTTTTTAATTCTGTCTCTCAGAGTGGGAATGCACCTGCAATATGAATGTCAGACCCCTCCATGATTTCTAAGTGGGAGAACTTGCAAAATCGCAGGGGGTTCAAATACTTCTGTTCCTCACTGTATATACACAGTACATTGCCTAGGCCATATTGAATGGTGAGGCCCATTTGTATAAACTCCCTGATTATGTCTTCTATTTCCTATAGTAAAAATGAATGCTAGAATGCGCTATTGGACTAAGTATGCAAAAAAGAGAAAGGAGAGATGGCTTCATGTTTCCTCATCTATGACTGTTTAAACAGTTGATGCTTGGTGCTGCCCTCCCTTAGACTGCTGCCTCAGGACCTGTCCCACAGATGCCATTATGGTAAATACAGCTCTGACTGTACAATCTTCTTGGCAAAACATTCACAGATTCAACACTTGATAGTAACTTGGTTGCCGATTTTAGATCTGTCTTTGCTTCACTCTTCATTGCTGCTATCCAGGAATCTCTCCAACACCCTTCACCACTACCTTTGAGGAATCTCCCCACCCTTCACCACTACCACCCAAGAATCTCTACACTCTCCACCACCACCACCCAAGAATCTCTACACCCTTCACCACTACCATCCAAGAAGCTCTCCATCCTCTACCACTACAATCCAAGAATCTATGCACTCTCCACCACTACGATCCAAGAATCTTTACACACTTCACCACTACCATCCAAGAATCTTTACACCCTTCACCACTACCACGCAAGAATCTCCCCACCCTCCACTACTACAATTCAGGAATCTCTCCATCCTCTGCCGCTACAATCCAAGAATCTCTAAACCCTTAACCACTACCACCCAAGAATCACTCCACTCTCCAACACTACAATCCAAGAATCTCTCCATCCTCCACCACTACAATCCAAGAATCTCTCCATCCTCCACCACTACAATCCAAGAATCTTTACACCCTTCACCACTACCATCCAAGAATCTCTCCCCCACTACCACCTACAAATCTTTCCACCCTTTACCACTACAATCCAGAATCTTTACACATTTCACCAGTACTATCCAAGAGTCTCTCCACCCTCCACCACTACCCTCAAGGAATTTCTCCACCGCTACTATTGAGCAATCACCCCACCCTCCACCACTACCACCCAAGAATCTCTACACTCTCCACCACCACCACCCAAGAATCTCTACAACCTTCACCACTACCATCCAAGAAGCTCTCCATCCTCTACCACTACAATCCAAGAATCTATGCACTCTCCACCACTACGATCCAAGAATCTTTACACACTTCACCACTACCATCCAAGAATCTTTACACCCTTCACCACTACCACCCAAGAATCTCCCCACCCTCCACTACTACAATCCAGGAATCTCTCCATCCTCTGCCGCTACAATCCAAGAATCTCTAAACCCTTAACCACTACCACCCAAGAATCACTCCACTCTCCACCACTACAATCCAAGAATCTCTCCATCCTCCACCACTACAATCCAAGAATCTTTACACCTTTCACCACTACCATCCAAGAATCTCTCCCCCACTACCACCTACAAATCTTTCCACCCTCCACCACTACAATCCAGAATCTTTACACATTTCACCAGTACTATCCAAGAGTCTCTCCACCCTCCACCACTACCCTCAAGGAATTTCTCCACCGCTACTATTGAGCAATCACCCCACCCTCCACCACTACCATCCAAGAATCTCTACCCCCTCCACAAATACCATCCAAGAATTTCTACACCACTACCATCCAGGAATTTCTCTACCTTCCACCACTACCATCCAAGAATCTCTTCACCCTCGACCAGATATAGTGTATATAATATATATATATATATATATATATATATGCACAGTATAGTGCCTGTCAAGGATTTGTTAACGATCACCCTGTCACGTGTCCACCACACGCCACGCCCACAGCGACTAGCTAACCATGACGCACACGTGCGGCCGCGACAGGGTGGTAAAGAGGGGATAATAAAGCGATTTACACTTGAATATCTCAAACCGTATATAAGATCAGCCGTGATGCCTTTTCACAGCCCGCACTACCTCTGGCCACCACCGGATGGAGACTCCACTCCAATCCAGCTGGTTGACCACACACTGGCAGATACGATCTTACATACAACCTGGTGCCCTGATTAGAGTTGAGGACCAGCTTAGTAATCACACACCCTTCTAAAGGTCCCTTCAGCTATCCTAGCTTGACCCCGGTGTTGATAACCCTTCCACTGTCCACACACCCCCACACCAGACGCACCACAAAGGTAGCCTGCCACCACCCAACAGTTTATCCGCAGAACGGTCTGTTGAGACACCACCCACACACAGATCTCTGTCTGGCAGATCTGTTACCTTTGCAATCTGCGTGCAATCTGCCCACTCACAGTGCAGTTGCATACAGATTGGCAATGAGCTTAACCGAGCGTTTTAAAGGCACTAGAATACAATACAATATAACCCAATCTAATCTCTCCGATCTAGTCTCTCCGAAGATATGAGCACGTGCTTAAATACACAGAAGTCACTAATTAATTTTAAGATTTAATTTCCCAAAGTGGGCGGTGCATAAAATATGTACAAAATATAAAAGGTTACAGAAAATACAAAAGATATAAGAAGATACACAAATGACTAATTACTATAAAATAAAAGGGAATAAAATACAGAATAACACTTTACCCTGTGGCTGGAGCAAGCCAGAAATCGGCAATCCGCTAGTCAATAGAACGAGCTCCGTACGGATCACCCTGTCCAAATGTCCGTGCGTTCAATTTATGGCGATTTGGACATGGGCGGGACATTAGTCTTCGGCCAATTGACTCTGGGGGAGGTGGTCCTGACCTGCCCACAAGAGGAACCGTGCGTGGACCTGCCCAAGTTTAATTGGGCCAAGACTGGCCTGAACACCAAGTCGGGGATTGGATTTCTGACACCAGCGCGTCAGCCCGATCGCAACAGTACCAGACACCAATCGACTGTCGCACCCCCACGTCATCTAATCATTCCATGCATTTTCCTGGCTTTCTCCCCAAGCCACAAAAATGATTTTCATATGCAAATATAGTGTACAGAATGGCCTACAAGAAGGAAGCTTGTTCATATCTCTCCAACTAATATTTTGGCTTTTATAAGAGATTAAACTCCTTTTATGTGAATATTACATATAGAGCTTTCCACTTAAGGCAGACAGTCTGTCTGCTGTCGCTGGTTTTCCCAGAAGGTGATAACCTGATTGATACACAAAAGGTGTCACCTCCAGGAGGCGGGGCTTTAGACTAATTAATGCTAAATGATGATTGGGTCTGTAAGGCCTATGGAGTAATTGTGTATACATACACATCTGATCCCAGACCATTTGTTTGTACCTTCTATTCATTTCCCTACTGCCCAGGGGCTCAATGTACATCCTTAATGACCAGACTGTTCCTGCACACACCTTTGTAATGAAATGGTCTGACATAATCTAATCTACTCAACCTGTCATGGCTATGATACCATATTTCCACTCAAATCTTACATGTCCGTTACAATAAATCTTACATGTCCGTTACAGTGCCAAAAGTATTGGGACACAACTCCAAATCATTGGATTCAGGTGTTCCAATCACCTCCATTGCCACAGGTGTATAAAATCAAACACCTAGGCATGCAGACTGCTTCTACAAACCTTTGTGAACATTTCCTTGCTACTAAATATTCCAACTGTTAGTGGGATTATAGCAAAGCGGAGGCAACTGGGAACAACAGCAACTCAGCCACCAAGTGGTAGGCCACGTCAGGGCGGGGTAAGCGCATGCTGATGTGCACAGTGCGCAGAAGTCACCAACTGTCTGCAGAGTGAATAGCTAAAGACTTCCAAACTTGGTGTGGTCTTCAGATGAGCCCAACAACAGTGTGTAGAGAGCTTCATGGAATGGGTTTCCATGGCCGAGCAGCTGCATCCAAGCCTTCCATCACCAAGTGCAATGCAAAGAGTTGGATGCTGTGGCGTAAAGCACGCCGCCACTGGACTCTAGAGCAGTGGAGACGTGTTCTCTGGAGTAACCAATCACATTTCTGTGTCTGGCAATCTGATGGACGTGTCTGGGTTTGGCGGTTTCCAGGAGAACGGTCCTTGCCTGACTGCATTGGGCCAAGTGTAATGTTTGGTGGAGGGGGGATTATCGTGTGGGGTTGTTTTTCAGGGGTTGGGCTTGGCCCCCTAGTTCCAGTGAAGGGAACTCTTAAGGTGTCTGCATACCAAGACATTTTAGACAATTTCATGCTTCCTACTTTGTGGGAAGAGTTTGGGGATGGCCCCTTTCTGTTCCAACATGACAGCACACCAGTGCACAAAGCAAGGTCCATAAAGACATGGAGGAGCCAGTTTGGGGTGGAGGAACTTGACTGTCCTGCACAGAGTCCTGACCTCAACCCCATAGAACACCTTTGGGATAAATTAGAGCGGAGACAGTGAGCCAGGCCTCCTCCCCCGACATCAGTGCCTGACCTCACAAATGTGCTTCTGGAAGAGTGGTCAAACACTCCCATAGACAAATATATAACGTAAGGTTAAGCGAGCACTATTGTAATTGTTGATTTACATTATTGTAAAATTATATCTGCTAGAACACAAAAAGATACCATAAAACCTCTATAATAATCATAAAAGGCAGTGCAACACTGTTAAATGAATGTGCAAACATTCCTAATAAATAGAAGTAATAATATATAAAAACAAACAAGGGCACACTCTCATCGTGGTATAACACGTAATTTATTAAATAAAAAGGATGTTTACTCACAAACCAACGTGATAATGAGCAGTATAGGTGATCCACAAAAACAGTCGCAATGCAAATGTGTCTAATGATGCGGATAAGCTGACGCATTTTGGGAGTTAAACCCCCTTCCTTTTTATTCATTAGTGGTCAGATTTCCCGATCTCAGAAGGGCAGCACCTCTTCGGTTGGCATTCTACAATTCCTTGGTTTGCATGAAGATTGGAGCGCTGGTTTCGTTTGTTTTTCTGTAGAAGTAATAATATATCTTATTTCATAAAGTGCAAATCATGCAGATAATGCCACAACACTCCACCATAGATAAAAAAAATATAAGGTGCGAAAGAACACATAAGACCACAGATGAGTGGTTACAGTAGCAAGTATGTGAGAACAAGTCCAAACAATAAACTTGAAGATCGTAGCAGATCTCAGCTCAAGGTGCTCTATTCCTCTAGATCAGGAGTGACAAATGATGTGACTGAAGATACGTGAATTGCGCACTCACCAGATGTGCGCTATAATTACATATTTGAGATCACTTTTGTCTCATCCGGTCAGCCAGATCAATCACTCCCAGGTAGGGTCAGGTTCCTGCTCCTGTTCCCTTCAGGGTCCATCAAATGGTATCACCGCTTCAGGACACTTCTAAAATGGCTTCTGCGAATTGTGAGACTCACATGTGTAAAAGATGGCCGCCAGCGGCGGTGTGACGTCAGGATGCTGTAGCTATGGTCTTATGTGTTCTTTTGCACCTTATATTTATTGCATCTATGGTGGAGTGTTGTGGCATTATCTGCATGATTTTCACTTTATGAAATAACATATATTATTAATTCTGTTTACTTGTAATTTTTGCACATTCATTTAACAGCGCTGCACTGCCTTTTATGATTATTCCCATAGACACCCTCCCAAACCTTGTGGGCGGCCTTCCCAGAAGAGTTGAAGCTGTTATAGCTGCAAAGGGCGGGGCCAACTCAATATTGAATCCTACAGACTAAGACTAGGAGGCCATTAAAGTTCATGTGCGTATAAAGGCAGGCGTCCCAATACTTTTGGCAATATAGTGTATATTGTAATTGGCAAACCCTAAAAGAGTCTATTATGGTCTTGAAAGGCTCTCAATGGAGTCCTTCTGGAAATAAGTTTGGGTTTCACCTGCGTACCACTGATTGCATGACCTTCAGTGCCACTCACGTGTGATCAACTTACAATCCTAGGGACTCCCCAAAGTTTTCAAAAATGTTGTAATTCTGGAGAGGTTCCTTGGGTATCCTCTAATCAGAATTTTCCTTAAGCACCACCCCTGTCCCTAGCTGCAACCCTACAGGCTCGAAGACAGCTCCATACTGGGTATATATACCAACCTCCACCAAAGGACTGTGCCTCTGGTAGATCCAACAACAACCCATCAAAAGGGAATGCTATACCACCTGACGGGCCCTGTTTTATAATGATTCAATCCCAAGATGAGAAACCATCCTGTGATGCTGATAATTGAATAAGGGCAGGCTGGTGGGAAAATGTCCCACTCCAGCCCACATTTCCAGAATGACTTCCAAGAAGAACTCTTTTCCCACCCGTGCGGCTCCATAATTCCATATGACCAGCATCTGCCAATCAAGTAAAACTTCTTTTTCTTACAAAACCATTTCACGCATTAACACTTTCCCAGGTCTATTCTTCCCTTAGCCATGTAGCCTGCTGTCCATCTTTTTCCTCCAGGGCTGAGTTTGCTCAGGTATGATCCAATGTTGTTGCTATCGGAAAGCTGTTGATGCCGGAGCAAGTACATGTAGTAGTAATATGAGCAGGTCCACCATTCTGGGCAATTTAAACCATGCATTTGATGAAGAAAATGCATGAACTGAGGTTAACATAGGTAAGAATTGCATGTTAGTGGGCTCTGTAGATCCAGATATACAATTCTATGCCAATGCTGACAAACTGGAAGAGAAGAGGACGCTCTTTTATTTTTTCCCAGGAGCGATATCTCGCTGTTTTTTGTTTGTTGCCGTCTGCCGGGATTTGGCATCCTCCCAGTATCTTTCCACAGCTGGGATCAGTAATGACCTTGTAATTTCAGAGACGGGATAAATAAATCGCAATATTGCAGTTTTAATTCTATTTATGTCTTCTGTTTCTCATCACGGAGATGAATTTAATCTCCTCTTCCTCTAATGATATTCCGTTTATTGGAGATTTGTCTTTCTGAAGTTTAGATTACAAAATCTGCTGAACTGGAGGGATATCTGATGCCTCGGCCATGTCTACCTCTGATTCACCTTCCTAAGAGACGCCTCATTTCCGCCGTCACGCCATACGCTCCGCAGTCACTTTTTTATTCTGTTGCTGTGCCCTGAGACATATGGTGCCTTATCAACAAAGGTTTGGGTGGTGTTAAAAAGTGGATTCACACTGGTGAGCTTCCTCCCTATGGGCACCAATCTTGACTCATGGGTCTCAGTATGCAAAAGCGAAATTCAGTCCCTACTAAGCCTTCGCTAAGAATTCCTTGAAGCTGAACTCCAGAAAAAATGTAAAACAACAGACTTTAATATAGTTCTGTATTTGTTTTTAAAAAAAATGACTTCGGATTCAGCTAGTATACGCACCCTACATCTGTCTTCATGTTTCCTCAACATCCTACACGGCAGCACTGAGAAAGAGAAAAAGGGTCAGTCAGCGGCGGACTGACAATTTGGAAACTCGGGCACTGCCCGAGGGCCCGGGGTCATTAGGGGGCCCCATGAGATGCCCCTGGTACCTTTTTCATAGGCTTTTTTGAGTTTGGGCAAGGACAAAGGGGCCCCATGATCCCCTATTGCCCGGGGGCCCCATGAGTTGTGAGTCCACCCCTGGGGTCAGTGCACTTCACCAGTCAGGTCCTATTGCTAGGTTTACAGTGCTGTCAGTTTTACACTGGCTACATGCTTACAGGAGACAAAAGGAAAGGAATGCTCCTGCCTTGTCCAGATGATGGACTGGGGGTGGCATGTGATTCACAGGACTGGCTGGATAGAATTATGAAACCTTTGAGAGGTGCTATCAATGCTGAAATATATATCTGGTTTTTAGAGCAGCATATGCTCCCATTTAGACAACGTCTTTTTCAGGGAAGGCCTGGCATACTTCAGCAGGACAATGCTAATCCACGCACTGCATCTATGACAATAGCATGGCTTCGTAGTAGAAGAGTCCGGGTGCTTAACTGGCCTGCCTGAAGTCCAGACCTTTCACCAATTGGAAATATTTGGTGCATCTTGAAATGCAAAATGCAACAAAGGACACCCAGGACCAGGGTTGTCTTAATGCATGGACACCCCTGGACATTGCCCAGGGACCCCAGGTGCATGGGTATCCCATGATAATCTTGCATCACATCCTACTTGCTAACTGTCCCAGATTGGCAAGGATAGTCACGCTTTTTACTAAGCTTCCCCGGGATGGCCCAGGCAGCGCTGTGCACAAGAGCAGATGCTGTCTCCGCTCTCAGAGATCTATAGGCTCCCACTGCTGTCAATCACAGCAAGTGACATGGGAGTAGGGGGCAGGGACAAGCCATGCTCTGTGTGTCAATCGACACACAGAGCTGGCTCAGGAGTGAGCGCGCACGAGTGCCTCCATAGCAAAAAGCTTGCTATAGTGGGCACTCAGCAAGGGGAGGAGGAGCAGGGGACCCAAGGAGGATCGGGGCTGCTCTGTGCAAAACCACCGTACAGAGCAGGTAAGTATACCATGTTTGTTGGTAAAATGAATTAGTGCTGCGTTACTCAGTGCATACATAATAAATGGACATATAAATTTAAAAAAAAGAAAAAGAAATAAATGCACATTTAGCCCTCAGCCGAGTGTGAAAATAACAAATTGCTGACAGCCACAAGTGCAGAAATCCTTACCAAAAATGCTAAGTGCAGACAATATCAAACATCAGCAAAGCAACACAGTGTTCATGTGATATGCCAGTGACTAGGTGAACCAAATTTATGTACATATAAATAATGAGGAACAAAACGTGAAACGGTGAATACGTCCCAAAATGAATAGTAACAGTCCCAAAAACAGGAACACGGTGAATCTTCAGCATAAGCCGTGAGACATCCAGTGATCAAATGGTAATCAGGGGCGGACTGACCATTTGGAAACTCGGGCATTGCCCGAGGGCCCGGCGTCAGTAGGGGGCCCCATGAGATGCCCCTGGTACCTTTTTCATACGCTTTTTTGAGTTTGGGCAAGGACACAGGGGCCCCATGATCCCCTATTGCCCAGGGGCCCCATGAGTTGTCAGTCCGCCCCTGATGGTAATGTTAGCTGAGTAAAGTTTTTCAGCTTTTTTTTTAGCATTTTTGCATTAGCGTTTAGCGGTGTTTTCCTGTGTTTTTAAACTATTTTTTTTTACCCCAAAAAAATTTTTTTATGGTCAAAAAAATGTCCAAAAATGCTGATTTGCGGTGTTCTACCGCGTTTTCCCATGTTTTTTCAGCGTTAGAGCGTTTTTACAGCTAAAAAATTCCTTTAGAAACCCGTTAGTCCTGGGGGTTTTTTTCAGCCGAAATACATCCCAGCCAGAAAATGTTGGATAACATGCTGGGGGGGTTTACTGGCTGTAGAAAAAAACATCAAAAGCCAAAAACAGTCCCTGTAAAAACGTCCCGTGTGCAGGAGGACTCATACTGACACTTTGTTACATCCTGCTTTGTGACAGTTGTAGCCATTTGCTGGGCTACAACAACATGGAGAAGGAGATATTGCTCTTTATTCACCTCTCTCCCTCCACCATGATATGAATGTTATGCTGCACCATCCTCCTCCAGTCAGCAGGGGGAGAGCTATAGCCGAGCAAGCCCATAGACTTCTATGCAGAGCACTGAGACTCCTGGGAGTTGTAGTTTGAGGCCACAGTTATATAATGGCCCCACTATAATGGTTATACTACAGATCCCAATATGCACTGTGCAGTAGGAGGCGTAAATAGAGGGTTTTTATTAAACTGAAAGTTCTTCCTCTGAGGACCGGGGGAGGTAGAGGAAGAGCATCTCTGTCTGAATATTTGCCTGCCAGTGGGAAACCATAGCAGTGGAGTGCTGGGACTGGGAGAGAGGACATCTGGGGCAGTGCAACACTGCCCTCATAGCATTACCTGCATCGCTGCAGCAAGGAGACTGGAGCATCCACTCACCCTCTGCTTCCCCACTGCTGATCACAGGAGGCTTTTGCAGAGAGCAAGAGGGTGCCTCTTCTACAGTGAGAGGTCCTCACAGCATCCCAGAACTGGTGAGAGGGCTATTTGCCCATTGCTGATACTGCTAGCAGGGGCTGAGGCTCTGACAGCAGGACACCAAATGTACACAATCCATACCACACCCATACTGTACTCCATACTGCACTTATTCCAAACCTAGACAGCACCAATACCAACCCTTTACCTCATTATACCGAACCTTTACCTCATCTGAACCACATTTACCTGTTCCAAGGCTATACCATGCCTATACTGCATTCAGGTTAACTTGGAATTTTGTTAAGTGCAAAGACGCTCTTAAAGGGCCCCAACGATAGCCGGCAAAAGAACATCTATACCTATACTGCACTCAGGTTGACTGGGACTTTTGTTAAGTGCAAAGACGCTCTTAAGGGGCCCCAACAATAGCCAACAAAAGAACATCTATACCTATACTGCATTCAGGTTAACTTGGACTTTTGTTAAGTGCAAAGACGCTCTTAAAGGGCCCCAATGATAGTCGGCAAAAGAACATCTATACCTATACTGCACTCAGGTTAACTGGGACTTTTGTTAAGTGCAAAGACGCTCTTAAAGGGCCCCAATGATAGCCATCAAAAGAACATCTATACCTATACTGCATTCAGGTTAACTTGGACTTTTGTTAAGTGCAAAGACGCTCTTAAAGGGCCCCAATGATAGCCGGCAAAAGAACATCTATACCTATACTGCACTCAGGTTAACTGGGACTTTTGTTAAGTGCAAAGATGCTCCTAAAGGGCCCCAACGATAGCCGGCAAAAGAACATCTATACCTATACTGCATTCAGGTTAACTTGGACTTTTGTTAAGTGCAAAGACGCTCTTAAAAGGCCCCAATGATAGTCGGCAAAAGAACATCTAAACCTATACTGCATTCAGGTTAACTGGGACTTTTGTTAAGTGCAAAGATGCTCTTAAAGGGCCCCAACGATAGCCGGCAAAAGAACATCTATACCTATACTGCATTCAGGTTAACTGGGACTTTTGTTAAGTGCAAAGATGCTCTTAAAGGGCCCCAACGATAGCCGGCAAAAGAACATCTATACCTATACTGCATTCAGGTTAACTGGGACTTTTGTTAAGTGCAAATATGCTCTTAAAGGGCCCCAACGATAGCCGGCAAAAGAACATCTATACCTATACTGCATTCAGGTTAACTTGGACTTTTGTTAAGTGAAAATACGCTCTTAAAGGGCCCCAACGATAGCTGGCAAAAGAACATCTATACCTACACTGCACTCAGGTTAACTGGGACTTTTGTTAAGTGCAAAGACGCTCTTAAAGGGCCCCAACGATAGCCGGCAAAAGAACATCTATACCTATACTGCATTCAGGTTAACTGGGACTTTTGTTAAGTGCAAAGATGCTCTTAAAGGGCCCCAACGATAGCCGGCAAAAGAACATCTATACCTATACTGCACTCAGGTAAACTTGGACTTTTGTTAAGTGCAAAGACGCTCGTAAAGGGCCCCAACGATAGCCGGCAAAAGAACATCTATACCTATACTGCACTCAGGTTAACTGGGACTTTTGTTAAGTGCAAAGACGCTCTTAAAGGGCCCCAACGATAGCCGGCAAAAGAACATCTATACCTATACTGCATTCAGGTTAACTTGGACTTTTGTTAAGTGCAAAGACGCTCTTAAAGGGCCCTAATGATAGTCGGCAAAAGAACATCTATACCTATACTGCATTCAGGTTGACTGGGACTTCTGTTAAGTACAAAGATGCTCTTAAAGGGCCCCAACGATAGCCGGCAAAAGAACATCTATACCTATACTGCATTCAGGTTGACTGGGACTTCTGTTAAGTACAAAGATGCTCTTAAAGGGCCCCAGCGATAGCCGGCAAAAGAAAAATGCCTCTCCCGTAATAATTATTCTGCAATCTCTCTTTATTCCTATGTTCCCCTGCCCCCTCCACTGTCATCCTCCTATTCTTTTGGACAGTGCATACCCAGCCAGTCTAAGACTAGCATCTCTGCCATAAATGTGCTCTGGCAGTAGAGTTTCAGCACTCACTAGATTAAGCTTTACTACTACTCAATGTAGGGGTGGGGGTGTGGCTAGGAATACCTCACCCATATAAAAACAAGTCAGCAAAGGGTGTTCCCAGAATACAAGGTTAACAACAAAAGTGAGTGGGGTCGACTGCAACATCTGAATGAAGAACTAAAGCCCAGAGTAATCTGAGTGAGAACTTCTTATACATTTGGGTTTGCGTGACTATTTTGAAATTAGTTCAATCAATCACTGAGGGTTTCATATGAAATACCTTCAGGGATGTCTTTTCATGACGAATTTGAATCCATGTTATTAGTGAGTCAGCAGTAATCATGTCATTGATTTTATACATTAATGAAAAAATCATCTTTGAGGTCTTACGATTGTTAGAAGGGTCCTAACGTACATGCGTGGCCACGCTGTACATCCCTTCCTGGGGCCCCTAGGTAGAAGATTCAGCCAGTCATTTCCCGGAAGTGGGACACAAGCTCCAGTGTAAACAGTTATACAATGTAACATTTTTACTCATAATAACGTTTCCTCATCAAATACTTATCGCGGCATCTGAACATCAAATATTCCCCCAAATCCCATTATCTGCATCAAATCCGCGGCTGTATCATCGGCTCAGTTTCCTCCACCATATATTTCAGCACAATGACTGTAAATAAACAAGATAGAGCTGGATTTCCTCCTCTAATCCCATTGAAGGGGATCAGCGTTATTACGAACGATTGCCATCCTGCGTCCGCCACACGTGACCCGGATAAAGATGTTTAGGATGAAGTTGTGGGACAAATAAGAGGTTTATGGTAGACGAGAGCCGAGCGTTGGCGGATTTTATTTGATCCTATGAAACTGTTCTGAGCTGTGGGTGTTCTGCCTGCAATATAAACTGTCTGAGCCTTATACACCAATAATCGGTAGATGGTTCTGGACAGGTGCCTAGTCCTCATCAACATGGGGACATGGAGCTTGGCCAGGGGAGTGCCCATTTCAAAAGGTGCCTTTCTAATATTGAGGGAATGGTATGGTTCGGGGGGGGGGTGGTACACCCAAGGTTCAACATCAGGTGCAGAGGCAGACTAACAACTCATGGGGCCCCCGGGCAATAGGGGATCATAGGGCCCTTGTGTCCTCACACACACTCAAACCACACCCAAAAAAGCCTATGAAAGCTACTAGGGGCATCTCATGGGGCCCCCTAAAGCAGTCAATAGTTAATATTCGATGTAAATGGTGCCAAGTTATCCACTTCCAGTCCGGACACTTTCACCCCCTTCCAGTCCGGACACTTTCCCCCCCTTCCAGTCCGGACACTTTCAGCCCCTTCCAGTCCGGACACTTTCACCCCTTTCCAGTCCGGACACTTTCCCCCCCTTCCAGTCCGGACACTTTCACCCCTTTCCAGTCCGGACACTTTCCCCCCCTTCCAGTCCGAACACTTTCACCCCCTTCCAGTCCGAACACTTTCACCCCCTTCCAGTCCGGACACTTTCACCCCCTTCCAGTCCGAACACTTTCACCCCCTTCCTGTCCAGGCCAATTTTCAGCTTTCACCGCTCTCACACTTTGAATGACAATTGCGCGGTCATGCAATACACTGTACCCATATTAATGTGTTAGCATTTTTTTGAGACAGATAAAACTTTATTTTGGTGGTACTTATTCACCACGGGGATTTTTATTTTTTTTGCTATATAAATGAAAAAGTCCAAACATTTTGTAAAAAAAAGTGTTTTTCTGATAAAATTTTGCAAATAAATAATATTTCTTCATAAATCTTGGCCAAAATGTATTCAGCTATCTTTTTAGTAAAAAGAAAACAAAAAGATTACCCAAATTAGTTTATAACCAAAAATTATCATTTGTTTAAATTTTTATTTTTTTAATTTAATTATTTTTTTTTTTAAATACCATCACCCTAGCAGTAGTGTCACCATAGCGAAACTGTACTACTTGTGGGGGTTGATGAAGTTTTTTTTTTCTTTTTTTACACTGATTACTTTTACCCCCATAAAGGCTGTAAAAGCAATAATTTCTCCTTCTCTCTGGCTGCCATTGAGAAATACTGTGAGAGCTGCGATTGGTCACAGCTTGTCACATGATACAAGGCTGTTGTGAATAGCCCTGTACCATGTGACCTCGGTGATCATTCACAGATTTTACTAGTAGTAAGCAATGATGTCAGTTCCTGACAGCTTGCTTACTACTATTCATGTGATCGCTGATTGGCCAATTAGGGATCACATGAATTGGGACCTCACACAGAGGTCCCGTACAGCGATCTGTGTCCTCCGGACACAGCGAGCACCAGATCTTGGTCCCAGGGAGCGTACACAGGCAGTCAATATGGGGGCTGTTTATAAACGGCGACCCGCCTCGGCACTGCTCCCGTGCGGCCCATGTATATAAACGGCCAGACGTGAAGCAGTGCCGAAGCTACCGTTTATGTACATGGGCCAGACGGGAAGTGGTCAATGGACTCCGTGGCTGTGGTGGAAGATCTTTCCACTCATGAAGGGACCATAGGGTTGGGGGTCACAATGACCGAGATATGTACAAGGGCTTGGTGTGAATGAGTGGCAATGCCGGCAATTCTTTTTACATTCAACACGTCCGTCTACGGTGTTCGCCATTGCGCTTAAGTAAGGTTTGCGTTATGCGTCCCACATATAGTAAGTCACATGGGCACCATAACACGTAGACCACAAAGTTTATGGAGCAGGTGATGAATCGTTTATTTGCGACTCTTTGCGGCAAGCTTCTGACTTCCTCCTAGGACCACGGCACGTCACTTCCGGTGCGCGGTGACGCCCGCCCAGGATACACAACCTCCTCTGCAGGGGGAATGATCTTCAACATATCTCGGTCATTGTGACCCCCAGCACTATGGTCATTTCCTGAATTAACACAATAAGTGACAGGTACCAATCCCTCACTGTGTTCATTCATAACTGAAGCATCGTAAACTGTGTTTTTTTGTTGTTGTTTTTTCTTTAGGGGGTTCTGTCAGGTTGGTTGTTTGGGGCCCCGTGGTTTCTAACAGCAGCCCTGACCACATCTAAGGACTGGAAAGCTGCAAAAAGATGTCTTTTTTTTTAATTTTGGGTTTAGATCAGGGCTTAAAATTTCAAGTCTAGACCTACTAGCCAGGCACAAACCTTACTCTCCACCAGTTGCTCCACCCAACCTTGCCCAGGTCCGCCTCGTCGTGTCCCCCAAGGTGGTGGAGAGCGGGCCTCGTGTCCCCCAAGGCGGGGAGAGCGGGTCTCGTGTTCCCCAAGGCAGTGGAGAGCGGGCCTCGTGTCCCCCAAGGCATTGGAGAGCGGGCCTCGTGTCCCCCAAGGCGGTGAAGTGCGGGCCTCGTGACCCCCAAGGTGGTGGAGAGCGGGCCTCATGTTCCCCAAGGCAGTTGAGAGCGGGCCTCGTGTCCCCCAAGACATTGGAGAGCGGGCCTCGTGTCCCCCAAGGCGGTGGAGAGCGGGCCTCGTGTCCCCCAAGGCAGTGGAGAGCGGGCCTCGTGTCCCCCAAGGCGGTGGAGTGCAGGCCTCGTGTCCCCCAAGGCGGTGGAGTGCGGGCCTCGTGTCCCCCAAGGCGGTGGAGAGTGGGCCTCGTGTCCTCCAAGGCGGTGGAGAGTGGGCCTCGTGTCCCTCAAGGCGGTGGAGAGCGGGCCTCGTGTCCCCAAGGCGATGGAGAGCAGGCCTCGTGTCCCCCAAGGCATTGGAGAGCGGGCCTTGTGTCCCCCAAGGCGGTGGAGAGCGGGCCTCGTGTCCCCCAAGGCGGTGGAGAACGGGCCTCTCCTCGTATCCTCCGCAGCGGGGGAGAGAGGACCTCTCCTCGAGTCCCACATGGCAGTGGAGAGGGTGTCTCCTCTCAGCGGAGGAGAACGGACCTCCCCTGCACCTATCCCCTCAGCGGCGCTGCCAGTGTAATGGCGGTGCCGAAGAAGCCGGAAACCGGAAGTTGGAAACCGGAACTCGGCTTCACAATGAGGCTTGGAGCGCAGGTGCAGTCGCTCCATCATCTGTGCTCGCCGCCGCTTGCCACACAAGAATTTCTCCTCGCATTTGGCGAGCGGGCGAGTGGCTTTTTCAAGCCCTGGTTTAGATATACTTTAAATGTTACAGTTTTCATTCCATTTCCTCTCCAGGACTCTCACGTAACACTCCCCTTTGTTTTTATAGCACAGACCGTAATGAATTCATACTGTACATTATGTATCTGTTACATCGTGTATGACGCTGTGTGTATGAACATGCAACAATCGCCTAAAATTATCTCCATGTCAAATCTGCCAAACAAGCGTAAAAGAAGAGCCGGAGGGGGCAATCAGTGCACCGCACACACCTGTTCACACTTGTGCTCGGGACACGCCAGGCTCTGTATAAATAGATTTCTCCTTTATTTCCACACCGACGGCTTCTACGAGAACAGACAACCCTTCCCGAGGGATTCCGTCCACACACCCCAGATGGGATTGCTTAGTGAACACTGAGAGTCTAAACGTTTTCTGGATGTGTTAGGAGATGTACAGATTGTGATCTGGAGGAATCTAATGAGTTTATTGTTTAAAAAAAAAATCACGTTATTTTATTAAGAATATATATTAACCATTTATTTTACCCCCATCACGACCAAGCCATTTTTTTCCGCTATTCAGCACTGCGCTACTTTAACTGGTGATTGAGCAGTTATGCAACACTGTACCCAAATAAACATTTTATATAAATTTTTTTTCACACAAATAGAGCTTTCTTTTGGTGGTATTCGACTTTTTGCGATATAATAAAAGGTCAAAAATTTTGGGAGGAAAAAAAACATTTTTTACTTTCTGCTATAGAAGATATCCAATAAAAAAAATTTAAAAAAAGAAAAGAAAATTTCTTCATATATTTTGACCAAAATGTATTCTGCTATGTCTTTAGAAAAAAAAATCCCAATAAGTTTATATTGATTGGTTTGCGTGAAAGTTATAGTGTACACAGACTATATATATATATATATATCTATAGATAGATAGATACATACATAGATACATACACACAATGTGTCACTGTGTATGTATATATATATATCCCCCTTATGTATAATACATGGAGATCATATCCCCCCTTATGTATTATATATGGAGATCATATCCCCCCCCTTATGTATTATATAAGGAGATCATATCCCCCTTATGTATTATACATGGAGATCATATCCCCCTTATGTATTATACATGGAGATCATATCCCCCCCTTATGTATTATACATGGAGATCATATCCCCCCTTATGTATTATACATGGTGATCATATCCCCCCTTATGTATTATACATGGAGATCATATCCCCCCCCTATGTATTATACATGTAGATCATATCCCCCCTTATGTATTATACATGTAGATCATATCCCCCCTTATGTATTATACATGGAGATCATATCCCCCTTATGTATTAAACATGGAGATCATATCCCCCCCTTATGCATTATACATGGAGATCATATCCCCCTTATGTATTATACATGGAGATCATATCCCCCCTTATGTATTATACATGGAGATCATATCCCCCCTTATGTATTATACATGGAGATCATATCCCCCCTTATGTATTATACATGTTGATCATATCCCCCCTTATGTATTATACATGGAGATCATATCCCCCCTTATGTATTATATATGGAGATCATATCCCCCCTTATGTATTATATATGGAGATCATATCCCCCCCTTATGTATTATATAAGGAGATCATATCCCCCTTATGTATTATACATGGAGATCATATCCCCCCCTTATGTATTATACATGGAGATCATATCCCCCCTTATGTATTATACATGGTGATCATATCCCCCCTTATGTATTATACATGGAGATCATATCCCCCCCCTATGTATTATACATGTAGATCATATCCCCCCTTATGTATTATACATGTAGATCATATCCCCCCTTATGTATTATACATGGAGATCATATCCCCCCTTATGTATTATATATGGAGATCATATCCCCCCTTATGTATTATACATGGTGATCATATCCCCCCTTATGTATTATACATGGAGATCATATCCCCCCTTATGTATTATACATGGAGATCATATCCCCCCTTATGTATTATATATGGAGATCATATCCCCCCTTATGTATTATACATGGTGATCATATCCCCCCTTATGTATTATACATGGAGATCATATCCCCCCTTATGTATTATATATGGAGATCATATCCCCCCCTTAAGTATTATATAAGGAGATCATATCCCCCTTATGTATTATACATGGAGATCATATCCCCCTTATTTATTATACATGGAGATCATATCCCCCCCTTATGTATTATACATGGAGATCATATCCCCCTTATGTATTATACATGGAGATCATATCCCCCCCTTATGTATTATACATGGAGATCATATCCCCCCTTATGTATTATACATGGAGATCATATCCCCCTTATGTATTATACATGGAGATCATATCCCCCTTATGTATTATACATGGAGATCATATCCCCCCTTATGTATTATACATGGAGATCATATCCCCCTTATGTATTATACATGGAGATCATATCCCCCTTATGTATTATACATGGAGATCATATCCCCCCTTATGTATTATACATGGAGATCATATCCCCCTTATGTATTATACATGGAGATCATATCCCCCCTTATGTATTATATATGGAGATCATATCCCCCCCTTATGTATTATATAATGAGATCATATCCCCCTTATGTATTATATAATGAGATCATATCCCCCTTATGTATTATACATGGAGATCATATCCCCCTTATGTATTATACATGGAGATCATATCCCCCCCTTATGTATTATACATGGAGATCATATCCCCCCTTATGTATTATACATGGAGATCATATCCCCCTTATGTATTATACATGGAGATCATATCCCCCTTATGTATTATACATGGAGATCATATCCCCCCTTATGTATTATACATGGAGATCATATCCCCCCTTATGTATTATACATGGAGATCATATCCCCCCCTTATGTATTATACATGTTGATCATATCCCCCCCCCCCCTTATGTATTATACATGGAGATCATATCCCCCCTTATGTATTATATATGGAGATCATATCCCCCCTTATGTATTATATATGGAGATCATATCCCCCCTTATGTATTATACATGGAGATCATATCCCCCTTATGTATTATACATGGAGATCATATCCCCCCCTTATGTATTATACATGGAGATCATATCCCCCCTTATGTATTATACATGGAGATCATATCCCCCCTTATGTATTATACATGGTGATCATATCCCCCCTTATGTATTATACATGGAGATCATATCCCCCTTATGTATTATATATGGAGATCATATCCCCCCCTTATGTATTATATAAGGAGATCATATCCCCCCTTATGTATTATACATGGAGATCATATCCCCCTTATGTATTATACATGGAGATCATATCCCCCCCTTATGTATTATACATGGAGATCATATGCCCCCTTATGTATTATACATGGAGATCATATCATGATCATATCATATCATATCCCTCTTATGTATTATACATGGAGATCATATCCCCCCTTATGTATTATACATGTAGATCATATCCCCCCTTATGTATTATACATGGTGATCATATCCCCCCTTATGTATTTAACATGGAGATCATATCCCCCCCTTATGTATTATACATGGAGATCATATCCCCCCTTATGTATTATACATGGAGATCATATCCCCCTTATGTATTATACATGGAGATCATATCCCCCTTATGTATTATACATGGAGATCATATCCCCCCTTATGTATTATACATGGAGATCAAATCCCCCCTATGTTTTATATATGGAGATCATATCCCCCCTTATGTATTATATATGGAGATCATATCCCCCCCCCCTTATGTATTATACATGGAGATCATATCCCCCCTTATGTATTATATATGGAGATCATATCCCCCCTTATGTATTATACATGGAGATCATATCCCCCCTTATGTATTATACATTGTGATCATATCCCCCCTTATGTATTAAACATGGAGATCATATCCCCCCTTATGTATTATATATGGAGATCATATCCCCCCCCTTATGTATTGTATAAGGAGATCATATCCCCCTTATGTATTATACATGGAGATCATATCCCCCTTATGTATTATACATGGAGATCATATCCCCCCCTTATGTATTATACATGGAGATCATATCCCCCCTTATGTATTATACATGGTGATCATATCCACCCTTATGTATTATACATGGAGATCATATCCCCCCCCCTATGTATTATACATGTAGATCATATCCCCCCTTATGTATTATACATGTAGATCATATCCCCCCTTATGTATTATACATGGAGATCATATCCCCCTTATGTATTATACATGGAGATCATATCCCCCCTTATGTATTATACATGGAGATCATATCCCCCTTATGTATTATACATGGAGATCATATCCCCCCTTATGTATTATACATGGAGATCATATCCCCCCTTATGTATTATACATGGAGATCATATCCCCCCTTATGTATTATACATGTTGATCATATCCCCCCCTTATGTATTATACATGGAGATCATATCCCCCCTTATGTATTATATATGGAGATCATATCCCCCCTTATGTATTATATATGGAGATCATATCCCCCCCCTTATGTATTATACATGGAGATCATATCCCCCCTTATGTATTATATATGGAGATCATATCCCCCCTTATGTATTATACATGGTGATCATATCCCCCCTTATGTATTATACATGGAGATCATATCCCCCCTTATGTATTATATATGGAGATCATATCCCCCCCTTATGTATTATATAAGGAGATCATATCCCCCTTATGTATTATACATGGAGATCATATCCCCCTTATGTATTATACATGGAGATCATATCCCCCCCTTATGTATTATACATGGAGATCATATCCCCCCTTATGTATTATACATGGAGATCATATCCCCCTTATGTATTATACATGGAGATCATATCCCCCTTATGTATTATACATGGAGATCATATCCCCCCTTATGTATTATACATGGAGATCATATCCCCCTTATGTATTATACATGGAGATCATATCCCCCCTTATGTATTATACATGGAGATCATATCCCCCCTTATGTATTATACATGGAGATCATATCCCCCTTATGTATTATACATGGAGATCATATCCCCCTTATTTATTATACATGGAGATCATATCCCCCCTTATGTATTATACATGGAGATCATATCCCCCCTTATGTATTATACATGGAGATCATATCCCCCCTTATGTATTATATATGGAGATCATATCCCCCCCCCTTATGTATTATACATGGAGATCATATCCACCCTTATGTATTATATATGGAGATCATATCCCCCCTTATGTATTATACATGGAGATCATATCCCCCCTTATGTATTATACATGGTGATCATATCCCCCCTTATGTATTATATATGGAGATCATATCCCCCCCCCTTATGTATTATATAAGGAGATCATATCCCCCTTATGTATTATACATGGAGATCATATCCCCCTTATGTATTATACATGGAGATCATATCCCCCCCTTATGTATTATACATGGAGATCATATCCCCCCTTATGTATTATACATGGTGATCATATCCCCCCTTATGTATTATACATGGAGATCATATCCCCCCCCCCTATGTATTATACATGTAGATCATATCCCCCCTTATGTATTATACATGTAGATCATATCCCCCCTTATGTATTATACATGGAGATCATATCCCCCTTATGTATTAAACATGGAGATCATATCCCCCCCTTATGCATTATACATGGAGATCATATCCCCCTTATGTATTATACATGGAGATCATATCCCCCCTTATGTATTATACATGGAGATCATATCCCCCCTTATGTATTATACATGGAGATCATATCCCCCCTTATGTATTATACATGTTGATCATATCCCCCCCTTATGTATTATACATGGAGATCATATCCCTCCTTATGTATTATATATGGAGATCATATCCCCCCTTGTGTATTATATATGGAGATCATATCCCCCCCTTATGTATTATACATGGAGATCATATCCCCCCTTATGTATTATATATGGAGATCATATCCCCCCTTATGTATTATACATGGTGATCATATCCCCCCTTATGTATTATACATGGAGATCATATCCCCCCTTATGTATTATATATGGAGATCATATCCCCCCCTTATGTATTATATAAGGAGATCATATCCCCCTTATGTATTATACATGGAGATCATATCCCCCTTATTTATTATACATGGAGATCATATCCCCCCCTTATGTATTATACATGGAGATCATATCCCCCCTTATGTATTATACATGGAGATCATATCCCCCTTATGTATTATACATGGAGATCATATCCCCCTTATGTATTATACATGGAGATCATATCCCCCCTTATGTATTATACATGGAGATCATATCCCCCTTATGTATTATACATGGAGATCATATCCCCCCTTATGTATTATACATGGAGATCATATCCCCCCTTATGTATTATACATGGAGATCATATCCCCCTTATGTATTATACATGGAGATCATATCCCCCTTATGTATTATACATGGAGATCATATCCCCCCTTATGTATTATACATGGAGATCATATCCCCCCTTATGTATTATATATGGAGATCATACCCCCCCTTATGTATTATATATGGAGATCATATCCCCCCCTTATGTATTATACATGAAGATCATATCCCCCCTTATGTATTATATATGGAGATCATATCCCCCCTTATGTATTATACATGGAGATCATATCCCCCCTTATGTATTATACATGGTGATCATATCCCCCCTTATGTATTATACATGGAGATCATATCCCCCCTTATGTATTATATATGGAGATCATATCCCCCCCCCTTATGTATTATATAAGGAGATCATATCCCCCTTATGTATTATACATGGAGATCATATCCCCCCCTTATGTATTATACATGGAGATCATATCCCCCCTTATGTATTATACATGGTGATCATATCCCCCCTTATGTATTATACATGGAGATCATATCCCCCCCCTATGTATTATACATGTAGATCATATCCCCCCTTATGTATTATACATGTAGATCATATCCCCCCTTATGTATTATACATGGAGATCATATCCCCCTTATGTATTAAACATGGAGATCATATCCCCCCTTATGCATTATACATGGAGATCATATCCCCCTTATGTATTATACATGGAGATCATATCCCCCCTTATGTATTATACATGGAGATCATATCCCCCCTTATGTATTATACATGGAGATCATATCCCCCCTTATGTATTATACATGTTGATCATATCCCCCCCTTATGTATTATACATGGAGATCATATCCCCCCTTATGTATTATATATGGAGATCATATCCCCCTTATGTATTATATATGGAGATCATATCCCCCCCTTATGTATTATATATGGAGATCATATCCCCCATTATGTATTATACATGGTGATCATATCCCCCCTTATGTATTATACATGGTGATCATATCCCCCCTTATGTATTATACGTGGAGATCATATCCCCCCCCTATGTATTATACATGTAGATCATATCCCCCCTTATGTATTATACATGTAGATCATATCCCCCCTTATGTATTATACATGGAGATCATATCCCCCTTATGTATTAAACATGGAGATCATATCCCCCCTTATGCATTATACATGGAGATCATATCCCCCTTATGTATTATACATGGAGATCATATCCCCCCTTATGTATTATACATGGAGATCATATCCCCCTTTATGTATTATACATGTTGATCATATCCCCCCCTTATGTATTATACATGGAGATCATATCCCCCCTTATGTATTATATATGGAGATCATATCCCCCCTTATGTATTATATATGGAGATCATATCCCCCCCTTATGTATTATACATGGAGATCATATCCCCCCTTATGTATTATATATGGAGATCATATCCCCCCTTATGTATTATACATGGTGATCATATCCCCCCTTATGTATTATACATGGAGATCATATCCCCCCTTATGTATTATATATGGAGATCATATCCCCCCCTTATGTATTATATAAGGAGATCATATCCCCCTTATGTATTATACATGGAGATCATATCCCCCTTATTTATTATACATGGAGATCATATCCCCCCCTTATGTATTATACATGGAGATCATATCCCCCCTTATGTATTATACATGGAGATCATATCCCCCTTATGTATTATACATGGAGATCATATCCCCCTTATGTATTATACATGGAGATCATATCCCCCCTTATGTATTATACATGGAGATCATATCCCCCTTATGTATTATACATGGAGATCATATCCCCCCTTATGTATTATACATGGAGATCATATCCCCCCTTATGTATTATACATGGAGATCATATCCCCCTTATGTATTATACATGGAGATCATATCCCCCTTATGTATTATACATGGAGATCATATCCCCCTTATGTATTATACATGGAGATCATATCCCCCCTTATGTATTATATATGGAGATCATATCCCCCCTTATGTATTATATATGGAGATCATATCCCCCCCCTTATGTATTATACATGAAGATCATATCCCACCTTATGTATTATATATGGAGATCATATCCCCCCTTATGTATTATACATGGAGATCATATCCCCCCTTATGTATTATACATGGTGATCATATCCCCCCTTATGTATTATACATGGAGATTAGAGATGAGCGAATCGAAGTATCCGAAGTGGAATTCGAGTCGAATATCGGAAAAATTTCGATTCGTGCCGAATCCGAAAAACAGCCTAATTCGGACGCGCGAATCGAAATTTTTCCGAAAATGGCGGCTGACATGTGCGGCGACGGAGCGGGGATGTCGGGGAAGGCGCGCAGACAAGGTGCGCTGCCCCATAATGCATTCCTCAACGACATGTGATCGCATCAGCCAATCAGCAGCCAGCCAGCCAGCACTGTGTAATGGTCGAGGTATATATAGCGGCCATTTTGGAAATCTTCATTTGCCTGCAGTCATTGAACAGAGGCAGACCGCTCTGTACTAGGGACAGGGACAGAGTTAGGGCCACAGAAACGAGAATTGGGGACAGAGAGAAGTTACTTAGGGACAGAGAACCATTACTCAGGGACACAGACTTGTTAATGAGGGCCACAGAATCGTTATTTAGGGACAAAGAAACGCTAGTTAGGGCCACAGAATTCATACTCAGGGACAGACAGAATTGTTACTCAGTGCCAGAGAATTGTTACTTAGGGCCACAGAAACGTTATTAGGGCCACAGAATTTTTACTCAGGGACAGACAGAATTGTTACTGAGTGCCAGAGAATTGTTACTCAGGGACAGACAGAATTGTTACTGAGTGCCAGAGAATTCTTACTCAGGGACAGACAGAATTGTTACTGAGTGCCAGAGAATTGTTACTCAGGGACAGACAGAATTGTTACTGAGTGCCAGAGAATTGTTACTCAGGGACAGACAGAATTGTTACTGAGTGCCAGAGAATTGTTACTCAGGGACAGACAGAATTGTTACTGAGTGCCAGAGAATTGTTACTCGCACAGACACAAAATTGTTACTTGCACAGACACAGAATTGTTACTCGCACAGACACAGAATTGTTACTCAGGGCCACAGAATTCATACTCAGGGACAGACAGAATTGTTACTGAGTGCCAGAGAATTGTTACTCAGGGACAGACAGAATTGTTACTGAGTGCCAGAGAATTGTTACTCGCACAGACACAAAATTGTTACTTGCACAGACACAGAATTGTTACTCGCACAGACACAGAATTGTTACTCAGGGCCACAGAATTCATACTCAGGGACAGACAGAATTGTTACTGAGTGCCAGAGAATTGTTACTCAGGGACAGACAGAATTGTTACTGAGTGCCAGAGAATTGTTACTCAGGGACAGACAGAATTGTTACTGAGTGCCAGAGAATTGTTACTCGCACAGACACAAAATTGTTACTTGCACAGACACAGAATTGTTACTCGCACAGACACAGAATTGTTACTCAGGGCCACAGAATTCATACTCAGGGACAGACAGAATTGTTACTGAGTGCCAGAGAATTGTTACTCAGGGACAGACAGAATTGTTACTGAGTGCCAGAGAATTGTTACTCAGGGACAGACAGAATTGTTACTGAGTGCCAGAGAATTGTTACTCGCACAGACACAAAATTGTTACTTGCACAGACACAGAATTGTTACTCGCACAGACACAGAATTGTTACTCAGGGCCACAGAATTCATACTCAGGGACAGACAGAATTGTTACTGAGTGCCAGAGAATTGTTACTCAGGGACAGACAGAATTGTTACTGAGTGCCAGAGAATTGTTACTCAGGGACAGACAGAATTGTTACTGAGTGCCAGAGAATTGTTACTCAGGGACAGACAGAATTGTTACTGAGTGCCAGAGAATTGTTACTCAGGGACAGACAGAATTGTTACTGAGTGCCAGAGAATTGTTACTCGCACAGACACAAAATTGTTACTTGCACAGACACAGAATTGTTACTCGCACAGACACAGAATTGTTACTCAGGGCCACAGAATTCATACTCAGGGATAGACAGAATTGTTACTGAGTGCCAGAGAATTGTTACTCAGGGACAGACAGAATTGTTACTGAGTGCCAGAGAATTGTTACTCAGGGACAGACAGAATTGTTACTGAGTGCCAGAGAATTGTTACTCGCACAGACACAAAATTGTTACTTGCACAGACACAGAATTGTTACTCGCACAGACACAGAATTGTTACTCAGGGCCACAGAATTCATACTCAGGGACAGACAGAATTGTTACTGAGTGCCAGAGAATTGTTACTTAGGGACAGACAGAATTGTTACTGAGTGCCAGAGAATTGTTACTCAGGGACAGACAGAATTGTTACTGAGTGCCAGAGAATTGTTACTCGCACAGACACAAAATTGTTACTTGCACAGACACAGAATTGTTACTCGCACAGACACAGAATTGTTACTCAGGGCCACAGAATTCATACTCAGGGACAGACAGAATTGTTACTGAGTGCCAGAGAATTGTTACTCAGGGACAGACAGAATTGTTACTGAGTGCCAGAGAATTGTTACTCAGGGACAGACAGACTTGTTACTGAGTGCCAGAGAATTGTTACTCAGGGACAGACAGAATTGTTACTGAGTGCCAGAGAATTGTTACTCGCACAGACACAAAATTGTTACTTGCACAGACACAGAATTGTTACTCGCACAGACACAGAATTGTTACTGAGTGCCAGAGAATTGTTACTCAGGGACAGACAGAATTGTTACTGAGTGCCAGAGAATTGTTACTCAGGGACAGACAGAATTGTTACTGAGTGCCAGAGAATTGTTACTCAGGGACAGACAGAATTGTTACTGAGTGCCAGAGAATTGTTACTCAGGGACAGACAGAATTGTTACTGAGTGCCAGAGAATTGTTACTCGCACAGACACAAAATTGTTACTTGCACAGACACAGAATTGTTACTCGCACAGACACAGAATTGTTACTCAGGGCCACAGAATTCATACTCAGGGACAGACAGAATTGTTACTGAGTGCCAGAGAATTGTTACTCAGGGACAGACAGAATTGTTACTGAGTGCCAGAGAATTGTTACTCGCACAGACACAAAATTGTTACTTGCACAGACACAGAATTGTTACTCGCACAGACACAGAATTGTTACTCAGGGCCACAGAATTCATACTCAGGGACAGACAGAATTGTTACTGAGTGCCAGAGAATTGTTACTCAGGGACAGACAGAATTGTTACTGAGTGCCAGAGAATTGTTACTCAGGGACAGACAGAATTGTTACTGAGTGCCAGAGAATTGTTACTCGCACAGACACAAAATTGTTACTTGCACAGACACAGAATTGTTACTCGCACAGACACAGAATTGTTACTCAGGGCCACAGAATTCATACTCAGGGACAGACAGAATTGTTACTGAGTGCCAGAGAATTGTTACTCAGGGACAGACAGAATTGTTACTGAGTGCCAGAGAATTGTTACTCAGGGACAGACAGAATTGTTACTGAGTGCCAGAGAATTGTTACTCGCACAGACACAAAATTGTTACTTGCACAGACACAGAATTGTTACTCGCACAGACACAGAATTGTTACTCAGGGCCACAGAATTCATACTCAGGGACAGACAGAATTGTTACTGAGTGCCAGAGAATTGTTACTCAGGGACAGACAGAATTGTTACTGAGTGCCAGAGAATTGTTACTCAGGGACAGACAGAATTGTTACTGAGTGCCAGAGAATTGTTACTCGCACAGACACAAAATTGTTACTTGCACAGACACAGAATTGTTACTCGCACAGACACAGAATTGTTACTCAGGGCCACAGAATTCATACTCAGGGACAGACAGAATTGTTACTGAGTGCCAGAGAATTGTTACTCAGGGACAGACAGAATTGTTACTGAGTGCCAGAGAATTGTTACTCAGGGACACCTAATCGTTGAATTAAATAGTATGTCAGACAACATGCAGAGGAGTGGCAGAGGAGGCAATGTTTTAGGAGCGAGCAGACGTGGCAGCAGAGGAAGGGGTCGAGGCAGCAGTATTCGCAGCCAGAGGCCAGTGCTCCCGGTGTCATCCAGCGGTCGTGTCTCCACCGACAACCCTGCCGTCATTGATTGGTTGGCTCGGTCGTCTTCCTCTTCCCAGGTCACCTCTGACACCTACAGCCAACGGTCGGTGGGTACGTCAGACACAACCGTTAGTTGGCATGGCCCGGGACCAAGCCCACTGAAATCACGTGTCCTCTACCTGCCCCTGTCCTTTGCTGTTCCCTCACCAAGCGAAGTATCGCATGCTGTGGGCTCAGCCCCACTGTACAGTGAGGAAGAGCTAACAGAGGGCGGTCAGGAACGGGGGGAGACATCGGCCTTTTCAGCAGCCAAGCGAACAAGTACTGGCGAGGAGAGTGGCTCGGTAGCCGGTCTAGAGACAGGTCTGTCTCCTGACCCAGACGCAGCCGAGGGGGCTAGTAGTGAGGCGGAGACCCTACTTGATGATGAGGAGGTTGATCGCACTTGGCAGCCTCGTCGTCATCAGGCAATTTCTTCCGCATCATCAGGAGAAGAGGGTGGCAGCTTGGCAGCGAGCAAAACAGTCGGTGGGTTGCCCAGGAGACAGCAGCAGGGTCGCATCAGTGTCAGTGGAGCCAAACGTCCACGGAGTAGAGCACCAGCTCCACTGCAGCCTACCACCACGGCCAGTAGTGGTGCCGGTGCGCACGGAGGAAGTAGCAGTCAGCCAGTGAAGAGTAGCGGGGGCAAAGTTTCCTACTCGGTGGTGTGGCAATTTTTCCTCAAGCCGCCCGAGGAAGTAAACGTAGCCGTATGTCGACTATGTGGCCAGAAATGCAAGCGTGGCCAGGGGGCCCATGTTGGGACTACAGCGTTGCGTCAGCATATGCAGCGTCACCATTCGGTGGCCTGGGAAAACCGTGATAAACATACGGCGGTTCTGCCTGCCCCAGCCCCCGCTCCATCACCCGCTCCGTTACTTGCTCCGTCACCCGACGTCGTCAATCGCCCTCTATCAGCCAGTCAAGGCTCCAACACCTCTGCTGAGGGGAGTTGTCGCTCGTTGGCATCTTCCGCTCGTTCAGATGCTCCTTCTCCTGCTACTCCTCTTCTCGGATTCCGTCAACAGTCTTTCTTGGAATCCGTATCCAAGAGACAACAGTTTGCGAGCACGCACCCGACGGTGCAAAAGCTGAACGTCCTCCTGTCCAAGTTGCTGGTGCTGCAGTCCCTCCCTTTCCAACTGGTGGACTCAGCACCTTTCCGAGAAATGATGGCTTGTGCCGCGCCGCGGTGGAGAGTGCCAAGCCGTCATTTCTTTGCCCAAAAGGCAGTGCCAGCCCTGCATTCACATGTAGAAGAGATGGTGGGCCAGTCTTTGAGCATGTCGGTCTCTGCCAAAGTGCACGGCAGCGCCGACGTGTGGAGCTGTAACTACGGTCAGGGACAGTACATGTCATTTACGGCCCACTGGGTGAACGTGGTGCCGGCACAGCCGCACCAGCAACTTGGACAGGTCACGACGCTTTTGCCTCCACGTTTGCACGTCCTTGGTCCAGCAAGCATGTCCGCCTCTACCACCTCTTTTTCCGCCGTGTCCTCAGCCGCCACCCCCGTGCCAAGTCCCATTACCCGACCGGCATATCACATGTGCAGGGCGCAACGGTGTCACGCTGTGCTGCACCTGGTATGCCTTGGCGAACGTAGTCACACAGGGGAGGAACTGCTGAGTGTAATGAACAGAGAAATCGACAGATGGCTGTCTCCGCGCAAACTAAAAATCGGAACCATGTTGACTGACAACGGAAAGAACATGGTGTCTGCTCTGCGTCAAGGAAGGTTGTGCCATGCGCCATGCATGGCTCACGTGTTCAATCTGGTTGTCAAGCGGTTCCTAAAATCCACCATCCCACTGCAAGACATCCTTAAAATGTCACGTAAACTGTGCATGCATTTCAGCCATTCCTACACCGCAAAGAACACCCTCATTGAGCTGCAGCGGCAGAACGGAATTCCACAGCATCGCCTGATCTGCGACGTTGCAACAAGGTGGAATTCAACACTACACATGTTAGACCGCCTTTACGAGCAGCGAAAGGCCATCACCGATTTCCTGATGTTACAAGCGGATAAAGGTACTCCCCTGTGTAACTTCGATGTCAGCCATTGGCAGCTCATGCGTGACACCTGCCGCTTGCTCAGGCCCTTTGAGGAGGCCACGCTATTCGTGAGTCGGCAGGACTATGGGATGAACGACGTCATTCCTCTGTTGCACGTCCTGGAACAAATGCTGTTAACAATGGCTGGTCAGGGTGCGGTAGACGTGGCGCACAGATCTCAACGCCACATGACCCCTGTGGGGGCAGGACAGGAAGAAGAGGAGGAGGTAGAGGAGGACATTTGTGCTCAGGAATTATTGAGTGAAATGGGTGGTTTTTCCACTCAGCGGACAGGAGTGGAGGAGCAGGAGCATCTGGTAGAGGAGGAGGAGGAGGAGACAGAGGACCCAGACGCACCGTGGCAGTATGCTGTGGAGATGGAGGCAGGGAGTCCCTCGCATTCCTTGGCACAAATGGCCCATAGCATGCTCGGTTGCTTGCGTAGCGACAGCCGAATAATAACCATCAGACAGAGGGATGACTTTTGGCTGTCCACCTTGTTGGACCCTCGCTACCGGTCCAAAATGGTGGCCTTTTTCACACCTGCTGAGAGGGAGGCCAAAATTACGTACTATAAAAACCACCTATGTAGTCAGTTGGTCTCTGCCTTTGTGCGCCAACGTCCATCCTCAGACACTGTGGGCCCTGTGCGCTCGCGTTCCGCTGGCATGGCAGCAGGGGAGGGGTGGGGTGGTAGGAGCAGTGGCAGCTCCACCAGCAGTGGCTGCCTCAGTCTGCAGTCGATGATGAGTAGCTTTCTTCACCAGCGCAGTGAGGAAACTACTAACCAGCCGCAGCAGCAGCAGCAGCATCAGGTGGACCTGGAGCAGGAGCTCAAACAACAGGCTTGGGCCTACTTGGACAGCACCCTGCCAACCGAGGTAGACAATCCCCTTGACTACTGGGCAACGAAACTTGACCTTTGGCCCCAACTAGCTGAATTTGCCCTTGAAAGGCTGTCATGCCCGGCCAGTAGCGTGGCATCGGAGCGCGTGTTTAGTGCGGCAGGAGGTATTGTAACTCCGCGGAGGACACGACTGTCCACCCAAAGTGTGGAGAGACTCACGTTTGTGAAAATGAATCAGGCGTGGATTAGTCTGGATTTCAAACCACCAGTTCCTGACACAACTGACTAAATCCGCCATGAATCATGCCTCAAACATGTGCCACTTTGAGGTCTCCTCACACACTGCTGGTGTGTTGAATTTTTTGACATAGGGTGCTGGCAGATTATGGGCCTCCTATAGCTGCTGCCAGGCCCCTAATCTGCCATAGGCCCCTATATACCGCTTCCTCATGCTGCTGCCAGGTCCAGAGTCTCTCATGGGTCCCTGTACGGCCTCCCATTGCTGCTGTCTCCATCGCCACACTCTGCTGCCATGTGCCACTTTCAGGTCTCTTCACACTGCTGGTGTGTTAAATTTTTTGACATAGGGTGCAGGCAGATTACGGGCCTCACATAGCTGCTGCCAGGCCCCTAATCTGCCATGGGCCCCTATATACCGCCTCCTCATGCTGCTGCCAAGTCTAGAGTCTCTCATGGGTCCCTGTACGGCCTCCCATTGCTGCTGTCTCCATCGCCACACTCTGCTGCCATGTGCCACTTTCAGGTCTCTTCACACTGCTGGTGTGTTTAATTTTTTGACATAGGGTGCAGGCAGATTACGGGCCTCACATAGCTGCTGCCAGGCCCCTAATCTGCCATGGGCCCCTATATACCGCCTCCTCATGCTGCTGCCAAGTCCAGAGTCTCTCATGGGTCCCTGTACGGCCTCCCATTGCTGCTGTCTCCATCGCCACACTCTGCTGCCATGTGCCACTTTCAGGTCTCTTCACACTGCTGGTGTGTTTAATTTTTTGACATAGGGTGCAGGCAGATTACGGGCCTCACATAGCTGCTGCCAGGCCCCTAATCTGCCATGGGCCCCTATATACCGCCTCCTCATGCTGCTGCCAAGTCCAGAGTCTCTCATGGGTCCCTGTACGGCCTCCCATTGCTGCTGTCTCCATCGCCACACTCTGCTGCCATGTGCCACTTTCAGGTCTCTTCACACTGCTGGTGTGTTTAATTTTTTGACATAGGGTGCAGGCAGATTACGGGCCTCACATAGCTGCTGCCAGGCCCCTAATCTGCCATGGGCCCCTATATACCGCCTCCTCATGCTGCTGCCAAGTCTAGAGTCTCTCATGGGTCCCTGTACGGCCTCCCATTGCTGCTGTCTCCATCGCCACACTCTGCTGCCATGTGCCACTTTCAGGTCTCTTCACACTGCTGGTGTGTTTAATTTTTTGACATAGGGTGCAGGCAGATTACGGGCCTCACATAGCTGCTGCCAGGCCCCTAATCTGCCATGGGCCCCTATATACCGCCTCCTCATGCTGCTGCCAAGTCCAGAGTCTCTCATGGGTCCCTGTACGGCCTCCCATTGCTGCTGTCTCCATCGCCACACTCTGCTGCCATGTGCCACTTTCAGGTCTCTTCACACTGCTGGTGTGTTAAATTTTTTGACATAGGGTGCAGGCAGATTACGGGCCTCACATAGCTGCTGCCAGGCCCCTAATCTGCCATGGGCCCCTATATACCGCCTCCTCATGCTGCTGCCAAGTCCAGAGTCTCTCATGGGTCCCTGTACGGCCTCCCATTGCTGCTGTCTCCATCGCCACACTCTGCTGCCATGTGCCACTTTCAGGTCTCTTCACACTGCTGGTGTGTTTAATTTTTTGACATAGGGTGCAGGCAGATTACGGGCCTCACATAGCTGCTGCCAGGCCCCTAATCTGCCATGGGCCCCTATATACCGCCTCCTCATGCTGCTGCCAAGTCCAGAGTCTCTCATGGGTCCCTGTACGGCCTCCCATTGCTGCTGTCTCCATCGCCACACTCTGCTGCCATGTGCCACTTTCAGGTCTCTTCACACTGCTGGTGTGTTTAATTTTTTGACATAGGGTGCAGGCAGATTACGGGCCTCACATAGCTGCTGCCAGGCCCCTAATCTGCCATGGGCCCCTATATACCGCCTCCTCATGCTGCTGCCAAGTCCAGAGTCTCTCATGGGTCCCTGTACGGCCTCCCATTGCTGCTGTCTCCATCGCCACACTCTGCTGCCATGTGCCACTTTCAGGTCTCTTCACACTGCTGGTGTGTTTAATTTTTTGACATAGGGTGCAGGCAGATTACGGGCCTCACATAGCTGCTGCCAGGCCCCTAATCTGCCATGGGCCCCTATATACCGCCTCCTCATGCTGCTGCCAAGTCTAGAGTCTCTCATGGGTCCCTGTACGGCCTCCCATTGCTGCTGTCTCCATCGCCACACTCTGCTGCCATGTGCCACTTTCAGGTCTCTTCACACTGCTGGTGTGTTTAATTTTTTGACATAGGGTGCAGGCAGATTACGGGCCTCACATAGCTGCTGCCAGGCCCCTAATCTGCCATGGGCCCCTATATACCGCCTCCTCATGCTGCTGCCAAGTCCAGAGTCTCTCATGGGTCCCTGTACGGCCTCCCATTGCTGCTGTCTCCATCGCCACACTCTGCTGCCATGTGCCACTTTCAGGTCTCTTCACACTGCTGGTGTGTTAAATTTTTTGACATAGGGTGCAGGCAGATTACGGGCCTCACATAGCTGCTGCCAGGCCCCTAATCTGCCATGGGCCCCTATATACCGCCTCCTCATGCTGCTGCCAAGTCTAGAGTCTCTCATGGGTCCCTGTACGGCCTCCCATTGCTGCTGTCTCCATCGCCACACTCTGCTGCCATGTGCCACTTTCAGGTCTCTTCACACTGCTGGTGTGTTAAATTTTTTGACATAGGGTGCAGGCAGATTACGGGCCTCACATAGCTGCTGCCAGGCCCCTAATCTGCCATGGGCCCCTATATACCGCCTCCTCATGCTGCTGCCAAGTCTAGAGTCTCTCATGGGTCCCTGTACGGCCTCCCATTGCTGCTGTCTCCATCGCCACACTCTGCTGCCATGTGCCACTTTCAGGTCTCTTCACACTGCTGGTGTGTTAAATTTTTTGACATAGGGTGCAGGCAGATTACGGGCCTCACATAGCTGCTGCCAGGCCCCTAATCTGCCATGGGCCCCTATATACCGCCTCCTCATGCTGCTGCCAAGTCTAGAGTCTCTCATGGGTCCCTGTACGGCCTCCCATTGCTGCTGTCTCCATCGCCACACTCTGCCATGTGCCACTTTCAGGTCTCTTCACACTGCTGGTGTGTTTAATTTTTTGACATAGGGTGCAGGCAGATTACGGGCCTCACATAGCTGCTGCCAGGCCCCTAATCTGCCATGGGCCCCTATATACCGCCTCCTCATGCTGCTGCCAAGTCTAGAGTCTGTCATGGGTCCCTGTACGGCCTCCCATTGCTGCTGTCTCCATCGCCACACTCTGCCATGTGCCACTTTCAGGTCTCTTCACACTGCTGGTGTGTTTAATTTTTTGACATAGGGTGCAGGCAGATTACGGGCCTCACATAGCTGCTGCCAGGCCCCTAATCTGCCATGGGCCCCTATATACCGCCTCCTCATGCTGCTGCCAAGTCCAGAGTCTCTCATGGGTCCCTGTACGGCCTCCCATTGCTGCTGTCTCCATCGCCACACTCTGCTGCCATGTGCCACTTTCAGGTCTCTTCACACTGCTGGTGTGTTAAATTTTTTGACATAGGGTGCAGGCAGATTACGGGCCTCACATAGCTGCTGCCAGGCCCCTAATCTGCCATGGGCCCCTATATACCGCCTCCTCATGCTGCTGCCAAGTCTAGAGTCTCTCATGGGTCCCTGTACGGCCTCCCATTGCTGCTGTCTCCATCGCCACACTCTGCTGCCATGTGCCACTTTCAGGTCTCTTCACACTGCTGGTGTGTTTAATTTTTTGACATAGGGTGCAGGCAGATTACGGGCCTCACATAGCTGCTGCCAGGCCCCTAATCTGCCATGGGCCCCTATATACCGCCTCCTCATGCTGCTGCCAAGTCCAGAGTCTCTCATGGGTCCCTGTACGGCCTCCCATTGCTGCTGTCTCCATCGCCACACTCTGCTGCCATGTGCCACTTTCAGGTCTCTTCACACTGCTGGTGTGTTAAATTTTTTGACATAGGGTGCTGGCAGATTACGGGCCTCCCATTGCTGCTGCCAGACATGTAATCTGCCATGGGCCCCCGTACCGACTCCTCATGCTGTGACGTTGCAACAAGGTGTAATTCAACCCTACATATGTTAGACCGCCTTTACGAACAGCTAAAGGCCATCACAGATTTCCTGATGTTAAAAGCGGATAAAGGTACTCCCTGTGTAACTTAGATGTCAGCCATTGTCAGCTCATGTGTGACACCTGCGCTTGCTCAGGCCCTTTGAGGAGGCCACGCTATTCGTGAGTCGGCAGGACTATGGGATGAATGAGGTCAAATCGGCCATGGGCCCCCGTACCGCCTGTTCACGCTGATGCTGGTCCCACAGTGTGACCTGGGTCCCTGTACGGCCTCCCATTGCTTCCACTCTGCCATGTGCCACTTTGAAATCTCCTCACACTCCTGCGGTTGTCCATTTTGTCATAGGTTGCTGGCAGATTACAGGCCTTCCATAGGTGCCACCAAGCCCCATATCGGCCATGGGCCCCCGTACCGCCTGGTCACGCTGCTGCTGGGCCCACAGTGTGACCTGGGTCCCTGTACCGCCTCCCATTGCTCCCACTCTGCCATGTGCCACTTTCAGGTCTCCTCACGCTCCTGCTGGTTTCCATTTTGTCATAGGTTGCTGTATGGCCTCCCATTGCTGCTGCCTCCACCGCCACACTGTGGCTCCAAACACTGGTTTTGGCCCCGTGACTGGCCAAAGGAGTGAAGTGTGCAGTGATTCTAAGATCGACGGCACTCATCTGCATGTCATACTGACAGACAGTATTATTTCTCTTCCCCAGCAGACTCCAAGGGCATTTAAATTAAAGGTACAGTGTTCTGCACTAATATTAAGTCTCTCTGAAGCCTAGAAACACCCTTTTTTAAGTTAAATTCACAGCGAATTTATTCGACTCGAATCGAATATTGTCCACGAATTCGCCGAATCAGTCGAATCGAATTTTTCATTTCTTCGCTCATCTCTAATGGAGATCATATCCCCCCTTATGTATTATATATGGAGATCATATCCCCCCCCTTATGTATTATATAAGGAGATCATATCCCCCTTATGTATTATACATGGAGATCATATCCCCCTTATGTATTATACATGGAGATCATATCCCCCCCTTATGTATTATACATGGAGATCATATCCCCCCTTATGTATTATACATGGTGATCATATCCCCCCTTATGTATTATACATGGAGATCATATCCCCCTTATGTATTAAACATGGAGATCATATCCCCCCTTATGCATTATACATGTTGATCATATCCCCCCCTTATGTATTATACATGGAGATCATATCCCCCCTTATGTATTATATATGGAGATCATATCCCCCTTATGTATTATATATGGAGATCATATCCCCCCCTTATGTATTATATATGGAGATCATATCCCCCCTTATGTATTATACATGGTGATCATATCCCCCCTTATGTATTATACATGGAGATCATATCCCCCCTTATGTATTATATATGGAGATCATATCCCCCCCTTATGTATTATATAAGGAGATCATATCCCCCTTATGTATTATACATGGAGATCATATCCCCCTTATTTATTATACATGGAGATCATATCCCCCCCTTATGTATTATACATGGAGATCATATCCCCCCTTATGTATTATACATGGAGATCATATCCCCCTTATGTATTATACATGGAGATCATATCCCCCTTATGTATTATACATGGAGATCATATCCCCCCTTATGTATTATACATGGAGATCATATCCCCCTTATGTATTATACATGGAGATCATATCCCCCCTTATGTATTATACATGGAGATCATATCCCCCTTATGTATTATACATGGAGATCATATCCCCCTTATGTATTATACATGGAGATGATATCCCCCTTATGTATTATACATGGAGATCATATCCCCCCTTATGTATTATACATGGAGATCATATCCCCCCTTATGTATTATATATGGAGATCATATCCCCCCTTATGTATTATATATGGAGATCATATCCCCCCCCCTTATGTATTATACATGGAGATCATATCCCCCTTATGTATTATATATGGAGATCATATCCCCCCTTATGTATTATACATGGAGATCATATCCCCCCTTATGTATTATACATGGTGATCATATCCCCCCTTATGTATTATACATGGAGATCATATCCCCCCTTATGTATTATATATGGAGATCATATCCCCCCCTTATGTATTATATAAGGAGATCATATCCCCCCCCCTTATGTATTAAATAAGGAGATCATATCCCCCTTATGTATTATACATGGAGATCATATCCCCCTTATGTATTATACATGGAGATCATATCCCCCCCTTATGTATTATACATGGAGATCATATCCCCCTTATGTATTATACATGGAGATCATATCCCCCTTATGTATTATACATGGAGATCATATCCCCCCTTATGTATTATACATGGAGATCATATCCCCCTTATGTATTATACATGGAGATCATATCCCCCCTTATGTATTATACATGGAGATCATATCCCCCCTTATGTATTATACATGGAGATCATATCCCCCTTATGTATTATACATGGAGATCATATCCCCCTTATGTATTATACATGGAGATCATATCCCCCCTTATGTATTATACATGGTGATCATATCCCCCCTTATGTATTATACATGGTGATCATATCCCCCCTTATGTATTATACATGGAGATCATATCCCCCCTTATGTATTATACATGGTGATCATATCCCCCCTTATGTATTATACATGGAGATCATATCCCCCCTTATGTATTATATATGGAGATCATATCCCCCCCTTATGTATTATATAAGGAGATCATATCCCCCCTTATGTATTATACATGGAGATCATATCCCCCTTATGTATTATACATGGAGATCATATCCCCCCCTTATGTATTATACATGGAGATCATATCCCCCCTTATGTATTATACATGGAGATCATATCCCCCTTATGTATTATACATGGAGATCATATCCCCCTTATGTATTATACATGGAGATCATATCCCCCCTTATGTATTATACATGGTGATCATATCCCCCCTTATGTATTATACATGGTGATCATATCCCCCCTTATGTATTATACATGGAGATCATATCCCCCCTGATGTATTTTACATGGAGATCATATTCCCCCTTATGTATTATACATAGAGATCATATCCCCCCCTTATGTATTATACATGGAGATCATATCCCCCCTTATGTATTATACATGGAGATCATATCCCCCCTTATGTATTATACATGGAGATCATATCCCCCCTTATGTATTATACATGGAGATCATATCCCCCCCCCCCCTTATGTATTATACATGGAGATCATATCCCCCTTATGTATTATACATAGAGATCATATCCCCCCTTATGTATTATACATGGAGATCATATCCCCCCTTATGTATTATACATGGAGATCATATCCCCCTTATGTATTATACATGGAGATCATATCCCCCTTATGTATTATACATGGAGATCATATCCCCCTTATGTATTATACATGGAGATCATATCCCCCCTTATGTATTATACATGGAGATCATATCCCCACTTATGTATTATACATGGAGATCATATCCCCCCTTATGTATTATACATGGAGATCATATCCCCCCTTATGTATTATATATGGAGATCATATCCCCCCCCTTATGTATTATATAAGGAGATCATATCCCCCTTATGTATTATACATGGAGATCATATCCCCCTTATGTATTATACATGGAGATCATATCCCCCCCTTATGTATTATACATGGAGATCATATCCCCCCTTATGTATTATACATGGTGATCATATCCACCCTTATGTATTATACATGGAGATCATATCCCCCCCCCTATGTATTATACATGTAGATCATATCCCCCCTTATGTATTATACATGTAGATCATATCCCCCCTTATGTATTATACATGGAGATCATATCCCCCTTATGTATTATACATGGAGATCATATCCCCCCTTATGTATTATACATGGAGATCATATCCCCCTTATGTATTATACATGGAGATCATATCCCCCCTTATGTATTATACATGGAGATCATATCCCCCCTTATGTATTATACATGGAGATCATATCCCCCCTTATGTATTATACATGTTGATCATATCCCCCCCTTATGTATTATACATGGAGATCATATCCCCCCTTATGTATTATATATGGAGATCATATCCCCCCTTATGTATTATATATGGAGATCATATCCCCCCCCTTATGTATTATACATGGAGATCATATCCCCCCTTATGTATTATATATGGAGATCATATCCCCCCTTATGTATTATACATGGTGATCATATCCCCCCTTATGTATTATACATGGAGATCATATCCCCCCTTATGTATTATATATGGAGATCATATCCCCCCCTTATGTATTATATAAGGAGATCATATCCCCCTTATGTATTATACATGGAGATCATATCCCCCTTATGTATTATACATGGAGATCATATCCCCCCCTTATGTATTATACATGGAGATCATATCCCCCCTTATGTATTATACATGGAGATCATATCCCCCTTATGTATTATACATGGAGATCATATCCCCCTTATGTATTATACATGGAGATCATATCCCCCTTATGTATTATACATGGAGATCATATCCCCCCTTATGTATTATACATGGAGATCATATCCCCCTTATGTATTATACATGGAGATCATATCCCCCCTTATGTATTATACATGGAGATCATATCCCCCCTTATGTATTATACATGGAGATCATATCCCCCTTATGTATTATACATGGAGATCATATCCCCCTTATTTATTATACATGGAGATCATATCCCCCCTTATGTATTATACATGGAGATCATATCCCCCCTTATGTATTATACATGGAGATCATATCCCCCCTTATGTATTATATATGGAGATCATATCCCCCCCCCCTTATGTATTATACATGGAGATCATATCCCCCCTTATGTATTATATATGGAGATCATATCCCCCCTTATGTATTATACATGGAGATCATATCCCCCCTTATGTATTATACATGGTGATCATATCCCCCCTTATGTATTATATATGGAGATCATATCCCCCCCTTATGTATTATATAAGGAGATCATATCCCCCTTATGTATTATACATGGAGATCATAACCCCCTTATGTATTATACATGGAGATCATATCCCCCCCTTATGTATTATACATGGAGATCATATCCCCCCTTATGTATTATACATGGTGATCATATCCCCCCTTATGTATTATACATGGAGATCATATCCCCCCCCCTATGTATTATACATGTAGATCATATCCCCCTTATGTATTATACATGTAGATCATATCCCCCCTTATGTATTATACATGGAGATCATATCCCCCTTATGTATTAAACATGGAGATCATATCCCCCCCTTATGCATTATACATGGAGATCATATCCCCCTTATGTATTATACATGGAGATCATATCCCCCCTTATGTATTATACATGGAGATCATATCCCCCCTTATGTATTATACATGGAGATCATATCCCCCCTTATGTATTATACATGTTGATCATATCCCCCCCTTATGTATTATACATGGAGATCATATCCCCCCTTATGTATTATATATGGAGATCATATCCCCCCTTATGTATTATATATGGAGATCATATCCCCCCCTTATGTATTATACATGGAGATCATATCCCCCCTTATGTATTATATATGGAGATCATATCCCCCCTTATGTATTATACATGGTGATCATATCCCCCCTTATGTATTATACATGGAGATCATATCCCCCCTTATGTATTATATATGGAGATCATATCCCCCCCTTATGTATTATATAAGGAGATCATATCCCCCTTATGTATTATACATGGAGATCATATCCCCCTTATTTATTATACATGGAGATCATATCCCCCCCTTATGTATTATACATGGAGATCATATCCCCCCTTATGTATTATACATGGAGATCATATCCCCCTTATGTATTATACATGGAGATCATATCCCCCTTATGTATTATACATGGAGATCATATCCCCCCTTATGTATTATACATGGAGATCATATCCCCCTTATGTATTATACATGGAGATCATATCCCCCCTTATGTATTATACATGGAGATCATATCCCCCCTTATGTATTATACATGGAGATCATATCCCCCTTATGTATTATACATGGAGATCATATCCCCCTTATGTATTATACATGGAGATCATATCCCCCCTTATGTATTATACATGGAGATCATATCCCCCCTTATGTATTATATATGGAGATCATATCCCCCCTTATGTATTATATATGGAGATCATATCCCCCCCTTATGTATTATACATGAAGATCATATCCCCCCTTATGTATTATATATGGAGATCATATCCCCCCTTATGTATTATACATGGAGATCATATCCCCCCTTATGTATTATACATGGTGATCATATCCCCCCTTATGTATTATACATGGAGATCATATCCCCCCTTATGTATTATATATGGAGATCATATCCCCCCCCTTATGTATTATATAAGGAGATCATATCCCCCTTATGTATTATACATGGAGATCATATCCCCCTTATGTATTATACATGGAGATCATATCCCCCCCTTATGTATTATACATGGAGATCATATCCCCCCTTATGTATTATACATGGTGATCATATCCCCCCTTATGTATTATACATGGAGATCATATCCCCCCCCCTATGTATTATACATGTAGATCATATCCCCCCTTATGTATTATACATGTAGATCATATCCCCCCTTATGTATTATACATGGAGATCATATCCCCCTTATGTATTAAACATGGAGATCATATCCCCCCTTATGCATTATACATGGAGATCATATCCCCCTTATGTATTATACATGGAGATCATATCCCCCCTTATGTATTATACATGGAGATCATATCCCCCCTTATGTTATTATACATGGAGATCATATCCCCCCTTATGTATTATACATGTTGATCATATCCCCCCCTTATGTATTATACATGGAGATCATATCCCCCCTTTTGTATTATATATGGAGATCATATCCCCCTTATGTATTATATATGGAGATCATATCCCCCCCTTATGTATTATATATGGAGATCATATCCCCCCTTATGTATTATACATGGTGATCATATCCCCCCTTATGTATTATACATGGTGATCATATCCCCCCTTATGTATTATACATGGAGATCATATCCCCCCCTATGTATTATACATGTAGATCATATCCCCCCTTATGTATTATACATGTAGATCATATCCCCCTTATGTATTATACATGGAGATCATATCCCCCTTATGTATTAAACATGGAGATCATATCCCCCCTTATGCATTATACATGGAGATCATATCCCCCCTTATGTATTATACATGGTGATCATATCCCCCCTTATGTATTATACATGGAGATCATATCCCCCCTTATGTATTATATATGGAGATCATATCCCCCCCCTTATGTATTATATAAGGAGATCATATCCCCCTTATGTATTATACATGGAGATCATATCCCCCCTTATGTATTATACATGGAGATCATATCCCCCCCTTATGTATTATACATGGAGATCATATCCCCCCTTATGTATTATACATGGTGATCATATCCCCCCTTATGTATTATACATGGAGATCATATCCCCCTTATGTATTAAACATGGAGATCATATCCCCCCTTATGCATTATACATGGAGATCATATCCCCCTTATGTATTATACATGGAGATCATATCCCCCCTTATGTATTATACATGGAGATCATATCCCCCTTATGTATTATACATGGAGATCATATCCCCCCTTATGTATTATACATGTTGATCATATCCCCCCTTATGTATTATACATGGAGATCATATCCCCCCTTATGTATTATATATGGAGATCATATCCCCCTTATGTATTATATATGGAGATCATATCCCCCCCTTATGTATTATATATGGAGATCATATCCCCCCTTATGTATTATACATGGTGATCATATCCCCCCTTATGTATTATACATGGAGATCATATCCCCCCTTATGTATTATATATGGAGATCATATCCCCCCCTTATGTATTATATAAGGAGATCATATCCCCTTATGTATTATACATGGAGATCATATCCCCCTTATTTATTATACATGGAGATCATATCCCCCCCTTATGTATTATACATGGAGATCATATCCCCCCCTTATGTATTATACATGGAGATCATATCCCCCTTATGTATTATACATGGAGATCATATCCCCCTTATGTATTATACATGGAGATCATATCCCCCCTTATGTTATTATACATGGAGATCATATCCCCCTTATGTATTATACATGGAGATCATAATCCCCCCTTATGTATTATACATGGAGATCATATCCCCCTTATGTATTATACATGGAGATCATATCCCCCTTATGTATTATACATGGAGATGATATCCCCCTTATGTATTATACATGGAGATCATATCCCCCCTTATGTATTATACATGGAGATCATATCCCCCCTTATGTATTATATATGGAGATCATATCCCCCCTTATGTATTATATATGGAGATCATATCCCCCCCCCTTATGTATTATACATGGAGATCATATCCCCCTTATGTATTATATATGGAGATCATATCCCCCCTTATGTATTATACATGGAGATCATATCCCCCCTTATGTATTATACATGGTGATCATATCCCCCCTTATGTATTATACATGGAGATCATATCCCCCCTTATGTATTATATATGGAGATCATATCCCCCCCTTATGTATTATATAAGGAGATCATATCCCCCCCTTATGTATTATATAAGGAGATCATATCCCCCTTATGTATTATACATGGAGATCATATCCCCCTTATGTATTATACATGGAGATCATATCCCCCCCTTATGTATTATACATGGAGATCATATCCCCCTTATGTATTATACATGGAGATCATATCCCCCTTATGTATTATACATGGAGATCATATCCCCCCTTATGTATTATACATGGAGATCATATCCCCCTTATGTATTATACATGGAGATCATATCCCCCCTTATGTATTATACATGGAGATCATATCCCCCCTTATGTATTATACATGGAGATCATATCCCCCTTATGTATTATACATGGAGATCATATCCCCCTTATGTATTATACATGGAGATCATATCCCCCCTTATGTATTATACATGGTGATCATATCCCCCCTTATGTATTATACATGGTGATCATATCCCCCCTTATGTATTATACATGGAGATCATATCCCCCCTTATGTATTATACATGGTGATCATATCCCCCCTTATGTATTATACATGGAGATCATATCCCCCCTTATGTATTATATATGGAGATCATATCCCCCCCTTATGTATTATATAAGGAGATCATATCCCCCTTATGTATTATACATGGAGATCATATCCCCCTTATGTATTATACATGGAGATCATATCCCCCCCTTATGTATTATACATGGAGATCATATCCCCCCTTATGTATTATACATGGAGATCATATCCCCCTTATGTATTATACATGGAGATCATATCCCCCTTATGTATTATACATGGAGATCATATCCCCCCTTATGTATTATACATGGTGATCATATCCCCCCTTATGTATTATACATGGTGATCATATCCCCCCTTATGTATTATACATGGAGATCATATCCCCCCTGATGTATTTTACATGGAGATCATATTCCCCCTTATGTATTATACATAGAGATCATATCCCCCCCTTATGTATTATACATGGAGATCATATCCCCCTTATGTATTATACATGGAGATCATATCCCCCCTTATGTATTATACATGGAGATCATATCCCCCCTTATGTATTATACATGGAGATCATATCCCCCCCCCCTTATGTATTATACATGGAGATCATATCCCCCTTATGTATTATACATAGAGATCATATCCCCCCTTATGTATTATACATGGAGATCATATCCCCCCTTATGTATTATACATGGAGATCATATCCCCCTTATGTATTATACATGGAGATCATATCCCCCTTATGTATTATACATGGAGATCATATCCCCCTTATGTATTATACATGGAGATCATATCCCCCCTTATGTATTATACATGGAGATCATATCCCCACTTATGTATTATACATGGAGATCATATCCCCCCTTATGTATTATACATGGAGATCATATCCCCCCTTATGTATTATACATGGAGATCATATCCCCCCTTATGTATTACACATGGAGATCATATCCCCCTTATGTATTATACATGGTGATCATATCCCCCCCTTATGTATTATACATAGAGATCATATCCCCCCTTATGTATTATACATGGATATCATAGCTCCCCCCCCCTTATGTATTATACATGGTGATCATATCCCCCCTTATGTATTATACATGGAGATCATATCCCCCCTTATGTATTATACATGGAGATCATATCCCCCCTTATGTATTATACATGGAGATCATATCCCCCTTATGTATTATACATGGTGATCATATCCCCCCTTATGTATTATACATGGAGATCATATCCCCCCTTATGTATTATACATGGAGATCATATCCCCCTTTTGTATTATACATGGAGATCATATCCCCCCTTATGTATTATACATGGAGATCATATCCTCCCTTATGTATTATACATGGAGATCATATCCCCCCTTATGTATTTTACATGGAGATCATATCCCCCCTTATGTATTATACATAGAGATCATATCCCCCCCTTATGTATTATACATGGAGATCATATCCCCCCTTATAAATTATACATGGAGATCATATCCCCCCTTATGTATTATACATGGAGATCATATCCCCCCTTAATCTCCTCTTCTCAGTAGAGAATACATTCAGTTCCTCTAATCTTTCCTCATAGCTGAGCTCCTCCATGCCTCGTATCAGTTTGGTTGCCCTTCTCTGTACTTTCTCCAGTTCCCCAATGTTCTTGTTGTGAATTGGAGCTCAAAACTGAACTGCATATTCCAGATGAGGTATTGCTAATGATTAATGATTTGTACCGGGGGGGGGGGGGGGGGGATGATATCTCTCTCTCTGGAGTCTATACCTCTTCTAATACAAGAGAGGATTTTGCTCGCTTTCGAAACCGCAGCTTGTCATTGCTGCCATTATTAAGCTTGTGATCTACCAGATTGCCAGTTAAAGTAACGCAGCGCCATATAGCAAAACAAAAAACGGCCTGGCGAGGAAGGGGGGTAAATCCTCTGGAGGGCAAGTCGTTAAAGGAATTGGGTATTTTCAGTGCTGCCCTTTAAGCTGCATGAAATGACCCTCTTCCCAATAAACTGTATTTTGAAAACGGTTTTCTTTTTTTCATTAAAGCCGAACTCCAGGTTTAATGTCCCTTTAAATGGTTCATATCTGCCAAGCTGGCCCAAAGGAACAATTTACTGCACTTTCTGGGCGCACTGTATAAATTATACGTAGCCTCAGCTGTATACAGTATACAGCACTGAGTTCCAGCAGTGGGATGAGAACTTCCCGTCTCACTCCCGGAACAATGTAGAGTCGGGTTGAGCACTGCTCAGCCATTCATGGGAAGCTTTTGCATTCTATAAATGACTATAAAGCTTCTTCTGACTGGCAGAAGACATTGTGACTTCATCCGCTCCCCTCTCCACCTCATCCAATCAGAGGAAGCTTTGTGTTCATTCATAGGACACAAATCTTCCGTGAATGGCTGAGCAACACTCAACCGGGACTCTGTCTGGAGGCAACATACATTTCATACCGTGTGCCCAGCAAGTGCACCTATAAGTGCAGTAAATAGTTCCTTTGGGCCAGCTTGGCCCAAACAAACTATTTAAAGGGGCCTGGAGTTAGGCTTTATGACATGTCCCCCATGGCAGTGCCCACCTCCTCGTGCTCTTGCTCACAATATCTTGACAATGGCCTTGAAAAAGGCTGGGAAATAAAATAGCTAGTATTGCGTCCTGTAGATGTCTGGGGGGGGGGGGGGGGGATTCAGTTCCGAGGTTTGAGGTTTGCGAAATTCCCACTGGGTGTAGTGATTCTATCTGAATCCAGGTCTATGTGTCATCCGTAAGGGACAAGAGACAAGGTAATCTAGTGCCCAGGGTGAGGATATCAAACTGCGCCCCCCCCCCCCAGATGTAAGAGTAATATGTGTCAACCAAAATCCCCCCCCCCAAAACAAAACGTCAAGCAATTCACTGCATGGTAACCCCCTAGACATATATTCCCTTTTCAAGCCAAAATTCTCCCCAAACAACCCCAAATCACCCATCCTGGCACAACCCCACTATTCATCTCTACTAGCACAAATCCTCCCACCCCAAAAAAAATCCCCCCTCCTGGCACAAAGCCCCTCCCCTCAAATCCCACCAGTACAAATTACCCCCCCCCCCCCCAATTTTCTCATGGGCACAAACCCACCCAAAACTCCCTTCTAACACAAATCCCCCCCCCAAAAAAATAAATTGCCATCCTAGCACAAACCCCCCCTCCAGCACAAATCCCCCCAAGTCCTGCCTACTAGCATGAATCCCCCCCCACACACACACACAAATTTCCCCATGAACACAAGTCCTTCCTTCAGCACAAATTTTCCCCTCTTAACAGAAATTCCCCCCCCCCCAATTCCCCCTCCTGGCAAAAATCCCCCTTCCTAACACAAATTTTCCCCAATTCCCCCTCCTAGCACAAATCCCCAAAATCATCTCTACTAACACAAACAAATCCTCCCTCCTAACACCCCCCCCCCCACACCAAAAATGAAAAATTCTCCCCAAAATACCATTTCTAGCAACCCCCTTAAATCACCCCCAAAACACAAATCATCTCCCTCCCTCAATCCCCCCTCGTAGCACACATTCCCCCCCCAGCTCATTCTCATCCCCAGTTTCTTTCTTTGTCCCCCTCTTATGTCCATATTTCTGTGCTCAAAGCAGTACATTTTTTTGCATGGAAATATGTATTTTTTTATTGTAGGCTGTAATTTTTAGGAATAACTCCCTGAAATCTGTCCGAACAAGAGTCTAGTAAACATCCCGGGGAGGATAAAACTTGAAACACAAAATCATAAATTATAATTTAATAAATAATCATAAAAAAACAACTATATTCTAACCAGGGGCAGACTGACCATTCGAGCACTCGGTCACTGCCCGAGGGCCTGGGGTCAGTAGGGGGCCCCATGAGATGCCCCTGGCACCTTCTATTGGCTTTTTTGGGTGTGGTTTGAGTGTGGGCGAGGAAACAGGGGCCCCATGATCCCCTATTGCCCGGGGGACCCCATGAGTTGTCAGTTGACGGCGCTATATAAGTACCTGAAATAAATAATCTATTACCTCCCACAGAGATCACAGGACTGTCCCTTATAATGCCTTCATCTGCTTTTCTCTCCAGAAGGACGGAGCGTTCTTTGCTCAGGCATCATCCGGGGCCACCATTTACTTCCTGGACGGATTTGTCAGCTCAGAGGCGACACAGTTGTGTAAATCTTGGTGCCTGTGCGGTTCTTGGCTGTGTTCATGAATATCTGACACAGATCAGCCCCTGATTGGGGACAGTACATGAAGGGGAGGATCAGAGAAGACAGGATCAAACAGACTTTTTTTATACAATGCGGAGTATTAACCCCTTAGGTACCACAGTGAGTATAACAAGCACGCTTTACTGCATCTACAGACTGATTGTACTGTTGGGGGTTTAGTAACACTTTAATAATTGTGATGTATCTATAGAAGCATCAGTAAGCCTTCAGTCAGAATGTCTTATTACAGCACAGGAAGATTTAGCAGCAAGCAGATCCCTCTCCTTCCATTTCCCATATAAAGGATTGAAGGGACAGATGTACCATGTGTACAGGGGCGGACTGACCATCTGAAAACTTGGGCTCTGCCCGAGGGCCCAGGGTCAGTAGGGGGCCCCATGAGATGCCCCTGGTACCTTTCCTTGGCTTTTTCATAGGCTTTTTTGGGTGTGGGCAAGGACACAGGGGCTCCATGATCCCCTATTGCCCGGGGGCCCCATGAGTTGTCAGTCCGCCCCTGCATGTGTAATACAGTATTCAAAGTGCAGCATACAGACGTTTATGTTAAAGGGTTCCTCCACCCAAAACCGATATTCAGGTGTTTGATAGAAGGGGGGTTCCCAGGTCTGTACATCCGCTGTGCCCATTAGGAGGGGTACCCACCATCCCTGTGCTGAGTTCCTGGGTCTGTACACCCGCTGTGCCCATTATGAGGGGTTCCCACCATCCCTGTGCTGAGTTCCCGGGTCTGTACACCCGCTGTGCCCATTATGAGGGGTTCCCACCACCCCTGTGCTGAGTTCCCGGGTCTGTACAACCGCTGTGCCCATTATGAGGGGTTCCCACCATCCCTGTGCTGAGTTCCCGGGTCTGTACACCCGCTGTGCCCATTATGAGAGGTTCCCACCATCCCTGTGCTGAGTTCCCGGGTATGTACACCCGCTGTGCCCATTATGAGGGGTTCCCACCATCCCTGTGCTGAGTTCCCGGGTCTGTACACCCGCTGTGCCCATTATGAGGGGTTCCCACCATCCCTGTGCTGAGTTCCCGGGTCTGTACACCCGCTGTGCCCATTATGAGGGGTTCCCACCATCCCTGTGCTGAGTTCCCGGGTCTGTACACCCGCTGTGTCCATCATGAGGGGTTCATGCATGCACTGAGTGAGAGTGGTACAGCACAGTAGTATGAGAACAGCAAAATTCTTTCCATTCCTCACACATGATGCAATCAATTAATAATTCAAATTATAGGGATGGAAGACTTCATTCAACTCACTATAAATACTGATGTTGTATGTCTATGTAAAATCTGAACAGAACGTATCGTGTACACATCACGTTCACTACAGACACGTTTCTACAAGATGTGAATGGATAGGATTTGGTTGAAACTCCCTGAAGTCTCTGCACCAGAAGAGCTTACAGTCAGATATCCCTCCAGAGTCACACACTATTATTATTATACATGTCTATAGCTCTGACATATACCGCAGTGCTGTACAGAGAACACTGAGCCACTCACATCAGTCTCTGCACCAGAGGAGCTTACACTCTAATGTCCCCTCCCCCACAGTCACATCAGTCTCTGCACCACAGGAGCTTACACTCTAATGCCCCCTCCCCCACAGTCACATCAGTCTCTGTACCAGAGGAGCTTGCACTCTAATGTCCCCTCCCCCACAGTCACATCAGTCTCTGTACCAGAGGAGCTTACACTCTAATGTCCCCTCCCCCACAGTCACATCAGTCTCTGTACCAGAGGAGCTTACACTCTAATGTCCCCTCCCCCACAGTCACATCAGTCTCTGTACCAGAGGAGCTTACACTCTAAAGTCCCCTCCCCCACAGTCACACACTATTATTATACATATACAGGTGAAACTCGAAAAATTAGAATATGGTGCAAAAGTTCATTTATTTCAGTGCAGCAACTTAAAAGGTGAAACTAACATATGAGACTCATTACATGCAAAGCAAGATAGTTCAAGCCGTGATTTGTCATCATTGTGATGATTATGGCTTACAGCTCATGAAAACCCCAAATCCACAATCTCAGAAAATGAGAATATTCCATGCAATCAATAAAACAAGGATTGTACATAGAACAATATCGGACCTCTGAAAAGTAGAAGCATGCATATGTACTCAGTACTTGGTTTGGGCCCCTTTTGCAGCAATTACTGCCTCAGTGCGGCGTGGCATGGAAGCTATCAGCCTGTGGCACTGCTGAGGTGTTATGGAAGACCAGGATGCTTCAATAGCGGCCTTCAGCTCTTCTGCATTGTTCGGTCTCATGTCTCTCATCTTTCTCTTGGCAATGCCCCATAGATTCTCTATGGGGTTCAGGTCAGGCGAGTTTGCTGGCCAATCAAGCACAGTAATCCCACGGTCATTGAACCAGGTTTTGGTGCTTTTGGCAGTGTGGGCGGTGCCAAGTCCTGCTGGAAAATGAAGTCAGCATCCCCGTAAAGCTCGTCTGCGGAAGGAAGCATGAAGTGCTCCGAAATCTCCTGGTAGACGGCTGCGTTGACCCTGGACTTAATGAAGCACAGTGGACCAACACCAGCAGATGACATGGCTCCCCAAATCAACACAGACTGTGGAAACTTCACACTGGACTTCAAGCATCTTGCAGTGTGTGCCTCTCCATTCTTCCTCCATACTCGGGGTCCTTGTGCCTCTCCATTCTTCCTCCATACTCGGGGTCCTTGTGCCTCTCCATTCTTCCTCCATACTCGGGGTCCTTGGGCCTCTCCATTCTTCCTCCATACTCGGGGTCCTTGTGCCTCTCCATTCTTCCTCCATATTCAGGGTCCTTGTGCCTCTCCATTCTTCCTCCATATTCAGGGTCCTTGGGCCTCTCCATTCTTCCTCCATGCTCGGGGTCCTTGTGCCTCTCCATTCTTCCTCCATATTCGGGGTCCTTGTGCCTCTCCATTCTTCCTCCATACTCGGGGTCCTTGTGCCTCTCCATTCTTCCTCCATATTCGGGGTCCTTGGGCCTCTCCATTCTTCCTCCATACTCGGGGTCCTTGTGCCTCTCCATTCTTCCTCCATACTCGGGGTCTTTGGGCCTCTCCATTCTTCCTCCATACTCGGGTCCTTGTGCCTCTCCATTCTTCCTCCATATTCGGGGTCCTTGGGCCTCTCCATTCTTCCTCCATACTCGGGGTCCTTGGGCCTCTCCATTTTTCCTCCATACTCGGGGTCCTTGTGCCTCTCCATTCTTCCTCCATACTCGGGGTCCTTGTGCCTCTCCATGCTTTCTCCATACTCGGGGTCCTTGTGCCTCTCCATTCTTCCTCCATACTCGGGGTCCTTGGGCCTCTCCATTCTTCCTCCATACTCGGGGTCCTTGTGCCTCTCCATTCTTCCTCCATACTCGGGTTCCTTGGGCCTCTCCATTCTTCCTCAATACTCGGGGTCCTTGGGCCTCTCCATTCTTCCTCCATACTCGGGGTCCTTGTGCCTCTCCATTCTTCCTCCATACTCGGGGTCCTTGGGCCTCTCCATTCTTCCTCCATACTCGGAGTCCTTGGTTTCCAAATGAGATGCAAACGTTGCTCTCATCAGAAAAGAGGACTTTGGACCACTGAGCAACAGACCAGGTCTGTTTTCCTTTAGCCCAGGTAAGACGGTTCTGACGTTGTTTGTTGTTCAGGAGCGGTTTGACAAGAGGAATACGACATTTGAAGCCCATGTCCAGGATCCCTCTGTTTGTGGTGGCTCTTGATGCACTGACTCCAGCCTCAGTCCACTCCTTGTGAAAGTTCCAAACACTTTTGAATGGCCTTTTCCTGACAATCCTCTCCAGGCTGCGGTCATCCCTGCTGCTTGTGCACCTTTTTCTTCCACACTTTTCCCTTCCACATAACTTTCTATTAATGTGCTTTGATACAGCACTTTGGGAACATCCAACTTCTTCTGCAATTACCTTTTGAGGCTTTCCCTCCTTATGGAGGGTGTCAGTGATGGTGTCAGGTCAGCAGTCTTTCCCATGATTGTGATTCCTACAGAACCAGACTGAGAGACAATTTAAAGGCTCAGGAACCCTTTGCAGGTGTTATGGCTGAATGAGCTGATTAGAGTGGGACACTTTGAGCCGAGAATATTCCACCTTTTCACAATATTCTCATTTTCTGAGATTGTGGATTTGGGGTTTTCATGAGCTGTAAGCCATAATCATCACAATGATGACAAATCACGGCTTGAACTATCTTGCTTTGCATGTAATGAGTCTCATATATTAGTTTCACCTTTTAAGTTGCTGCACTGAAATAAATGAATGAATGCACCATATTCTAATTTTTCGAGTTTCACCTGTATATAGCTCTGACATATACCGCAGGGCTGTACAGAGAACACTGAGCCAGTCACATCAGTCTCTGTAGAATGAAATGAAAACGAGAAGCGCACCAACCTTGCGCATTACCTCAGTAACCAAAATTTATTAATTGTAAAAAATATACTCACAAACAGCGAATAAAATCAGGCATGTAAGTCCTCACAGGGACTTGAAGATAACATGAGTCCCATCAGGGGAGTGGGTGTTCAGTACAGCTGACGCGTTTCGAAGGGGGTCCCTTCTTCCTCAGAGCTAACTGAACTGTGAGTGCTCTCTCCTATATATACTCCTGGACTGAACCTAGGCCCTCCCCACTGGGTTGGGCAGTCTCAGGTTAGTAGGAGGGGCCAAGATATCGTCAACAGACAATCACTATTTGTAATGCCATCAGAGAGAAATGATATAGACAAACATAAAATATAAGATATAAAATATATAAAAAATATATAAAAAACCACATTTTGCATACACCACTTAGTGTACATATAATATATCAACTAGGCGATGACACCATTGGAAATGATGATAATAGATAATACATGATGAAACATAATATATTGTAAATAGTTAGTCTTATTCCATGATTCATTAGTGAGCGATGTATCAAATGGACAATTCATCCAGAGGACTTGTCATGAAGCTGGATGAGTATATAGCAATTAATGTAACAATAGACATAAATTGTTAGTCAATGGATGTCTTAATGGTTAAGTGTCCATAGTGACACAAACACATGTATATATATGTAGACATATAAACCCACACACAAACCTTCAACCAGAAGCTGTATGTTGTGTGCTACCAGGCAGCTGCATGTGCTTCGTGATCGGATGATGGAGAGGATTGGATCAGTACTCTTGGATCCGTAGTAATGTATAGTCAGCAGCAGAGGGAGATCTTATGCTTCCCTCTATAGCTGCAGGTTTACCCTGTGTGTGGAACGCACGCTAGTATGGAATGCTCGTGACTGCGCATGCGTGGACCAACATGCGCATGCGCAGTGTGAGGAGGACAGGTCCGTCGGCGCGATCACGTGAGCGCGCATCACGCGCATCTGACGGCCACTCTGTGCGCGTACACCAACACCGCTCTATTGGGTAAGATACCAGACCTGCCACCCCACCCCCATCCTCTGACGAGGCTCTAGTTGGGGGAAACTGTCTGGGGATTCCCCTCTGACGAACTTGCTGTTGAGTGCACGTCATAGCCAATCAAATGGGGTGGTCAGACGGCCCTGGCTGCCGCACTCCAGAGGTGTATTGAAGTGAAAGACATCAGCATGAACATATGTATACATGTGTATACACTACATACACATGCGTGTAACTCCTTAAGTGGATATGACAGTAGTGTTGCCGGTGGGTAAAAAATATAGGCATATGTTCACATGAACGCCTTCTATGCATCATGTATAGAACACATGTAATACATGATGATAAATACAGTAAGAAAAAATAATAATAATATAATAATATGATATAAGATAAAATCCATAATATACAACTACGACTCTATACACATAATTGCACGTTAGATATTGAGGTAAAAACCACGATATAGGCGCTTAAGCACCCTAGTACTGATAAAAGACATTAAAATGATCCAATGATAGTACTACTGATAGTGAGAGAGTCTAATATTAGGATACTATGATCCAGCATACAAGGCCATCACTTGCACCTTAAACCTAAAGCAATCTATTATTTTTGGTTTTTGGTTTTGCTTCTTAATAGGGTGAATGGTAATAGCAGCATATGTGACGGGACCCTGTATGGAAGATGTATATATTCGGTGTAACCATATAGAATAATATACATACAACAAATATATAAAGATATGATAGACTTCATATCTATACATTTAAAAGATCCATGAACCGTGGGCTTGCAGTATGTTAACAGTCTTAGGGAGTCACTAGTTAGCACCAAACTACTGAAGGGACCATATGTGTACTTGTAGTATGGTACAGTAGGATGAGAGATTATTATTGTCAGGGCTAGTAATAGGTAACCACATTCCTTACACTCAACACATTCCTGATGGCAGCAGTATATGTATTACTAGATATGATTGATATAATAAATCGCAAAATGAAAGTAGTGTGGAAAAAAGTAGAGATAAACTAATTGTGTTTGCACTACCTAGTGGCTAGATGAGAGTATGAATCTCAAGGTCATCGTTTAAACCTCTAGGAGACAGGGTACCCAATGTAAAGATCCAAAAACTTTCTCTTCTGCAGAGCTCTTGGTATCTCCTCCCACTATCTAAGTCCTTTGTAATTGCCTCAATTCCGAAGACTTTCAATCCATCGTACTTACTCTGATGTTTTTCTTTAAAATGGCGGGGGACTGAGTATTTATCTTTTACCAATTTTATGTTGCTTTTATGCTCGCTGATGCATGTCCTTAGGCACCGCGAGGTCCGGCCTACATATAGTAGGCCACAAGGGCAGATTAGGCCATAGATGACAAAAGACGTCCCACAGTTTATAAACTGTTTGATGGGATATCTTTTGCCGTCTGTGCTCAGGAAATCTTTTTTTCGATGCCATATGACTCCACATGTACCACAGTTGGGAACACTGCATCTGTAGCTACCCTTTTGGTCAAATAGCACTGACCACGGACTTGGGTTAGATGTCGGCTGGTAATTACTTTTGCGTACTCTACTTGGCGCTATTAGGCTCCTGAGGTCTCTAGGTTTCCTGAAGATTAGTGTAGGTTTATCAGGGAGTGCCTTTCCTAGAGTTGGATCGTTTTTTAAAATGTTCCAATTTTTGGACAGAGTGTGTTTGATGTCCCAGGCTTTGTTGCTAAATCTAGTACAAAAACGTACTTCGTTCTTATTGTAAGTGCCAGTGGTGGTCTTAGAGTTAGGGCCAGATAATAGGGAGATAAATAGTAAAGTTCCCCTCTCTACTATTAAAATCTACAACCTATCAAAATCAATTTTTTCTGACTCAGAACTTGAACTCCTGAAAAAGGGTCTCAATTTTGCACCTCCCAACCCACCTAACTTGTTTGAACTGTTTGTGGACTTAAACAAGTTCATTCGGAATCTGACAGTTAAGAGATTTTTTCTCCTCAAAAATGACATTACCACGGATAGTGCCAACAGTGTACACCTTCCACCTAATTCTCCCGTTTTAGACGTTTCACTCGAAAAGCCTATTTTAAACATCCTAGAAGACCTTTATACGGAAGGTATATCTACGGACAGTGATTTAGAATACCTCACCCTCACAGAGATGGCAACTGCCTCCCAGGGAGAAATCATACATACGGGGTTTAAACCCAAATCCACGTTCTATCCGCATTGGGTTAAAGGTCATTTTGTACCTACCTTCTATGAGACAGTACTAACGGATTTTAAGAAAATCTGTAACACGAACGCATTCACACGGAGACATTACCTACAACAGGACCCATTAAAAACCTCACTTAAGATCCTCAAAGAGAACAAGGATGTAGTAATTAGGCAAGCAGATAAAGGAGGAGGTCTGGTCATTCAAGACCGGGACACTTACATTACCGAAGCCCTGAGACTCCTTAATGACCGTCAAACTTATGAAGTCCTATCCAATGACCCCACAGTTCAATATCAATCTAAATACAAATCACTTTTAGAAACAGCACTAAGAGAAGAAATATTAACCAAAGAAGAATTTCTCTTTCTATTTGTTAAACATCCTACCACCCCATTCTTCTATCACATTCCCAAAATACATAAGAACAAAGACAATCCCCCTGGTAGACCCATTGTCTCTGGCATAGGTAGCCTGACAAGCAATCTAGGCAGCTATATCGATCACTTCCTTAAAGATATAGTGTCAAATCTTTCATCCTATGTCAAAGACTCCAGTCACATACTGGACATACTGGCAGGTTATAAGTGGGAAGAGGGGTACAGATGGCTTTCCTTGGATGTGGTATCATTATACACGTCCATCAAACATGATCATGGTCTCCGAGCCATTTAGTATTTTCTAGCCAAAAATTCACCACTCCATCACACACAAATCCAATTTCTATACAACTGCATTGAATTTGCCCTAGAGCACAATAACTTTTCCTTTCTGGACAAACACTATCGCCAGATTCAGGGCACCGCTATGGGCGCAAGATTTGCTCCTAGCTATGCAAATATCTTTATGGGATACTGGGAAAACAACTATATCTGGACGAATAATCCCTACAGTGCAAACCTTATCCTATATGGAAGGTATATTGATGATATTATCATCATCTGGAATGGTACAGATTCCCAGCTAGATGGGTTCCTTAAACACTGTGGAAACAATCCGTATGATATCTCATTCACTCATGTGATTGATGATGATAATCTAGTGTTTTTAGACCTAGAACTAAGACATGATATCAATGGCCAGATATGCTCAAAAACACATTTCAAACCTACAGCGGGTAACTCATACTTACACGCCAAGAGCAACCACCATCCCCAATGGATCCGTAATGTTCCCTTTGGACAGTTTTGTAGGTTACAACGCACATGTACTATGGAAAAAGACTACTTAGAACAAAGTCTGATCCTTAAAAAGAAATTTGAGGAGAAAGGGTATGATGTACAGCTTATTGAAACAGCTTTTAATAAATATCTAGCCCTTTATGATAGCAATCCCACAGACTCTATTGACACGGAAACTGGCCCTAACTCTAAGACCACCACTGGCACTTACAATAAGAACGAAGTACGTTTTTGTACTAGATTTAGCAACAAAGCCTGGGACATCAAACACACTCTGTCCAAAAATTGGAACATTTTAAAAACGATCCAACTCTAGGAAAGGCACTCCCTGATAAACCTACACTAATCTTCAGGAAACCTAGAGACCTCAGGAGCCTAATAGCGCCAAGTAGAGTACGCAAAAGTAATTACCAGCCGACATCTAACCCAAGTCCGTGGTCAGTGCTATTTGACCAAAAGGGTAGCTACAGATGCAGTGTTCCCAACTGTGGTACATGTGGAGTCATATGGCATCGAAAAAAAGATTTCCTGAGCACAGACGGCAAAAGATATCCCATCAAACAGTTTATAAACTGTGGGACGTCTTTTGTCATCTATGGCCTAATCTGCCCTTGTGGCCTACTATATGTAGGCCGGACCTCGCGGTGCCTAAGGACACGCATCAGCGAGCATAAAAGCAACATAAAATTGGTAAAAGATAAATACTCAGTCCCCCGCCATTTTAAAAAAAAACATCAGAGTAAGTACGATGGATTGAAAGTCTTCGGAATTGAGGCAATTACAAAGGACTTAGATAGTGGGAGGAGATACCAAGAGCTCTGCAGAAGAGAAAGTTTTTGGATCTTTACATTGGGTACCCTGTCTCCTAGAGGTTTAAACGATGACCTTGAGATTCATACTCTCATCTAGCCACTAGGTAGTGCAAACACAATTAGTTTATCTCTACTTTTTTCCACACTACTTTCATTTTGCGATTTATTATATCAATCATATCTAGTAATACATATACTGCTGCCATCAGGAATGTGTTGAGTGTAAGGAATGTGGTTACCTATTACTAGCCCTGACAATAATAATCTCTCATCCTACTGTACCATACTACAAGTACACATATGGTCCCTTCAGTAGTTTGGTGCTAACTAGTGACTCCCTAAGACTGTTAACATACTGCAAGCCCACGGTTCATGGATCTTTTAAATGTATAGATATGAAGTCTATCATATCTTTATATATTTGTTGTATGTATATTATTCTATATGGTTACACCGAATATATACATCTTCCATACAGGGTCCCGTCACATATGCTGCTATTACCATTCACCCTATTAAGAAGCAAAACCAAAAACCAAAAATAATAGATTGCTTTAGGTTTAAGGTGCAAGTGATGGCCTTGTATGCTGGATCATAGTATCCTAATATTAGACTCTCTCACTATCAGTAGTACTATCATTGGATCATTTTAATGTCTTTTATCAGTACTAGGGTGCTTAAGCGCCTATATCGTGGTTTTTACCTCAATATCTAACATGCAATTATGTGTATAGAGTCGTAGTTGTATATTATGGATTTTATCTTATATCATATTATTATATTATTATTATTTTTTCTTACTGTATTTATCATCATGTATTACATGTGTTCTATACATGATGCATAGAAGGCGTTCATGTGAACATATGCCTATATTTTTTACCCACCGGCAACACTACTGTCATATCCACTTAAGGAGTTACACGCATGTGTATGTAGTGTATACACATGTATACATATGTTCATGCTGATGTCTTTCACTTCAATACACCTCTGGAGTGCGGCAGCCAGGGCCGTCTGACCACCCCATTTGATTGGCTATGACGTGCACTCAACAGCAAGTTCGTCAGAGGGGAATCCCCAGACAGTTTCCCCCAACTAGAGCCTCGTCAGAGGATGGGGGTGGGGTGGCAGGTCTGGTATCTTACCCAATAGAGCGGTGTTGGTGTACGCGCACAGAGTGGCCGTCAGATGCGCGTGATGCGCGCTCACGTGATCGCGCCGACGGACCTGTCCTCCTCACACTGCGCATGCGCATGTTGGTCCACGCATGCGCAGTCACGAGCATTCCATACTAGCGTGCGTTCCACACACAGGGTAAACCTGCAGCTATAGAGGGAAGCATAAGATCTCCCTCTGCTGCTGACTATACATTACTACGGATCCAAGAGTACTGATCCAATCCTCTCCATCATCCGATCACGAAGCACATGCAGCTGCCTGGTAGCACACAACATACAGCTTCTGGTTGAAGGTTTGTGTGTGGGTTTATATGTCTACATATATATACATGTGTTTGTGTCACTATGGACACTTAACCATTAAGACATCCATTGACTAACAATTTATGTCTATTGTTACATTAATTGCTATATACTCATCCAGCTTCATGACAAGTCCTCTGGATGAATTGTCCATTTGATAAATCGCTCACTAATGAATCATGGAATAAGACTAACTATTTACAATATATTATGTTTCATCATGTATTATCTATTATCATCATTTCCAATGGTGTCATCGCCTAGTTGATATATTATATGTACACTAAGTGGTGTATGCAAAATGTGGTTTTTTATATATTTTTTATATATTTTATATCTTATATTTTATGTTTGTCTATATCATTTCTCTCTGATGGCATTACAAATAGTGATTGTCTGTTGACGATATCTTGGCCCCTCCTACTAACCTGAGACTGCCCAACCCAGTGGGGAGGGCCTAGGTTCAGTCCAGGAGTATATATAGGAGAGAGCACTCACAGTTCAGTTAGCTCTGAGGAAGAAGGGACCCCCTTCGAAACGCGTCAGCTGTACTGAACACCCACTCCCCTGATGGGACTCATGTTATCTTCAAGTCCCTGTGAGGACTTACATGCCTGATTTTTTTCGCTGTTTGTGAGTATATTTTTTACAATTAATAAATTTTGGTTACTGAGGTAATGCGCAAGGTTGGTGCGCTTCTCGTTTTCATTTCATTCTGCAGTGTTGATTGGGCTTCCCCAGCCTTGTTTTGGAGCCGCACAGCCCTTTATGCATTGGTGGACGATCCCTCCAGGCCTGGTTCCATCTGTTCGCCACCTGTCTGAGTCCCAGAGCGCAGGAGAATTCGTTTTTGATTTACATCAGTCTCTGTACCAGAGGAGCTTACACTCTAATCCCCCCACAGTCACACACTATTATTATACATTTATATAGCTCTGACATATACCGCAGTGCTGTACAGAGAACACTGAGCCAGTCACATCAGTCTCTGCACCAGAGGAGCTTACACTCTAATACCCCCACATTCACATTATTATTATAGATGTATATAGCTCTGACATATACCGCAGTGCTGTACAGAGAACACTGAGCCAGTCACATCAGTCTGTGCACCCCGGTGGGAACTGAATCGCAGACCCCAGCGCTGGAATGTGTGTATTTTCCCCTTGGCCGTGTACAAGGAAGGGATTAGGCTCGGAAGCCATTAGTAGTACTACAAGGCCACGCTCCCTACAAGGATTTGTAATTAGAAAAATTAAACCGCGGAGCACCTCGGCTCTGTCCCCAGCTTTTGTATCCTCTCGGTGTGAAATCCCTGACGCCCCCCCAGTAATATCCATTCACATGAATGTTTGCCTATAAATTAAAGGGCTGTAAAGTTTACAAGGGATCTGGTGGCAGCGGCCCAAAACCCAGCAGAAGGTCCGAGGGTTTCGCAGCCAGATTAAGCGCCGGAATCCCCTCGCCCCTCACGTAGAGAGTCAATGGCGTCTTTCTTCCCCGGCCGCCCATTTCCACGCTAGACAAATATTTGCCTTAACAATTCCATGAATCTTCCCCACTGACCCCTTTGTGCGCCTTTTATTGTTGCCAGCGCCGGACTTAATGTGGACAAATATTGGCTCATGGATGTGTTGAATGAAGACGCTGAATGTCTGAATAGCCGGCGCATTCTATAGAGCGATCCCATCCCATCCTATAGCAACAGGAAGACCTTCACCGAGCGATCTGGGAACACCGCTGGGGACCTCAAACAATATTTCCCGTTAGATATTCCCTTAAAGCAGAACTCTGGAAAAGGCCAACTTCCTCTAAATCCGTTGGTCATGCGTGTTCCTGGATCTCAGTGAGCTTCGTGTATTTCTTCCAGATCTGGGCGCTAATCCAGTGTGAGACTTCCTGAAATACAGACCGCTCACTGCAGCTCTCTCTTGTTGTGCAGGGTCACTGGTCTTGTCTCCGCCCCTTCTGTAGCTTGTAGTGGGTGTAGCCCCTCCCACAGCTCTGCTCTCTGCACCGGCTATGTACAGCATGGTGATGATGTCACTGCTACATTTACAAGGTAATATCTGGCTTTGTAAAAGCATTTTTGTTCATACAACATTGATTTATATCCCTTGTGGTTATTGAGGAATATATTTCCATGAACCTCCCTGGCGGTATTCCCGAGTGTAGCTCGGGGTAAAGTTTCAGCACCACAAGCGGTAACCCCCCCGAGCTACACTCGGGAATATACTGCAGCGTTGCTCCGGGATCTCTTCTGTACTTACCTTGTCCTGCGCTCCTGCAATGTCCCTCCTGCAGTGTCCCTGACAATGTCCTTGGGCAGATGCCGGCATCTGTCTTCCGGGTTCCGGTCCCTGCGACGTCGGGACGTACAGGACACACGGGGGACGGAACTGGCGGGAAATTTTAAAATTTTAAAAGTGACATTCACACAATACACTAAAATCACTAAAATCACATAGTATAACATTCCTGTATCAAACCATTTCACATACATTGTGTCCCGAGTGCTTTGTCCGGCGCCCTGCCTGCATTTTTACTGTTCTTTCTGCCTGGAAACTGAGAAACGTCCATGGCGTCCAAAAAGCGTCCCTTTAGGTCAGACGCGGTTTTAGACCGGCTAGAGAACAGCGATAGTAAATCAGAACCACTTGCAGAATTGAGTGATAATGATTGGTGGGGGAAATTCCTCATCAGACACTGAAAACGATTCTGCGACTGAGCTCAGCGATGTGAGAACTTGGCGCTCTATTTCACATTTCAGTGTTTTTGGTTTGATTATATTATTGAATTAAATTTATTATTATTATATTATTATTTTTTATGATTATTTATTATATTATAATTTATGATTTCGTGTTTCAAATTTTATCATTTCAGTGAGTTATTCCTAAAAATTACAGGCCTACAATAAAAAAAACTACATATTTCCATGCAAAAAAATGTACCGCTTTGAGCACAGAAATACTGACATAATCAGACCGCTAGGGAGGCTACAGCTTTTGTGCCTGGATCTCAGCTTTAAAGTAGTTGTGAATCCAATCACTGAAATCACTTTAACATCTTAATATGTATCTAAAGCTAGGACTTTTTTTATATTCAGTAGGAGTAGGAAATGTGTTAGAACCCCTGTACATTTTTATTTTGTTTTGCCATCTGTACCCTGTGTAAAGGATTTCCCTTCGATTTACGCCCCTCTGTTCTTGCTGTGGTGACTACAATTTGTAGATGTTGCATCACTTCCTGTCTCAGTGACCTCAGGACAAACTGTCAGAATGAAACCCACCCTGCAGGTGCATTGAGAGCCTACCTGGGACTCTGACCCTTTCACGCTGTATCCAAACTGAAAAAACATCTGACTGGCTGAACTATTTAATGCAATAACAGGTGCACTTGCTGGGTCCGCTGTAGTACCTGTAGCACAAATCCACGCTCCCAACCCCCCCCCCCCCCCCAAATAAAAATAAAAATTCACCTTTAAATTTTAACTCTACTTCACCCCTCCTAGCACAAATCTTCTCCCCCAACCCTCCCCTCCCAGCGTAAATGCCACCAATCCCTCCGCATAGCACAAACCCCCAATCCCCCCTCCTAGGACAAACCCCCCAATCCATCCTCCTAGGACAAACCCCCCAATCCATCCTCCTAGCACAAACCCCCCAATTCCCCCTCCTAGCACAAACCCCCCGATCCCTCCTCCTAGCACAAACCCCCCAATCCCTCCTCCTAGCACAAACCCCCCAATCCCTCCTCCTAGCACAAACCCCCCAATCCCTCCTCCTAGCACAAACCCCCCGATCCCCCCTCCTAGCACAAACCCCCCGATCCCCCCTCCTAGGACATACCCCCCAATCCCTCCTCCTAGCACAAACCCCCCAATCCCCCTTCCTAGCAAAAACCCCCCAATCCCTCCTCCTAGCACAAACCCCCACTCCCTCCTCCTAGGACAAACCCCCCAATCCCTCCTCCTAGCACAAACCCCCCAATCCCTCCTCCTAGCACAAACCCCCCAATCCCTCCTCCTAGCACAAACCCCCCGATCCCCCCTCCTAGCACAAACCCCCCGATCCCCCCTCCTAGGACATACCCCCCAATCCCTCCTCCTAGCACAAACCCCCCAATCCCCCTTCCTAGCAAAAACCCCCCAATCCCTCCTCCTAGCACAAACCCCCACTCCCTCCTCCTAGGACAAACCCCCCAATCCCTCCTCCTAGCACAAACCCCCCACTCCCTCCTCCTAGCACAAACCCCCCGATCCCCCCTCCTAGGACAAACCCCCAAATCCCCCCTCCTAGCACAAACCCCCCGATTCCTCCTCCTAGCACAAACCCCCCAATCCCTCCTCCTAGCACAAACCCCCCGATTCCTCCTCCTAGGACAAACCCCCCAATTCCCCCTCCTAGCACAAACCCCCCGATCCCTCCTCCTAGCACAAACCCCCCAATCCCTCCTCCTAGCACAAACCCCCCAATCCCCCCTCCTAGCACAAACCCCCCAATCCCCCCTCCTAGCATAAACCCCCCAATCCATCCTCCTAGCACAAACCCCCCAATCCCTCCTCCTAGCACAAACCCCCCAATCCCTCCTCCTAGCACAAACCTCCCGATCCCCCCTCCTAGCACAAACCCCCCACTCCCTCCTCCTAGCACAAACCCCCCGATTCCTCCTCCTAGCACAAACCTCCCAATCCATCCTCCTAGCACAACCCCTCCCAATCCTCTTTCCTAGCACAACCCCTCCCAATCCACTCTCCTAGCATAAATCCCCCCCCCCATCCCCCTTCTTAGCACAAATCCCACTCTCCTAGCACAAATCCACGCTCCCAACCCCCCCAGCACAAATTCCCCCCCAAATTCCCCCTCCTAGCACAACCCCCTCCCAATCCCCCCTCCTAGCACAAATCCCCGCTTCCACCCCCCACCCCTCCTAGCACAACCCCTCTCGATTCCCCCTCCTAGGACAACCCCTCCCAGTTCTTCCTCCTAGCACAAATCCCCCCTCCCAATCCCCCTCTCCTAGCACAAATCCCCCCCAATCCCTCCTCCTAGCACAAATCCCCCCCAATCCCTCCTCCTAGCACAAACCCCCCACTCCCTCCTCCTAGCACAAACCCCCCACTCCCTCCTCCTAGCACAAACCCCCCAATCCCTCCTCCTAGCACAAACCCCCCAATCCCCCCTCCTAGCATAAACCCCCCAATCCATCCTCCTAGCACAAACCCCCCAATCCCCCCTCCTAGCACAAACCCCCCGATCCCTCCTCCTAGCACAAACCCCCCACTCCCTCCTCCTAGCACAAACCCCCTGATCCCCCCTCCTAGCACAAACCCCCCAATCCCTCCTCCTAGCACAAACCCCCCTATCCCCCCTCCTAGCACAAACCCCCCACTCCCTCCTCCTAGCACAAACCTCCCAATCCATCCTCCTAGCACAAACCCCCCGATTCCTCCTCCTAGCACAAACCTCCCAATCCCTTCTCCTAGCACAGCCCCTCCCAATCCTCTTTCCTAGCACAACCCCTCCCAATCCACTCTCCTAGCATAAATCCCCCCCCCCAATCCCCCTTCCTAGCACAAATCCCACTCTACTAGCACAAATCCACGCTCCCAACCCCCCCAGCACAAATTCCCCCCCAAATCCTCCCTCCTAGCACAACCCCCTCCCAATCCCCCCTCCTAGCACAAATCCCCGCTTCCACCCCCCACCCCTCCTAGCACAACCCCTCTCGATTCCCCCTCCTAGGACAACCCCTCCCAGTTCTTCCTCCTAGCACAAATCCCCCCTCCCAATCCCCCTCTCCTAGCACAAATCCCCCCCAATCCCTCCTCCTAGCACAAACCCCCCACTCCCTCCTCCTAGCACAAACCCCCCGATCCCTCCTCCTAGCACAAACCCCCCAATCCCCCCTCCTAGCATAAACCCCCCAATCCATCCTCCTAGCACAAACCCCCCAATCCCCCCTCCTAGCACAAACCCCCCACTCCCTCCTCCTAGCACAAACCCCCCGATCCCCCCTCCTAGCACAAACCCCCCACTCCCTCCTTCTAGCACAAACCCCCCACTCCCTCCTCCTAGCACAAACCCCCCAATCCCTCCTCCTAGCACAAACCCCCCAATCCCTCCTCCTAGCACAAACCCCCCAATCCCTCCTCCTAGCACAAACCCCCCACTCCCTCCTCCTAGCACAAAGCCCCGGATTCCTCCTCCTAGCACAAACCTCCCAATCCCTTCTAGCACAACCCCTCCCAATCCTCTTTCCTAGCACAACCCCTCCCAATCCACTCTCCTAGCATAAATCCCCCCCCCAATCCTCCTTCCTAGCACAAATCCCACTCTCCTAGCACAAATCCATGCTCCCAACCCCCCCAGCACAAATTCCCCCCCAAATCCCCCCTCCTAGCACAACCCCCTCCCAATCCCCCCTCCTAGCACAAATCCCCCCTCCCAATCCCCCTCTCCTAGCACAAATCCCCCCCAATCCCTCCTAGCACAACCCCCCAATTCCCCCTCCTAGCACAAATCCCCCCTCCCAATCCCTCTTTCTTAGCACAACCCTCCCAATCCCCCTCCTAGCAAAAATCCCCCCGGCCCAATCCCCATCTCCTAGCACAAATCCCCCCCCCCAAATCTCCCCTCCTATCACAACCACCCCAAACTCCCATCCTAGCACAATCCCCCCAATTCCCCATCCTAGCGCAACCCCCCCACAATACTTTCTACTAGCACCCCCCCAATCCCCCCTCCTAACACAAATCCCCCTCCTAGCACAGATCCCCCCTCCCAGCACCAATCCTCTTCCTTCATTCATTCCATAGGAGAAATTCCCTCAAACCCCTTCTCTAGCTAGAACTCCTCCAAATTACCCTTCTCAGCCAGCATAAAATCCTCCCACCTTACTCAAACCTCCCCCTTTTAGCACAAATCCCCCCCCCTTCACCAAACCTCCCTCCTACTCCTAGCACATATCCCCCCATTGCTTCTCCTAGCACAAATCTCCCCCCTCCATCATCCCCATTACCCTTTCCAGCACAAATAACCCCATCCCCCCTCCTGCACAAACCTCTGATCTCAGCACAAATTATTTTTACCCCCCACCCCCCGTTCATTATGTACAGTTCCCCTGGCCTGTTAGCTCCCCCCCTTCATCCCCTGAACTTACAGGCGGGAAACCATGTAGAGGTGCAGGCTGTGCTCTCTCCTCTGTCATTGGAGCAATCCTCCATACAGCAGATGACACAGGATCAATCTTGGATTGGACTGTACATACCTGTACACACCTGTACGCATGCAGCTTCAGCTCCCTACAGTATACAGCGCTGTGGTCCGGCAGTGAGATAGGAACTTCCTGTCCCACTCCTGGAACAAAAAAGAATTAGGCTGAGCGGGAAGGGCGAAGAGGCGGGCAGACTACATTACAATGTCTGCCTCAGTCAGTTGGAGTCAGGAGGTGTGTTACTGGCCAGCTCACCAGGTGAAAACTGAGGGAAAAAAATTCTTAAAAAAGAAAAACTAATGCAGCCATGATATCTAATGATTGGTAAGCTGCAATATAATCCATTTGTGGTTTTGTGTTGAATATCGCTTTAAGAGACATTAAAAGTGGACTTGGGCTTTAATAGACTTTCAAAGTTCATTTTTATTCCTTTGACATCTGCAGCTTTCATTAAAATAATCTCAGGTGATCCTGTCACAAAGGTTCCTGTTTTAGGGTGACAACGCTCTGTCCCTGTCTCTCGTTTGTGCTCCTGCCTTGCCACTTTGTCACATGGGCTTTCAAACAAGTGTAATGCCCTCCAGGTTACTTAGATAGGATTTCTGTTAAAGAGAGGCTGAGTAGCTGCCTGGGATGAGTCAACCTGGGAGTGAGTTCACCTTAGTACAGGCTGGGAGGTTCTACAGGTCAAGGCTTCTGGACCCCTCCCACAATTCCAGAAACTGGAGAACTTTCTGGAACAGGGGAGGAGGCCCAGATCTGCATGTTTGAGGAACCTTGGCCAATCCCCTGGCAGGACCAGGGCAACCTTCAAATATCACAGAGCCTGGGAAGCGGAGGGAGGCGGGTGGAAACTGGACTGAGAGGAAGGCAGGAGTGTGGAGCTTGGGAAAGGGCAACAGTGACGGAAACCTTCCTACAGGCTGATTTCTAGACAGATCTTTCTGGAACAGGGGAGGAGGAGGGGAGGAGGCCCAGATCTGCATGTTTGAGGGACCTTGGCCAATCCCTTGGCAGGAGGCTGGGCATGGTGACCAGGGCAACCCTCAAATATCACAGAGCCTGGGAAGCGGAGGGAGTCGGGTGGAAGCTGGACTGAGAGGAAGGCAGGAGTGTGAAGCTTGGGAGAGGGCAAAGGTAAGGGAAGCCTACCTATAGGCTGATTGCTGGACAGATCTTTCTGGAACAGGGGAGGAGGAGGGGAGGAGGCCCAGATCTGCATGTTTGAGGGACTTTGGCCAATCCCCAGGCAGGAGGCTGGGCATGGTGACCAGGGCAACCCTCAAATATCACAGAGCCTGAGAAGCGGAGGGAGTTGGGTGGAAGCTGGACTGAGAAGAAGGCAGGAGTGTGGAGCTTGGGAGAGGGCAATGGTGAGGGAAGCCTACCTACAGGCTGATTGCTGGACAGATCTTTCTGGAACAGGGGAGGAGGAGGGGAGGAGGACCAGATCTGCATGCTTGAGGGACCTTGGCCAATCCCCTGGCAGGAGGCTGGGCATGGTGACCAGGGCAACCCTCAAATATCATAGAGCCTGGGAAGCGGAGGGAGTCGGGTGGAAGCTGGACTGAGAGGAAGGCAGGAGTCTGGAGCTTGGGGGAGGGCAACGGTAAGGGAAGCCTACCTAAGGGCTGATTGCTGGACAGATCTTTCTGGAACTGGAGGAGGAGGGGAGGAGGCCCAGATCTGCATGTTTGAGGGACCTTGGCCAATCCCCTGGCAGGAGGTTGGGCATGGTGACCAGGGCAACCCTCAAATATCACAGAGCCTGGGAAGAGGAGGGAGTCGGGTGGAAGCTGGACTGAGAGGAAAGCAGGAGTGTGGAGGTTGGGAGAGGGCAACGGTAAGGGAAGCCTACCTACAGGCTGATTGCTGGACAGATCTTTCTGGAACAGGGGAGGAGGCCTCAAGTCCCTAACCCTCAAGGGGCGAACAGTCTAAGGTCCCTAACACACATTCATACATACACATACTAGGGCTGATTTAGACAGGAACCAATTTACCTCCCAGCATGTCTTTGAAGTGTGTTCTTTTCAAAATTCGAATTTTGGAAGATGGCTATTTTCTATCACTAATACACAGTCTTTGAAGGAGATCATTAATAGTCAACAATATGTTTACAGTTCAAAGTTGTTTTCGAATCCGAATTCAAATTTCAGACAAAATTTGGTTTGGTTATTTCAGATTCATTTAAATTTATTACTATTGTAATTTGGAAATTCAGATACATCCGAATCCGAACATTTTGTTTGAATTTCAATTCAGAACGAAACGATCCGCATGTCTAATTGATATAGTTGCCAATTGAATTCCCATTGCAATAACCTGCAATACTCCCACACAGTCTGATTCTGCCATACACCATAGTGCCTTTAGTGGCTGATTCTACATTTGGAATTTTACAGAATATTTATTAAGATGTCTGATCCTACGTGGATATTTTGGTGTCAGTCCTGGGAGTATTCAGGGTGATTCCTGGCATGTAAATGACTCGTCGGTGTCCTCCATCCATCACATGTCTTCTGATCTCTGGGATCTGATAGAACTTATCATTTATTAGCCGTCTTATCAGCTGAACATTTTGTGCCCGCGTTCCTGTCGTGTCCCGTACTTGACATCCTCGGGTCTGTCTGCCTCTTCACTGCAAATGTCCGTCCACAAAACCAGCAATGTTTGTTCAATTTGCGGCTCAGCACTGGAGGGAATATTCCAGTAGAAGGACAATAGATGGGCAGTATGAGAACTTGTTATATTTTTCCTGGCTGGATATGAATAGCCATGAGAACAAAGGCAAGTGTGTACTGGAAGGATCATCCTCATTGTTCTCATGTTCTGTGATATCATACTAAAAGATAGATAGATAGATTGAATAGATAAATTGAATGATTAGATAGATAGATAGATAGATAGATAGATAGATAGATAGATAGATAGATAGATAATAGATAGATAGATAATAGATAGATAGATAGATAGATAGATAGATAGATAGATAGATAGATAATAGATAGATAGATAGATAGATAGATAGATAGATAGATACAGGTGAAACTCACAAAATTAGAATATCCTGCAAAAGTTCATTTATTTCAGTGCAGCAACTTAAAAGGTGAAACTAATATATGAGACTCATTACATGCAAAGCAAGATAGTTCCAGCCATGATTTGTCATCATTGTGATGATTATGGCTTACAGCTCATGAAAATCCCAAATCCACAATCTCAGAAAATGAGAATATTGTGAAAAGGTGCAATATTCTCGGCTCAAAGTGTCCCACTCTAATCAGCTCATTCAGCCATAACACCTGCAAAGGGTTCCTGAGCCTTTAAATGGTCTCTCAGTCTGGTTCAGTAGGAATCCCAATCATGGGAAAGACTGCTGACCTGACACCATCATTGACACCCTCCATAAGGAGGGAAAGCCTCAAAAGGTACTTGCAAAAGAAGTTGGATGTTCCCAAAGTGCTGTATCAAAGCACATTAATAGAAAGTTATGTGCAAGGGAAAAGTGTGGAAGAAAAAGGTGCACAAGCAGCAGGGATGACAGCAGGCTGGAGAGGATTGTCAGGAAAAGGCCATACAAAAGTGTTGGGGACTTTCACAAGGAGTGGACTGAGGCTGGAGTTAGTGCATCAAGAGCCACCACACACAGACGGATCCTGGACATGGGCTTCAAATGTCGTATTCCTCTTGTCAAGCCGCTCCTGAACAACAAACAACGTCAGAAGTGTCTTACCTGGGCTAAAGAAAAACAGACCTGGCCTGTTGCTCAGTGGTCCAAAGTCCTCTTTTCTGATGAGAGCAACTTTTGCATCTCATTTGGAAACCAAGGACCCCGAGTATGGAGGAAGAATGGAGAGGCCCAAGGACCCCGAGTATGGAGGAAGAATGGAGAGGCCCAAGGACCCCGAGTATGGAGGAAGAATGGAGAGGCACAAGGACCCCGAGTATGGAGGAAGAATGGAGAGGCCCAAGGACCCCGAGTATGGAGGAAGAATGGAGAGGCACACACTGCAAGATGCTTGAAGTCCAGTGTGAAGTTTCCACAGTCTGTGTTGATTTGGGGAGCCATGTCATCTGCTGGTGTTGGCCCACTGTGCTTCATTAAGTCCAGGGTCAACGCAGCCGTCTACCAGGAGATTTTGGAGCACTTCATGCTTCCTTCCACAGATGAGCTTTATGGGAATGCTGACTTCATTTTCCAGCAGGACTTGGCACCGCCCACACTGCCAAAAGCACCAAAACCTGGTTCAATGACCGTGGGATTACTGTGCTTGATTGGCCAGCAAACTCGCCTGACCTGAACCCCATAGAGAATCTATGGGGCAATGCCAAGAGAAAGATGAGAGACATGAGACCGAACAATGCAGAAGAGCTGAAGGCCGCTATTGAAGCATCCTGGTCTTCCATAACACCTCAGCAGTGCCACAGGCTGATAGCTTCCATGCCACACCGCATTGAGGCAGTAATTGCTGCAAAAGGGGCCCAAACCAAGTACTGAGTACATATGCAGCTTCTACTTTTCAGAGTTCCAATATTGTTCTATGTACAATCCTTGTTTTATTGATTGCATGTAATATTCTCATTTTCTGAGATTGTGGATTTGGGGTTTTCATGAGCCGTAAGCCATAATCATCACAATGATGACAAATCACGGCTTGAACTGTCTTGCTTTGCATGGAATGAGTCTCATATATTAGTTTTACCTTTTAAGTTGCTGCACTGAAATAAATGAACTTTTGCACCATATTCTAATTTTTCGAGTTTCACCTGTAGATTGATAGATAGAATAGAAAAATTGAATGATTAGATAGATAATAGATAGATAGATAGAGAGATAGATAGATAGATAGATAGATAGAGAGAGAGAGAGAGAGAGAGATAGATAGATAGATAGATAGATAGATAGATAGATAGATAGATAATAGATAGATAGATAGATTCAATATGTAGCACCCTCCTAGAGTACTGTTGGCTTTTAGGTAAATTTAGTTGGCTGCTCTGTAAACAGAGGAGCAGGGGTTGGTTGTTCTGGTCTGCTCAGCATCTCACAGGCTGCTGCTCTGATTAGTTCCCCCCTGGATTCTAGAGGATTTTAGAATGATAGGGGCAGGAAGAACAGAGCAGACAGCCTGAATATTTATGGAAGTCCAGCCAATCCCTGAAGAGGTGTGCCCAATAGGTGGTTGGACACGTGTCAAATATGAACTCTCTCTGTCATCAAAGTTCATATATGCTCAGATTTAAAAAAAATTCTTCTGCCAATAAGTAGATCCAGTACTGTAACGAAAACACGAGAGTGCCACCATCTTAATCAAATGCACACTCACCCGACTATTAGCTGTAATAAGTGCAGCAGACACAGAATTTTTCTGAGGCACAAATCCCCCCCTTCCCCCCAGGTATATGCGCTTTCACTCCAGAATCACTCCTCTTAATTTGCACCAAAAGGCAACTCTCACTGGAACAGATAGAGTTCACCAAGGAGCTTAGAGAGCTGCTGATGATCCGTGATCGTACAGCAGCATGACGTCAACACTGGAACTCTTTCTCGACTAGTTTAATCCAAACTGACATTCTCAAGTGGTCCACTAGTGTCTGACATCAGCCATCTTTTTTGATGGGGTAAAGTGGACTACAAAAATATGCCTGCCATCAGACACTAGAGGACCCCTTGAGAATGTCTGATGGGACGAAACTAGTCGGAAAAGAGTCTCAGTGCTAACGTCATGCCACTGTATGAGCCTGGGCTGTCAGTGACTCTCTACGCTCCATGGTGAGCTATGTCTGTTCACCTGAGGAGGATTTATGCCTGAGAAACTGTGCTGTGCCTGCTGTACGTATTACAACGTCAGTGAAATAGTGGGTGCCCCCCTCCCCCAAATTCATTAGTGTCAGTGAAATAGTGGGCCCCAGGGAAGAATGATCCCCTATATCATCCATGTCAGTGGGACAGTGGCCCCCAGGGGAGAATAGACCCTTAAATAATTGGTGTCAGTGGAATAGTGAGCCCGAGGGGAAAATGGCTCCCCAAATCATGTGCCAGTGGTGATATTTATTTTGCCTTAGGACCGAAGCCAGTGAAGACTCACTGCAGCACCTGAACTGTTTCAGATCCATTGGGTGCTGTTCAATATACCTAAATAGAATAAGTATAAATCAGCACACGTATATATATATAAAATCCTCAGAAATCCCTTAAAGTCATATCAATATCCTTCCCCTGAAGTACTAATAAAACATATATTCATTGACTTAAACCCAAAAACCCACAATTATAGTGAAAAAATCAAGACCCAAAGAGATTACCCAAAAATAAAAATATATATAAAAGAACAAAAATAAAATAAAGTCCCAATATGCAAAGTGTCCAAATAATGTGTCCAAACAAAGATCAATTTCTTGATAGGAAGACGCTTCCTACTCCACTGAAGAAGATGCAAATCAATCACAGGTGCTCTTCAAATACCTCAAAAAACAAAATCTCAACATAGTATATTACCTTTTAAATCCCAGAACTAAAGTGCCACACGTGTATCATGCAAAAAAACACTCCAGTGTCACAGCACTCATGTGAAAAGAAAATTAATAAATATCACTGCAAACTATATATAAAGTGCATAATTACCCTAAAACAAACAAATTCCAGTTTGTAATCAACCACATATGTACAGAGTGTCCTTAGATTGGTATCCTCTTGTTCCTCAGGACCTCACAAACAGACCAGGAATCAGTATGTGAATTATAATCATATATAAAATTTATTGTAGCCACTTACATATAAAAACGATAAGATCAGCAAAACAGCATCAAATTCTTCATGCCCAGTATACGATCCCCTTTCCGTGTGTAGAGGGTCTCCCGATCACCAGGTAATTCCCCCTTGCTACTCCTATCCAGCACTATCACTTTGTAGCTCTGGGGGACACCTGAAGTGCACCGTTACTCTCCAGACCTCCAACACACAGGGATTCCAGAATCCAAAATGGCTGCCGCAGCACTTCCGGGAACGTCACGTGCCCTGGACGCGTTTCGTCTCTTCCGGACTTTGTCAACAAGGATTTTTTGCATGATACACGTGTGGCACTTTAGTTCTGGGATTTAAAAGGTAATATACTATGTTGAGATTTTGTTTTTTTGAGGTATTTGAAGAGCACCTGTGATTGATTTGCATCTTCTTCAGTGGAGTAGGAAGCGTCTTCCTATCAAGAAATTGATCTTTGTTTGGACACATTATTTGGACACTTTACATATTGGGACTTTATTTTATTTTTGTTCTTTTATATATATTTTTATTTTTGGGTAATCTCTTTGGGTCTTGATTTTTTCACTATAATTGTGGGTTTTTGGGTTTAAGTCAATGAATATATGTTTGGTCAATATACCTGGCAGGAGGCAGGTGGCAGTCCATCAGGATGGGGCCACAACCTAGTGGCTGAGAACCACTGGCCTAGAGGAGCATTATTGTCACAACTGCAACTCTGAATCCAAACTGCCAGAGGAAACAAGCAAAGATCTGGAGCTGATTCAAAGTTTTTTTTTATTTAATTCATTATTTATTGCTACAAAGTTTCTAATGTTACACGGCACTAAAACAGTACCTAATGCTGTAAGATTCCTTAATGAGTCCAGATCATTGTCTCATCTTGTGTGTTGTCTAAACTCTGATAGACTTCCGTGCTCTGCCTATCACTCTCTATAGGTTGTCACGTCACAGCCAGTCTAAACCCATCTCTTGGCTCTGTATGCAGATAAAATGAGATATTATGTAAGTCTGAACACACTGCGCCCCCGAGGAATTTGTTCTGAGCCATGGAAACTCATTCGCCGCTTTCCCATCTGTAGGCAAAACCTACATCAAACTTTCCTGCGGTGTAAAGGCGCCCTGCTCAGCTGTAAAACGTTAATGCACATTTTATCCAAAAATCAATATTCATTTATTAGTGCATGAGGGAGAAGCTGAGCCCGACTTGCATAATAACAATAATAATAATACAAAGAGACTGATGACTCAGCTGAAGATTCTAGAACTCCGCTGTATATGGTGGACACACATTGGGCTATTGATAGGTTGCCTGAGCCAGATCAATAATTTTTGCAATTGAGAGTGCAATTGCTACAAAATGTCTGGCAATACAGTGAAACAACTTTCTACCCAGCTGTCACGTGTACATTGTTGGTGATCTGGTGCCCCCTGGACCCTAATGTCCTGCAGGACCCTGGAGATATTTTCTAAGGCCATAGTCCATCCTTTTAAAGGTTTCCCATGTTGGGTGTTCATATATGGCATTCTGCACAGCACTGGTGTTAAGAGTGGGTATTGGAGCAGTTGCCGACTTCCTGTCAGCCCAAACCAGGTCATTCTCTTCGGACCTCTTTCATTAATAAAATGTTTTCCCCACAGAACTGCTGAAGATTTAAGACTGTATGTCATAATCAGGGGTCAGGCTCAGCAACCAGTAGCTATAGAAGTAGAGAGGCTCCCACCAACCAGCAGGATAAGTGTACAAGCAGGCCACCCTGGCAGAAGACTTGTAGTCACCTGAGGTGCGGGGTCTAAGCACAAACCAGTATTCACCAGAGCACCTGATGGTGGAGATGGGTTGGGTTTTGCTGCATGTTAATACCAGGTCGGGGTCCTCAGGATCACCCCACCAGGAAGTGAGCAAACTGGGGTCCAGTAGCAGATATAGCAGGTAAGGATCAAGCAGAGGCATGGTCAGTAAATGAGCCAAAGGTCAGTAACAAGTGGTTGCAGGTTGGGATCAAGAAGAAGAGTAATCGAAGAACAAGCCAAAGGTCAGTAACAAGTGGTTGCCAGTTGGGATCAAGCAGAAGCGTAATCGAGGAACAAGCCAAAGGTCAGTAACAAGTAGTTGCAAGTTGGGATCAAGCAGGAGAGTAATCGAGGAACAAGCCAAAGGTAAGTAACAAGTGGTTGCAGGTTGGGATCAAGCAGAAGAGTAACCAAGGAACAAGCCAAAGGTCAGTAACAAGTAGTTGCAAGTTGGGATCAAGCAGAAGAGTAACCAAGCAACAAGCCAAAGGTCAGTAACAAGTGGTTGCAGGTTGGGATCAAGCAGAAGAGTAACCAAGGAACAAGCCAAAGGTCAGTAACAAGTAGTTACAAGTTGGGATCAAGCAGAAGAGTAATCGAGGAACAAGCCAAAGGTCAGTAACAAGTGGTTGCAGGTTGGGATCAAGCAGAAGCGTAATCGAGGAACAAGCCAAAGGTCGGTAACATGAGATATTGGATGGAGTGAGCACAATGATCTAGCAAACAGGTCATGCAAATGCATGGCTAAAATAGGAAGTTTATGGGTGGAGCAAAGAGTTCCAAGGTTCACCAGAATCAATGTTCAAGGCAAGATTGTTCAAGGACTTGCCCAGGGAGCTGTCCAGTAACTCAGGTGGCTCAGCAAGAAGAGACACTGCCAGACACAGCAGAGGTTTCAGGTTGAGATCTGGGTCCTGACACTGTATGGATGAACATCACAGAAGTTTAGCATTTTCTGAGAAGCTGCAACTACCATCTGAGCCACCAACAAACATTTCAGAGTCAAAGGACCTTGGATTACACGTCTTACTCATTTTAAAGTTCTGTGAAACAGCTGAAGTTCTTGATCACGTCTACATCCTTTACACTCCAGTATATTAAGCTGCAGCTGTCTGTCCATTTGCATTAAAAAGCAGAAGTTTCTAATAAAGTGTTTGCTGAATGTATGGTAGGGAGAAAACATTTAGTAAGATGGTGAACTTATAAGAACCTTGAACTTTGTAGAGGGTTTGAGGACACCCTGCATGCATTATCAGCATTGTTCTAATTGGAGTAAACATCATGTTATAGAAACAAGAAAGCAGAAGGTTCCTTGGTCCAGCAGGCCACACTACGAGGACAAAGGTTGAAAAAAGAGGGTGATGAACCTTTCAGAAAGTGTGGTGTGTGCATGTTTTATGCAGTGCTGTTAGTGGTCCATCCTGTCTGTATGCAGCTTGGTTCATGCCAGATTGTGGACCTTTAGCTACGAATGGTTGTGTTCTTAAAGGTGTATTAAAGTCACATATTGTATTTATACCTACAGGTGAGTCTATAATAAGGCTTACCTGTAGGTATAGTGAATATCTCCTAAACTTGCTGCGTTTAGGAGATAATCACACTGGAAGTAGTCGGTGATGTCACTGGCGCATGCGTTCTGAAGAAAAGGCATACCTATGCTGTTCATTCAGAGCCTTGTGCCATAAATCATGACTCCCGTGAGAATGCGCAGGAGTGACGTCATCACGGCTCAGCCAGTCAAAGTGGCAGAGCCCGCAAACACGGAAGAAAGACGGGTGAAGACAGAAGCCCTGTTAGCGGTGACAGCGTGCCACTGGAGGGCTTTGTTCTAAGGTAAGTATTTCATAATGTGCTAGTATGTGGTGCATACTATGACCTTATAATATTGCCTTGCAGGAGAATTGTTTTTTATATGCCATGGTTTACTACCACTTTAGGTGTAGGTGTGCATGTGTTGACCTGCGGCCATGACACTGGGTGTACACACCAGCCAAGGAGGGTATTTAAAATGATTCCGACATGGGGGTCAGTGCCATGACTCCTTTCCAGCTACCTTGTTCCTGACTCCTGCCTTACTCCTTATTGACCCCAATGCCTGACTCTGCCTGTATCTCCTGCCCTCTTTGCTGTTTGTTACTGCTTTGCTTTTGTCTGCTGCCTGCCTTGATTTCTGCTTGGATACTGACTACTCTTGCTTGCTGCCTGCCCTGACCTTTGCCTGGACTCTGACTACTAGTCAAAATGAGATTTCGTGGTCATGTGTTGGGGGGGGAAGAGAAGAGAAGAGGGGGGGGGGATAGAAGAGAAGAAGGGAGGGGGAAGGGAAGAGAAGAAGGGAGGGGGAAGGGAAGAGAAGAAGGGAGGGGAAGAGAAGAAGGGAGGGGGAAGGGAAGAGAAGAAGGGATGGGGAAGGGAAGAGAAGAAGGGAGGGGGAAGAGAAGAGAAGAAGGGAGGGGGAAGAGAAGAGAAGAAGGGAGGGGGAAGGGAAGAGAAGAAGGGAGGGGAAGGAAAGGGAAGGGAAGAGACGAAGGGATGGGGAAGAGAAGAAGGGAGGGGGAAGAGAAGAAGGGAGGGGAAGGGAAGGGAAGAGACAAAGGGATGGGGAAGGGAAGAGAAGAAGGGAGGGGGAAGAGAAGAAAGGAGGGGGAAGGGAAGAGAAGGGAGGGGAAGGGAAGAAGGGATGGGGAAGAGAAGAGAAGAAGGGAGGGGGGAGAGAAGAGAAGAAGGGAGGGGGGAGAGAAGAGAAGAAGGGAGGGGGAAGAGAAGAAGGGAGGGGAAGAGAAGAAGGGAGGGGGAAGGGAAGAAAAGAGAAGAAGGGAGGGGGAAGGGAAGAAAAGAAGGGAGGGGGAAGAGAAGAAGGGAGGGGGAGGGAAGAGAAGAAGGGAGGGGGGAGGGAAGAGAAGAAGGGAGGGGGAAGAGAAGAGAAGAAGGGAAGGGGGAGAGAAGAAGGGAGGGGGAAGAGAAGAGAAGAAGGGAGGGGGATGAGAAGAGAAGAAGAGAGGGGGATGAGAAGAGAAGAAGAGAGGGGAGAAGAGAAGAAGGGGGGAGAGAAGAGAAGGTGGGGAGAAAAAAGGGGGGACAGAAAAGAGAAGGGGAGAAGAGAAGAATGAGGGAGAAGAGAAGAAAGGGTTGGAGAAGAGGAGAGGGGGGGGGGAAGGGGGGGGGAGAAGAAGAAGGAGGGACAGAGAAGAGAAGAAGGGAGGGGGGGAGAGAAGACGGGGGAGAGAGCAGAGAAGAACTGGGGGGGATAAGAGAAGAAAAGACGAGGGGGGGAGAAGAAAAGAATGAGGGAGAGTAGAGAAGAAGGGGGGTTAGAAGAGAAGAAGCGGGGGGGGGAAAGAAGGGGGGGAGAAGAGAAGAAGCGGGGGGAGAAGAGAAGAAGCGGGGGGGAGAAGAGAGAAGAAGGGGGGTTAGAAGAGAAGAAGTGGGGGGGAGAAGAGAAGAAGGGGTAGAGGGTAGAAAAGAGAAGAAGGGGGGGAGAAGAGAAGGAGGGAGAAGAAAAGAAGGGGGGAGAAGAAAAGAACAGGGGGGGGAAGAGAAGAGGGGGGAGAGAGAGATGAGAGGGGGGCAAAAAGGAAGGGAGAAGTTGGGGTTGGAAAGAGAGAAAATAAGATAGAGTTTCCTTTAAATCTGCCCATTTCGTGTTCTCTGGGCTCCCAGCAGTAAGCGCACTGAGAGTCTTTCTAGAACTCGATGTGTAAATTCCTCTTTGGACGACAAGGAAATGTGGTCGGTGAGTTTTTTTAGGCCGCCACAATAAAACCCGTAATTTAAGGTAACTCACCCAAACTGAGAAATGAGAGACTGCCTTTTTGCGAACACTTAAACACAGTTCCATCTCGGCGGAGGATCCTTTGATGTGTCTTTGTGGGCCGAGAACAAGGTCAGAGCAAGGACGTCCAATTTACCGGCAGCCATAAAATAAGCTCTTTCTGCGTCAGGGCCAACATAGACAAACAGTTTTATCGTATTTTATTACACGGAGCGCTTCATCCAAACGCATGTCATGGCTGTCAGTCGCCCAGCCGGTATTTGTGTATTTATTGTCAGCTGTCAGGGAGGTAAGATTCAGCTCCATGTTCTACTAAATTGTCTACAACAAACTACTTATCTACTAAATTCATCACAGAATGAGGACAGATACCGAGAATGACACCCGGCATCCGGGACAGGAGAAGTGGGACTGTGCAGAGTCCATACATACAGAATGAGGACAGATACCGTGAATGACACCCGGCATCCAGGACAGGAGAAGTGGGACTGTGCAGCGTCCATACATACAGAATGAGGACAGATACCGAGAATTACACCCGGCATCTGGGACAGGAGAAGTGGGACTGTGCAGCGTCCATACATACAGAATAAGGACAGATATAGAGAATGACACCCGGCATGCAGGACAGGAGAAGTGGGACTGTGCAGAGGGTGTGGTTTCCTGTGGAGCAGCTGCAGGCTGTGTGGTGCTGACCTCCTCTGATGTCTGATACAAGCCCAGGGTTGGGCTGCCCTGGGCTGGGACGCCTCCCAGGAGAGTCCCAGGCTTCTCGGCCTGCTCATGGAGGTGAAGCTGTGGTTGGTGGTGAAGCGGGAGGACGGAGTTCAGTGAATGGAAAGCAAATGGCAGAGACTGTGAGTAGATGGGGGAATGTTGGTGATGGAAAGTCCAGTGTGAGAAGTTCTGTTAATACAGAGAAGATGAAGTCAGTCCAGCAGGGTGAGAATGTCTCTCAGCAAAGTGTGAGTTCTGGAAGTGCAGCACATGGCAGTCCGCCATTGCAGCCACAGCATGCCCAGCAGAGAAGGGCCCAGTCAGTTCAGTCCAAACAGCAATGTAATGTTGTCACCAAGCAAACTCCAAGCTCTGGAGGAGCAGCTCAAGGCAGTCAGCCATTGCAACCACAGCAGGCCCAAGCCGTGCAGAGCGGAGCCCATGCCGTGCAGAGCGGGGCCCATCTAGTTCAGTCTAAACAGCAATGTAAGGCTGTCACCAAGCAAACTCCAAGTTCTGGAGGAGCAACCCAAGACAGTCCGCCATTACAGGCACAACAAGCCAAGCAGAGGAAAGTTCAGTCTGTCCAGCAATGTGATGTTGTTACCCAGCCTAGTCCAAGCCTTGGAGGTCCAACTCCGGGCAGTCCACCATTACAGGCACCGCAAGCCCAGCATAGCAAAACCCATGCCGTGCAGAGCGGGGCCCATGCCGTGCAGAGCGGGGCCCATCCAGTTCAGCCTAAACAGCAATGTAATGTTGTCACCCAGCGCACTCCAAGCTCTGGAAGTGCAACCCAAGGCAGTCAGCCATTACAGTCGCAGCAAGACCAGCAGAGCAGAGCTCAGTCAATTCTGTTTAAACAGCAATGTAATGTTGTCACCCTGCACAGTCCAAGTCATGGAGGTCTAACTCCATGCGGTCAGCCATTACAGGCACCACAAGCCCAGCAGAGTGGGGCCCATGCTGTGCAGAGCGGAACCCATACAGTCCATGCAGCTCAGGAATGTAAGGTTGTCACCCGGCATGCTTCAAGTTCTGGAACTGTAAATCAAGGCAGTCAGTCATTGCAACAAAAGCAAGTCCAGCAGAGTAGAGCCCATGCCATACAGTGCAAAGTCCATGCCGTGCAGAGTGGTGATCACACAGTCCATATGGCTCAGGAAAGTGACACTATCACCCAGCACACTACCAGCTCTGGAGTAGCAACAAAAGGCAGTCAGCCATTGCAAACAAAGCAAGCCCAGAAGAGTGGAGCCCATGCCGCACAGAGCCCAGCACAGGCCGCTCAGAGCGGGGCCCATACAGTTCAGAGCGGAGTAGAGACACCTGTCACTCCCAGTACTCCGCGCAGATCTGCAAGGACTACGTTGGAGCAGAAAACTCTGAAGGAGAACTTACAGCAGTGTGTAATGGTGGGCAGTGGCCAGGAACGCTCATTACGCCCCAGGTCCCGGCAGAAGAAAGATGATGGAGCCAATAAGCCTCCACAGTCTGGCCCGGAGAGTCCTTCTACATCCAGCACAGACCCTTCACCCAGTACCGCTGATGGGGATCAGAATTTCAAGCGTCCTGCGGATAGGAAACAGAAAGTGTTAAAGTCACCTGTGCTGCGCCTGGCTGACAGGATTCCTGCTCTGGAGAAGAGAATGAAGACCTTGAGGAAAGCTAAGGCTTCGACCCAGAAAAGGATTGACTCCATCTACAGACTCAAGGCTGCCGACCCCGGGAATGAAGTCCTACATGACAGCGAGCTTAACTCCCTGGGCATTGAACTGGCTGGTATTTCGAGGGACATTGATGCTGTTCTGGAAGAACTGGGACCAGGGGGGGAGGTGTATCGGGATTGCGATTGGGTTGGGGCACAATTAAGTGTAAAGATGGAGTCTTCTTCAGAGTCAGACTCCGGGGAACTGATCCAAGGCACGCTACCAGCAAATGTGCTTCCTGAAAGACAGACTCCAGCTCTGGAGGATAGCGGTAGCGTCAGCTTCACCCAGCAGACTTTCATAGTACAGGAAACTCAGAGAAGCGACATGGACTCCCAGCACATGGACTATGGGGACGGTGTTGCTACCCCCGGTTCTCATGGTGGAACCAATGCTGAGGGGACTGATGTTCGGGATGGGGTAGTTGATAATTATGCAGATGAAGCTGCTGATGCTAGTGGTGATATGGCCAGTGCTGATATCACTAATATTGATGTAGGGGTTCCTGATGTCATTAACACTGAGGTAGGTATGTCTGGATGGGGTCAGGACCAGTCTGAGGACCCTGTGAATGTGGCAATGGAGGAGTCAGTTCAGGATAACACCCGTGATTTCCCCCCTTTGGTTGAGCCGCCACCTGCATCACAAGAGAATAGTGGTCCATCTGGCCATGTCCCTCCTCGGAATGCCTGGAGCCGTGGGGCTCCTTCTTTTTCCAACAATGCCGGTTATACTGGTCAGGCCTTCAAGAGGAGGAACGTGGTCAGGTTGAAGCATAGGGGTTCCAGAGAAGAGCTTCCTGATAGGAGGTTTGTAGTTAGGGAGTTGCTGTGTCAGCAGATGGGGTTTGTGCCCGCAGATATTTTGGCAGTCATCAACCTCCCTGACAGACAGGGGTATGATGTCAGCTTCAAGCTCATGTCTGGCTTGGACAGGTTCTGGGCCGGCTTTAGTGGGTTTCGGGATAAAGAGGGGTGGAAGATTTTCACCTTCATCCCCATCTCCAAACCTGACACAGCAAACGTTAACATCATTTTCTGGAATGAGTCTGTGCCCCCCCAGGATATTGTAGTCTGGCTCAGAAGGCATTGTGAGATGGTCTCTGATCTGACCAAAACTAGGGACAGTGATGGGATCTGGATTGGAGGTTGGAGGGTTCTTGTCAAGCTGAGGCAGAGTAACAATGTCACCCATCACCTTCCAAACTCCTTTTTCATTGGGCGGGAGAGGGGAGTTTGCTTCTATGCAGGTCAGCCCAGGCTATGTTTCAAATGCGGTAAATCGGGTCATGTGGCGAGTGTCTGCTCTATCATGAAGTGTAATCTGTGTGGGGAGGTCGGCCATGTCAGTTCTACCTGTGAGAACATCAAGTGCAATCTATGTGGTAGGCTTGGCCATTTACACAGAGATTGCCCGGTGGCTTTCCACAATAGGGATGAGGAATCAGTGGATGAGGAATTTCTGGTGGCAGCAGAACACCTGGAGGAGGAAGCCTTAATGAATGGGGTCATATCAACTGAGGGGGAGGTAAACACAGAAGTCCAAGGGGCCAGCCTCGGGCAGGAGGGCAGTGTTCAGCAGACTGAGGAGCAGCGGCCATCTGTGGCCATCCCATCCATTTCAGTTCCTGCCTCTGTGGAGAACATTCCCAGGCAGAAGAGAAGGAATAGGAAGGACAAGGCCACCCGTAAACCTGAAAGTGAATGGACCCGAGCGCAGAAATCCGTTAAGAAAGTGAGAAGGGCGCCAGAAGGTAGTATGGCAGTCAGCAACCAGTATGATGTCCTATCAGAGTCAGATGCCAACTCCTGTGATCTAGAGGCCCCAATGGAGGAAGAAGTAGAAAGGGAATCTGCAGCTAGTTCAGGGGAGGACCCACCCACTAAGAAGCGCCCGCCCCCGGCTCCCGTATTTGTAGAATCCGATATGGAAACTGGTAGTCGGCAGAGTGACTCAGATTCCGATTTATAAAAAGAGTTTAGAGCCGAAAGGAATATAAAATGGGAGGAATTTATTTACAGCATCAAATTCTATGCAGAACTTTCATTAGTTTAATTTGTTGACTTTCTGTCGTGAAGATGTAGGCAGTTGTTACATTGTTGGTTTGTGTGTTTTTTATGATGATGGTTACAGTTTTGTTACCTTGTAATTTGTTTGTTTATACAAATAAAAATATCCATACATACAGAATAAGGACAGATACCTAGAATGACACCCGGCATCCAGGACAGGAGAAGTGGGACTGTGCAGAGTCCATACATACAGAATGAGGACAGATACCGAGAATTACACCCGGCATCTGGGACAGGAGAAGTGGGACTGTGCAGCGTCCATACATACAGAATAAGGACAGATACCAAGAATGACACCCAGCATACAGGACAGGAGAAGTGGGACTGTGCAGAGTCCATACATACAGAATAAGGACAGATACCAAGAATGACACCCAGCATACAGGACAGGAGAAGTGGGACTGTGCAGCGTCCATACATACAGAATGAGGACAGATACCGAGAATGACACCCGGCATCCAGGACAGGAGAAGTGGGACTGTGCAGAGTCCATACATACAGAACAAGGACACATACTGAGAATGACACCCGGCATCCAGGACAGGAGAAGTGGGACTGTGCAGAGTCCATACATACAGAATGAGGACAGATATAGAGAATGACACCCAGCATACAGGACAGGAGAAGTAGGACTGTGCAGAGTCCATACATACAGAATGAGGACAGATATAGAGAATGACACCCAGCATACAGGACAGGAGAAGTGGGACTGTGCAGAGTCCATGCATACAGAATAAGGACAGATACCTAGAATGACACCCGGCATCCAGGACAGGAGGCGTGGGACCGTGCAGAGTCCATACATACAGAATAAGGACACATACCGAGAATGACACCCGGCATCCGGGACAGGAGAAGTGGGACTGTGCAGAGTCCATACATACAGAATGAGAACAGAGTGTGTAGGAGAAGGGATGGAATTCAATCACACAAATGGATACAAATGTAGAAGAATTATCCTGAAGTATTTCTGGTGTTTAAAGTGAAATCAGAAGCCGTGTGAGATGTGGACGTTGGCTGAACTGAAGACACAAACAGAAACAATTAGCTGTCTCCAATCATTTTCATGGCGATGCTAGGAGGTAATTACAGAGAGCCGTCTGCTTTGAACTTTCCCTTTAAGTTTGCTGGGAGCGTGCGTTTAATGCTAAGCATTGGTCTGCCATTGGCTCTGGTTTGGCGCGGTGCCCGGCGGGCAGGTCCTGCACAGCAGCTGCGTCTCACATCTCCGTACAGACACGCGACTGCGGTTTGGCTTCTCCCTCCTGTGCCCGTCCATGGTCACTAATCACAGACCCGGCACTGAGACATCACAGGATCCGGAGATGCTAATCCCCGCTCATATTAACCTCTGATGGGCGATAAAAGCCCTACTGATGGCGGATGACCGCAGGCCGGGGACAGAAGTGTGACAGCCAAAAATAGCCTGGAAACAAGAGGACACACAGACCTCGACGACACGGATTCCTCCATCATGTCTGTTTATTATGGTGTCACCAGCTAGGAGCGCAGGGAGAGAGCGCACAAAGGATACGCACACAGGACCCGGCCTGGTTAGAAATAATCACATGACATCATCATGCTGCCTGCTTCCTCTACATTGGCTATAAAAAAATCACATGACATCACCAAACTGCCATCTTTTACTACATTTTTTCTGTAAGGTCACATGATTTTACCATCCTGGCAGTTTTGGCTATGCTGTTTCTGAATGATCACATGACATCACCAGACTTCCAGCTTTCTCTTTTCTGGCCTTGAGTAATCACATGACATCACCACACCGCCAGCTTTCACGACATTATCTGAATGATCATGTGACATCACCACACCGCCAGCTTTCATGACATTATCTGAATGATCACGTGACATCACCACACCGCCAGCTTTCACGGCACTATCTGAATGATCACGTGACATCACCACACCGCCAGCTTTCACGACATTATCTGAATGATCACGTGACATCACCACACCGCCAGCTTTCACGACATTATCTGAATGATCACGTGACATCACCACACCGCCAGCTTTCACGACATTATCTGAATGATCGCATGACATCACCACACCGCCAGCTTTCATGACATTATCTGAATGATCACGTGACATCACCACACCGCCAGCTTTCACGACATTATATGAATGATCACATGACATCACTAGAGATGAGCGAATCGAAGTATCCGAAGTGGAATTCGTGCCGAATCCGAAAAACAGCCTAATTCGGACGCGCGAATCGAAATTTTTCCGAAAATGGCGGCTGACATGTGCGGCGACGGAGCGGGGATGTCGGGGAAGGCGCGCAGACAAGGCGCGCTGCCCCATAATGCATTCCTCAACGACATGTGATCACATCAGCCAATCAGCAGCCAGCCAGCCAGCACTGTGTAATGGTCGAGGTATATATAGCGGCCATTTTGGAAATCTTCATTTGCCTGCAGTCATTGAACAGAGGCAGACCGCTCTGTACTAGGGACAGGGACAGAGTTAGGGCCACAGAAACGAGAATTGGGGACAGAGAGAAGTTACTTAGGGACAGAGAACCATTACTCAGGGACACAGACTTGTTAATGAGGGCCACAGAATCGTTATTTAGGGACAAAGAAACGCTAGTTAGGGCCACAGAATTCATACTCAGGGACAGACAGAATTTTCACTCAGTGCCAGAGAATTGTTACTTAGGGCCACAGAAACGTTATTAGGGCCACAGAATTGTTACTCAGGGACAGACAGAATTGTTACTGAGTGCCAGAGAATTCTTACTCAGGGCCACAGAATTCATTCTCAGGGACAGACAGAATTGTTACTCAGGGACAGACAGAATTGTTACTGAGTGCCAGAGAATTGTTACTCAGGGACAGACAGAATTGTTACTGAGTGCCAGAGAATTGTTACTCAGGGACAGACAGAATTGTTACTGAGTGCCAGAGAATTGTTACTCAGGGACAGACAGAATTGTTACTGAGTGCCAGAGAATTGTTACTCGCACAGACACAAAATTGTTACTTGCACAGACACAGAATTGTTACTCGCACAGACACAGAATTGTTACTCAGGGCCACAGAATTCATACTCAGGGACAGACAGAATTGTTACTGAGTGCCAGAGAATTGTTACTCAGGGACAGACAGAATTGTTACTGAGTGCCAGAGAATTGTTACTCAGGGACAGACAGAATTGTTACTGAGTGCCAGAGAATTGTTACTCGCACAGACACAAAATTGTTACTTGCACAGACACAGAATTGTTACTCGCACAGACACAGAATTATTACTCAGGGCCACAGAATTCATACTCAGGGACAGACAGAATTGTTACTGAGTGCCAGAGAATTGTTACTCAGGGACAGACAGAATTGTTACTGAGTGCCAGAGAATTGTTACTCAGGGACAGACAGAATTGTTACTGAGTGCCAGAGAATTGTTACTCGCACAGACACAAAATTGTTACTTGCACAGACACAGAATTGTTACTCGCACAGACACAGAATTGTTACTGAGTGCCAGAGAATTGTTACTCAGGGACAGACAGAATTGTTACTGAGTGCCAGAGAATTGTTACTCAGGGACAGACAGAATTGTTACTGAGTGCCAGAGAATTGTTACTCAGGGACAGACAGAATTGTTACTGAGTGCCAGAGAATTGTTACTCGCACAGACACAAAATTGTTACTTGCACAGACACAGAATTGTTACTCGCACAGACACAGAATTGTTACTCAGGGCCACAGAATTCATACTCAGGGACAGACAGAATTGTTACTGAGTGCCAGAGAATTGTTACTCAGGGACAGACAGAATTGTTACTGAGTGCCAGAGAATTGTTACTCAGGGACAGACAGAATTGTTACTGAGTGCCAGAGAATTGTTACTCGCACAGACACAAAATTGTTACTTGCACAGACACAGAATTGTTACTCGCACAGACACAGAATTGTTACTCAGGGCCACAGAATTCATACTCAGGGACAGACAGAATTGTTACTGAGTGCCAGAGAATTGTTACTTAGGGACAGACAGAATTGTTACTGAGTGCCAGAGAATTGTTACTCAGGGACAGACAGAATTGTTACTGAGTGCCAGAGAATTGTTACTCGCACAGACACAAAATTGTTACTTGCACAGACACAGAATTGTTACTCGCACAGACACAGAATTGTTACTCAGGGCCACAGAATTCATACTCAGGGACAGACAGAATTGTTACTGAGTGCCAGAGAATTGTTACTCAGGGACAGACAGAATTGTTACTGAGTGCCAGAGAATTGTTACTCAGGGACAGACAGAATTGTTACTGAGTGCCAGAGAATTGTTACTCAGGGACAGACAGAATTGTTACTGAGTGCCAGAGAATTGTTACTCGCACAGACACAAAATTGTTACTTGCACAGACACAGAATTGTTACTCGCACAGACACAGAATTGTTACTCAGGGCCACAGAATTCATACTCAGGGACAGACAGAATTGTTACTGAGTGCCAGAGAATTGTTACTCAGGGACAGACAGAATTGTTACTGAGTGCCAGAGAATTGTTACTCAGGGACAGACAGAATTGTTACTGAGTGCCAGAGAATTGTTACTCGCACAGACACAAAATTGTTACTTGCACAGACACAGAATTGTTACTCGCACAGACACAGAATTGTTACTGAGTGCCAGAGAATTGTTACTCAGGGACAGACAGAATTGTTACTGAGTGCCAGAGAATTGTTACTCAGGGACAGACAGAATTGTTACTGAGTGCCAGAGAATTGTTACTCAGGGACAGACAGAATTGTTACTGAGTGCCAGAGAATTGTTACTCGCACAGACACAAAATTGTTACTTACACAGACACAGAATTGTTACTCGCACAGACACAGAATTGTTACTCAGGGCCCACAGAATTCATACTCAGGGACAGACAGAATTGTTACTGAGTGCCAGAGAATTGTTACTCAGGGACAGACAGAATTGTTACTGAGTGCCAGAGAATTGTTACTCGCACAGACACAAAATTGTTACTTGCACAGACACAGAATTGTTACTCGCACAGACACAGAATTGTTACTCAGGGCCACAGAATTCATACTCAGGGACAGACAGAATTGTTACTGAGTGCCAGAGAATTGTTACTCAGGGACAGACAGAATTGTTACTGAGTGCCAGAGAATTGTTACTCAGGGACAGACAGAATTGTTACTGAGTGCCAGAGAATTGTTACTCGCACAGACACAAAATTGTTACTTGCACAGACACAGAATTGTTACTCGCACAGACACAGAATTGTTACTCAGGGCCACAGAATTCATACTCAGGGACAGACAGAATTGTTACTGAGTGCCAGAGAATTGTTACTCAGGGACACCTAATCGTTGAATTAAATAGTATGTCAGACAACATGCAGAGGAGTGGCAGAGGAGGCAATGTTTTAGGAGCGAGCAGACGTGGCAGCAGAGGAAGGGGTCGAGGCAGCAGTATTCGCAGCCAGAGGCCAGTGCTCCCGGTGTCATCCAGCGGTCGTGTCTCCACCGACAACCCTGCCGTCATTGATTGGTTGGCTCGGTCGTCTTCCTCTTCCCAGGTCACCTCTGACACCTACAGCCAACGGTCGGTGGGTACGTCAGACACAACCGTTAGTTGGCATGGCCCGGGAGCAAGCCCACTGAAATCACGTGTCCTCTACCTGCCCCTGTCCTTTGCTGTTCCCTCACCAAGCGAAGTATCGCATGCTGTGGGCTCAGCCCCACTGTACAGTGAGGAAGAGCTAACAGAGGGCGGTCAGGAACGGGGGGAGACATCGGCCTTTTCAGCAGCCAAGCGAACAAGTACTGGCGAGGAGAGTGGCTCGGTAGCCGGTCTAGAGACAGGTCTGTCTCCTGACCCAGACGCAGCCGAGGGGGCTAGTAGTGAGGCGGAGACCCTACTTGATGATGAGGAGGTTGATCGCACTTGGCAGCCTCATCGTCATCAGGCAATTTCTTCCGCATCATCAGGAGAAGAGGGTGGCAGCTTGGCAGCGAGCAAAACAGTCGGTGGGTTGCCCAGGAGACAGCAGCAGGGTCGCATCAGTGTCAGTGGAGCCAAACGTCCACGGAGTAGAGCACCAGCTCCACTGCAGCCTACCACCACGGCCAGTAGTGGTGCCGGTGCGCACGGAGGAAGTAGCAGTCAGCCAGTGAAGAGTAGCGGGGGCAAAGTTTCCTACTCGGTGGTGTGGCAATTTTTCCTCAAGCCGCCCGAGGAAGTAAACGTAGCCGTATGTCGACTATGTGGCCAGAAATGCAAGCGTGGCCAGGGGGCCCATGTTGGGACTACAGCGTTGCGTCAGCATATGCAGCGTCACCATTCGGTGGCCTGGGAAAACCGTGATAAACATACGGCGGTTCTGCCTGCCCCAGCCCCCGCTCCATCACCCGCTCCGTTACTTGCTCCGTCACCCGACGTCGTCAATCGCCCTCTATCAGCCAGTCAAGGCTCCAACACCTCTGCTGAGGGGAGTTGTCGCTCATTGGCATCTTCCGCTCGTTCAGATGCTCCTTCTCCTGCTACTCCTCTTCTCGGATTCCGTCAACAGTCTTTCTTGGAATCCGTATCCAAGAGACAACAGTTTGCGAGCACGCACCCGACGGTGCAAAAGCTGAACGTCCTCCTGTCCAAGTTGCTGGTGCTGCAGTCCCTCCCTTTCCAACTGGTGGACTCAGCACCTTTCCGAGAAATGATGGCTTGTGCCGCGCCGCGGTGGAGAGTGCCAAGCCGTCATTTCTTTGCCCAAAAGGCAGTGCCAGCCCTGCATTCACATGTAGAAGAGATGGTGGGCCAGTCTTTGAGCATGTCGGTCTCTGCCAAAGTGCACGGCAGCGCCGACGTGTGGAGCTGTAACTACGGTCAGGGACAGTACATGTCATTTACGGCCCACTGGGTGAACGTGGTGCCGGCACAGCCGCACCAGCAACTTGGACAGGTCACGACGCTTTTGCCTCCACGTTTGCACGTCCTTGGTCCAGCAAGCATGTCCGCCTCTACCACCTCTTTTTCCGCCGTGTCCTCAGCCGCCACCCCCGTGCCAAGTCCCATTACCCGACCGGCATATCACATGTGCAGGGCGCAACGGTGTCACGCTGTGCTGCACCTGGTATGCCTTGGCGAACGTAGTCACACAGGGGAGGAACTGCTGAGTGTAATGAACAGAGAAATCGACAGATGGCTGTCTCCGCGCAAACTAAAAATCGGAACCATGTTGACTGACAACGGAAAGAACATGGTGTCTGCTCTGCGTCAAGGAAGGTTGTGCCATGCGCCATGCATGGCTCACGTGTTCAATCTGGTTGTCAAGCGGTTCCTAAAATCCACCATCCCACTGCAAGACATCCTTAAAATGTCACGTAAACTGTGCATGCATTTCAGCCATTCCTACACCGCAAAGAACACCCTCATTGAGCTGCAGCGGCAGAACGGAATTCCACAGCATCGCCTGATCTGCGACGTTGCAACAAGGTGGAATTCAACCCTACACATGTTAGACCGCCTTTACGAGCAGCGAAAGGCCATCACCGATTTCCTGATGTTACAAGCGGATAAAGGTACTCCCCTGTGTAACTTAGATGTCAGCCATTGGCAGCTCATGCGTGACACCTGCCGCTTGCTCAGGCCCTTTGAGGAGGCCACGCTATTCGTGAGTCGGCAGGACTATGGGATGAACGACGTCATTCCTCTGTTGCACGTCCTGGAACAAATGCTGTTAACAATGGCTGGTCAGGGTGCGGTAGACGTGGCGCACAGATCTCAACGCCACATGACCCCTGTGGGGGCAGGACAGGAAGAAGAGGAGGAGGTAGAGGAGGACATTTGTGCTCAGGAATTATTGAGTGAAATGGGTGGTTTTTCCACTCAGCGGACAGGAGTGGAGGAGCAGGAGCATCTGGTAGAGGAGGAGGAGGAGGAGACAGAGGACCCAGACGCACCGTGGCAGTATGCTGTGGAGATGGAGGCAGGGAGTCCCTCGCATTCCTTGGCACAAATGGCCCATAGCATGCTCGGTTGCTTGCGTAGCGACAGCCGAATAATAACCATCAGACAGAGGGATGACTTTTGGCTGTCCACCTTGTTGGACCCTCGCTACCGGTCCAAAATGGTGGCCTTTTTCACACCTGCTGAGAGGGAGGCCAAAATTACGTACTATAAAAACCACCTATGTAGTCAGTTGGTCTCTGCCTTTGTGCGCCAACGTCCATCCTCAGACACTGTGGGCCCTGTGCGCTCGCGTTCCGCTGGCATGGCAGCAGGGGAGGGGTGGGGTGGTAGGAGCAGTGGCAGCTCCACCAGCAGCGGCTGCCTCAGTCTGCAGTCGATGATGAGTAGCTTTCTTCACCAGCGCAGTGAGGAAACTACTAACCAGCCGCAGCAGCAGCAGCAGCATCAGGTGGACCTGGAGCAGGAGCTCAAACAACAGGCTTGGGCCTACTTGGACAGCACCCTGCCAACCGAGGTAGACAATCCCCTTGACTACTGGGCAACGAAACTTGACCTTTGGCCCCAACTAGCTGAATTTGCCCTTGAAAGGCTGTCATGCCCGGCCAGTAGCGTGGCATCGGAGCGCGTGTTTAGTGCGGCAGGAGGTATTGTAACTCCGCGGAGGACACGACTGTCCACCCAAAGTGTGGAGAGACTCACGTTTGTGAAAATGAATCAGGCGTGGATTAGTCTGGATTTCAAACCACCAGTTCCTGACACAACTGACTAAATCCGCCATGAATCATGCCTCAAACATGTGCCACTTTCAGGTCTCCTCACACTGCTGGTGTGTTTAATTTTTTGACATAGGGTGCTGGCAGATTACGGGCCTCCTATAGCTGCTGCCAGGCCCCTAATCTGCCATAGGCCCCTATATACCGCCTCCTCATGCTGCTGCCAAGTCCAGAGTCTCTCATGGGTCCCTGTACGGCCTCCCATTGCTGCTGTCTCCATCGCCACACTCTGCTGCCATGTGCCACTTTCAGGTCTCTTCACACTGCTGGTGTGTTAAATTTTTTGACATAGGGTGCAGGCAGATTACGGGCCTCACATAGCTGCTGCCAGGCCCCTAATCTGCCATGGGCCCCTATAAACCGCCTCCTCATGCTGCTGCCAAGTCTAGAGTCTCTCATGGGTCCCTGTACGGCCTCCCATTGCTGCTGTCTCTATCGCCACACTCTGCTGCCATGTGCCACTTTCAGGTCTCTTCACACTGCTGGTGTGTTAAATTTTTTGACATAGGGTGCAGGCAGATTACGGGCCTCACATAGCTGCTGCCAGGCCCCTAATCTGCCATGGGCCCCTATATACCGCCTCCTCATGCTGCTGCCAAGTCTAGAGTCTCTCATGGGTCCCTGTACGGCCTCCCATTGCTGCTGTCTCCATCGCCACACTCTGCTGCCATGTGCCACTTTCAGGTCTCTTCACACTGCTGGTGTGTTAAATTTTTTGACATAGGGTGCAGGCAGATTACGGGCCTCACATAGCTGCTGCCAGGCCCCTAATCTGCCATGGGCCCCTATATACCGCCTCCTCATGCTGCTGCCAAGTCTAGAGTCTCTCATGGGTCCCTGTACGGCCTCCCATTGCTGCTGTCTCCATCGCCACACTCTGCTGCCATGTGCCACTTTCAGGTCTCTTCACACTGCTGGTGTGTTTAATTTTTTGACATAGGGTGCAGGCAGATTACGGGCCTCACATAGCTGCTGCCAGGCCCCTAATCTGCCATGGGCCCCTATATACCGCCTCCTCATGCTGCTGCCAAGTCCAGAGTCTCTCATGGGTCCCTGTACGGCCTCCCATTGCTGCTGTCTCCATCGCCACACTCTGCTGCCATGTGCCACTTTCAGGTCTCTTCACACTGCTGGTGTGTTTAATTTTTTGACATAGGGTGCAGGCAGATTACGGGCCTCACATAGCTGCTGCCAGGCCCCTAATCTGCCATGGGCCCCTATATACCGCCTCCTCATGCTGCTGCCAAGTCTAGAGTCTCTCATGGGTCCCTGTACGGCCTCCCATTGCTGCTGTCTCCATCGCCACACTCTGCTGCCATGTGCCACTTTCAGGTCTCTTCACACTGCTGGTGTGTTTAATTTTTTGACATAGGGTGCAGGCAGATTACGGGCCTCACATAGCTGCTGCCAGGCCCCTAATCTGCCATGGGCCCCTATATACCGCCTCCTCATGCTGCTGCCAAGTCCAGAGTCTCTCATGGGTCCCTGTACGGCCTCCCATTGCTGCTGTCTCCATCGCCACACTCTGCTGCCATGTGCCACTTTCAGGTCTCTTCACACTGCTGGTGTGTTTAATTTTTTGACATAGGGTGCAGGCAGATTACGGGCCTCACATAGCTGCTGCCAGGCCCCTAATCTGCCATGGGCCCCTATATACCGCCTCCTCATGCTGCTGCCAAGTCTAGAGTCTCTCATGGGTCCCTGTACGGCCTCCCATTGCTGCTGTCTCCATCGCCACACTCTGCTGCCATGTGCCACTTTCAGGTCTCTTCACACTGCTGGTGTGTTTAATTTTTTGACATAGGGTGCTGCAAGATAACGGGCCTCACATAGCTGCTGCCAGGCCCCTAATCTGCCATGGGCCCCTATATACCGCCTCCTCATGCTGCTGCCAAGTCCAGAGTCTCTCATGGGTCCCTGTACGGCCTCCCATTGTTGCTGTCTCCATCGCCACACTCTGCTGCCATGTGCCACTTTCAGGTCTCTTCACACTGCTGGTGTGTTAAATTTTTTGACATAGGGTGCAGGCAGATTACGGGCCTCACATAGCTGCTGCCAGGCCCCTAATCTGCCATGGGCCCCTATATACCGCCTCCTCATGCTGCTGCCAAGTCCAGAGTCTCTCATGGGTCCCTGTACGGCCTCCCATTGCTGCTGTCTCCATCGCCACACTCTGCTGCCATGTGCCACTTTCAGGTCTCTTCACACTGCTGGTGTGTTAAATTTTTTGACATAGGGTGCAGGCAGATTACGGGCCTCACATAGCTGCTGCCAGGCCCCTAATCTGCCATGGGCCCCTATATACCGCCTCCTCATGCTGCTGCCAAGTCCAGAGTCTCTCATGGGTCCCTGTACGGCCTCCCATTGCTGCTGTCTCCATCGCCACACTCTGCTGCCATGTGCCACTTTCAGGTCTCTTCACACTGCTGGTGTGTTTAATTTTTTGACATAGGGTGCAGGCAGATTACGGGCCTCACATAGCTGCTGCCAGGCCCCTAATCTGCCATGGGCCCCTATATACCGCCTCCTCATGCTGCTGCCAAGTCTAGAGTCTCTCATGGGTCCCTGTACGGCCTCCCATTGCTGCTGTCTCCATCGCCACACTCTGCTGCCATGTGCCACTTTCAGGTCTCTTCACACTGCTGGTGTGTTTAATTTTTTGACATAGGGTGCTGCAAGATAACGGGCCTCACATAGCTGCTGCCAGGCCCCTAATCTGCCATGGGCCCCTATATACCGCCTCCTCATGCTGCTGCCAAGTCCAGAGTCTCTCATGGGTCCCTGTACGGCCTCCCATTGCTGCTGTCTCCATCGCCACACTCTGCCATGTGCCACTTTCAGGTCTCTTCACACTGCTGGTGTGTTTAATTTTTTGACATAGGGTGCAGGCAGATTACGGGCCTCACATAGCTGCTGCCAGGCCCCTAATCTGCCATGGGCCCCTATATACCGCCTCCTCATGCTGCTGCCAAGTCCAGAGTCTCTCATGGGTCCCTGTACGGCCTCCCATTGTTGCTGTCTCCATCGCCACACTCTGCTGCCATGTGCCACTTTCAGGTCTCTTCACACTGCTGGTGTGTTAAATTTTTTGACATAGGGTGCAGGCAGATTACGGGCCTCAAATAGCTGCTGCCAGGCCCCTAATCTGCCATGGGCCCCTATAAACCGCCTCCTCATGCTGCTGCCAAGTCTAGAGTCTCTCATGGGTCCCTGTACGGCCTCCCATTGCTGCTGTCTCCATCGCCACACTCTGCTGCCATGTGCCACTTTCAGGTCTCTTCACACTGCTGGTGTGTTTAATTTTTTGACATAGGGTGCTGCAAGATAACGGGCCTCACATAGCTGCTGCCAGGCCCCTAATCTGCCATGGGCCCCTATATACCGCCTCCTCATGCTGCTGCCAAGTCCAGAGTCTCTCATGGGTCCCTGTACGGCCTCCCATTGCTGCTGTCTCCATCGCCACACTCTGCTGCCATGTGCCACTTTCAGGTCTCTTCACACTGCTGGTGTGTTAAATTTTTTGACATAGGGTGCAGGCAGATTACGGGCCTCACATAGCTGCTGCCAGGCCCCTAATCTGCCATGGGCCCCTATATACCGCCTCCTCATGCTGCTGCCAAGTCTAGAGTCTGTCATGGGTCCCTGTACGGCCTCCCATTGCTGCTGTCTCCATCGCCACACTCTGCCATGTGCCACTTTCAGGTCTCTTCACACTGCTGGTGTGTTTAATTTTTTGACATAGGGTGCAGGCAGATTACGGGCCTCACATAGCTGCTGCCAGGCCCCTAATCTGCCATGGGCCCCTATATACCGCCTCCTCATGCTGCTGCCAAGTCTAGAGTCTCTCATGGGTCCCTGTACGGCCTCCCATTGCTGCTGTCTCCATCGCCACACTCTGCTGCCATGTGCCACTTTCAGGTCTCTTCACACTGCTGGTGTGTTTAATTTTTTGACATAGGGTGCAGGCAGATTACGGGCCTCACATAGCTGCTGCCAGGCCCCTAATCTGCCATGGGCCCCTATATACCGCCTCCTCATGCTGCTGCCAAGTCCAGAGTCTCTCATGGGTCCCTGTACGGCCTCCCATTGCTGCTGTCTCCATCGCCACACTCTGCTGCCATGTGCCACTTTCAGGTCTCTTCACACTGCTGGTGTGTTTAATTTTTTGACATAGGGTGCAGGCAGATTACGGGCCTCACATAGCTGCTGCCAGGCCCCTAATCTGCCATGGGCCCCTATATACCGCCTCCTCATGCTGCTGCCAAGTCCAGAGTCTCTCATGGGTCCCTGTACGGCCTCCCATTGCTGCTGTCTCCATCGCCACACTCTGCTGCCATGTGCCACTTTCAGGTCTCTTCACACTGCTGGTGTGTTAAATTTTTTGACATAGGGTGCTGGCAGATTACGGGCCTCCCATTGCTGCTGCCAGACATGTAATCTGCCATGGGCCCCCGTACCGACTCCTCATGCTGTGACGTTGCAACAAGGTGTAATTCAACCCTACATATGTTAGACCGCCTTTACGAACAGCTAAAGGCCATCACAGATTTCCTGATGTTAAAAGCGGATAAAGGTACTCCCTGTGTAACTTAGATGTCAGCCATTGTCAGCTCATGTGTGACACCTGCGCTTGCTCAGGCCCTTTGAGGAGGCCACGCTATTCGTGAGTCGGCAGGACTATGGGATGAATGAGGTCAAATCGGCCATGGGCCCCCGTACCGCCTGTTCACGCTCATGCTGGTCCCACAGTGTGACCTGGGTCCCTGTACGGCCTCCCATTGCTTCCACTCTGCCATGTACCTCTTTGAAATCTCCTCACACTCCTGCGGTTGTCCATTTTGTCATAGGTTGCTGGCAGATTAGCGGCCTTCCATAGGTGCCGCCAGGCCCCATATCGACCATGGGCCCCCGTACCTCCTGGTCACGCTGCTGCTGAGCCCACAGTGTGACCTGGGTCCCTGTACGGCCTCCCATTGCTTCCACTCTGCCATGTGCCACTTTGAAATCTCCTCACACTCCTGCGGTTGTCCATTTTGTCATAGGTTGCTGGCAGATTACAGGCCTTCCATAGGTGCCACCAAGCCCCATATCGGCCATGGGCCCCCGTACCGCCTGGTCACGCTGCTGCTGGGCCCACAGTGTGACCTGGGTCCCTGTACCGCCTCCCATTGCTCCCACTCTGCCATGTGCCACTTTCAGGTCTCCTCACGCTCCTGCTGGTTTCCATTTTGTCATAGGTTGCTGTATGGCCTCCCATTGCTGCTGCCTCCACCGCCACACTGTGGCTCCAAACACTGGTTTTGGCCCCGTGACTGGCCAAAGGAGTGAAGTGTGCAGTGATTCTAAGATCGACGGCACTCATCTGCATGTCATACTGACAGACAGTATTATTTCTCTTCCCCAGCAGACTCCAAGGGCATTTAAATTAAAGGTACAGTGTTCTGCACTAATATTAAGTCTCTCTGAAGCCTAGAAACACCCTTTTTTAAGTTAAATTCACAGCAAATTTATTCGACTCGAATCGAATATTGTCCACGAATTCGCCGAATCAGTCGAATCGAATTTTTCATTTCTTCGCTCATCTCTAGACATCACCACACCGCCAGCTTTCACGACATTATCTGAATGATCACGTGACATCACCACACCGCCAGCTTTCATGACATTATCTGAATGATCACGTGACATCACCACACCGCCAGCTTTCACGACATTGTCTGAATGATCACGTGACATCACCACACCGCCAGCTTTCACGACATTATCTGAATGATCACGTGACATCACCACACCGCCAGCTTTCACGACATTATCTGAATGATCGCATGACATCACCACACCGCCAGCTTTCATGACATTATCTGAATGATCATGTGACATCACCACACCGCCAGCTTTCACGACATTATCTGAATGATCACGTGACATCACCACACCGCCAGCTTTCATGACATTATCTGAATGATCACATGACATCACCACACCGCCAGCTTTCACGACATTATCTGAATGATCACGTGACATCACCACACCGCCAGCTTTCATGACATTATCTGAATGATCACGTGACATCACCACACCGCCAGCTTTCACGACTTTATCTGAATGATCACGTGACATCACCACACCGCCAGCTTTCACAGCATTATATGAATGATCACGTGACATCACCACACCGCCAGCTTTCACGACATTATATGAATGATCACATGACATCACCACACCGCCAGCTTTCACGACATTATCTGAATGATCACATGACATCACCACACTGGCAGTTTTCATGACATTGTCTGAATGATCACGTGACATCACCACACCGCCAGCTTTCATGACATTATCTGAATGATCACGTGACATCACCACACCGCCAGCTTTCACGGCATTATATGAATGATCACGTGACATCACCACACCGCCAGCTTTCATGACATTATCTGAATGATCACATGACATCACCACACCGCCAGCTTTCACGACATTATCTGAATGATCACATGACATCACCGCACCGCCAGCTTTCACGACATTATCTGAATGATCACATGACATCACCACACCGCCAGCTTTCACGACATTATCTGAATGATCACGTGACATCACCACACCGCCAGCTTTCACGGCATTATATGAATGATCACGTGACATCACCACACCGCCAGCTTTCACGGCATTATATGAATGATCACGTGACATCACCACACCGGCATCTTTCACGACATTATATGAATGATCACATGACATCACCACACCGGCATCTTTCACGACATTATATGAATGATCACATGACATCACCACACCGCCAGCTTTCACGACATTATCTGAATGATCGCATGACATCACACCGCCAGCTTTCACGACATTATCTGAATGATCACATGACATCACACCGCCAGCTTTCATGACATTATCTGAATGATCACATGACATCACCACACTGGCAGTTTTCATGACATTATCTGAATGATCACATGACATCACCACACCGCCAGTTTTTAGTCTGCAGTTTTTTCATGATGACATCTTGAGAACAGATTTTATAATGTTTTATATAATGCATTTTATAATCGGGGATGGGCAAATTTCAGACGGTTTCTAAAGGACAGTAAGAGCGGTAATAATTCTACATCATAATTACGCTCTTTACAAACATGCTTTAATCCTGTAATTCCTCTTTTTCCGTTCTTGTTCCGACTTGTTGTGTTTCATACAGAAGCGTATAAAGTTTATGTAGCAAATGTATAGCATGGTCTCCCACACGTCTGCCATCTGATCCTGGGAAGGAAGCTTCCATGCGGCATTTTATGATCCCGTAACCTCCATAGAGATGCCACCCGTCCCATTCACATATTGGCAGTGTGTCCAGAAGTGGTGGCCACGTGTCGTATGATGTCATCTCCGCTCTTCTCTTCAGCAACAAGCGTTTCAGTTGTTTAAATTTAAATACGTTGTTCATCGTGACTTAGACAAATAAACAGAAGAGCAGCAGATGGGGCATTGTAGGGAGATCATCATTCTGGATACAGCTGTGCGCATATGTGGCAAGCTCCGAGCCCAATCCTAGTCGCACGCCAAAAACATTGCTTATGAGGACGCAAGAGTGACATGTCTGTGTAACGCCCTCCAGGTTAGTTAGTTTTTTTGTTAGATAGAGGCTGTGTAGCAGCCTGGGGGTGAGTCAGCCTGGGAGTGAGGTGGTGAGGTCACCTCAGGACAGGCTGGGTGGCTGTATTAGGTCAGGGCTCCTGGAACAGGGGAGAGGAGGGGAGGAGGCCCAGATCTGCATGTCTGAGGGACCCTGGCCAATCCCCTGGCAGGAGGCTGGGCGTGGTGACAAGGGCAACCCTCAAATGTCAAAAAGAAAAGAAAGGGAAGAAAAAAGGCTGCACACCTAATTGACTAACCTCAAAAGAATTTATAATGCACCATAAACAGTAATAAATCATCAGAGACATGACAATCCTGCATAACAAAGGACACTACCCCCCCCAGAGGATTCAAGAGGTAGATCCTCAAGAATGGACCAAGGATGGACATAGTCCACTGGGCCAACCCTCAAATATGGCAGAGCCCAAGGGGAGGTGCGCAGTGTCTGGTGGCAGATGGATTGAGGAAGGCTGGAGTGAGGAGCCTAGGAGGGGGCCCCAGGGAGGGGAGCCTACCTACAGGCTGGTCACCGGGGAGGAGGATCTCCACTGCCTCAACGTCTCCTGGGGAGGACAGCCTGTATAACAGGGAAGGAGCCAGCCCAACGTAAGGCCTGAAGGCAGCAACCAACCCAGTAAGCTAACAAGAGAGGACAGTGTGAGTACTCCTACACCCCCCCTGAGCCAGATAAGGGGAGAGGGTGGTCCGGTGCCATACCCAACTAGCTTCTGATCTGGGGCTATTCAGTCAACAGCTCTTGGGCCCCCTTGCTCAGGGATACCCTCAGGCAGCTGGGTGAAGAGAAGGAATCATCAATGGGCTGAAGAGGTACACCTAAGTGTCTTTAGTGCTCTTCAAGTAGACTATTGCTAATGTACAAAAGAAATACAATTTACAGTATAATTGCAATTTACAGGATAGATACAATGTAAGATATAGATACAATGTAAGATATAGATACAATGTAAGATATAGATACAATACAGAGTAACAGATGCAGCATACAGCAGAGATACAATTAACAATATACAGGCGTACCTCGGTTTAGGAACACCTCGGTTGATGTAATTTTCGGTTTACGAATGAAAATCCATTGAAAATAACGCCTCGGTTTACTAATTTTTTCTTCAATACGAACAGATTAATTGATTTTCAATGCATTTGCAAAATTTTTTTTTAATCATGTCCCTGTACAGTATTTATGCCTTTAAAGTGCACTTTATAAAGAGTTTTGGACAGAAGACTTTTCTTTTTACTTTTTTCTGACCTCCAGAACGGATTCATTGGTTTTCAGTACATTTATGAATTTTTTTAATCATGTCCCTGTAGAGTATTTATGCCTTTAAAGTGCACTTTACAAAGAGTTTTGAACCGATAAAACTTTTTTTTACTTTTTTCTGAGCTCCAGAACAGATTAATTGGTTTTCAGTGCATTTATGATTTTGTTTTTAAATCACGTCCCTGTACAGTATTTATGCCTTTAAAGTGCACTTTATAAAGCGTTTTGAACCGATAAAACTTTTTTCGACTTTTTTCTGAGCTCCGGAATAAATTAATTGGTTTTCAATGCATTCTACCGGGAAACCGCGTTTTGGTTTACGAATTAATTTTCAATCATGTCCCTGTACAGTATTTATGCCTTTAAAGTGCACTTTATAAAGAATGTTGAACAGATAAGACTTTTTTTTTTACTTTTTTTCTGACCTTCGGAACGGATTAATTGGTTTTCAATGCATTTGTGAATTTTTTTTTAATCATGTCCCTATAAGTGTTTATGCCTTTAAAGTGCACTTTATGAAGAGTTTTTTTTTTTTCCCTGCCCAAACAGACAGCTTGCAGAAGGCCGCTGAAAAACTGGAAAGTCGCTTTTACCCAAAATGTTCCCTCCCCCCACCCCAGGGCTGGGATATATCCTTACTGCAGTTCTTATCAACGCTTGAAAATAGTAGTTGGATTTCTAAAAATGTAACTTTTTTTTTTTTTTATTTTATTTAGTTATTGATCAGCACTGCAGCCAATTGGTTGCATGAGCTGATGGAATGAAAAATTTCCAACAGCCCCATTCGAGAGAAACCGATCTTTAGATTGACTTCACTTGAGTGTGAAGGGTCATCGATGGATCAAAATTCGTGGGGTCTGTTTCGTTCCGGACCTCTCCAGTATACACAGCGTCACCACACACACTGCAGATAAAACTTTTTTTTACTTTTTTATGACCTCCGGAATAAATTAATTGGTTTTTAATGCATTCCTACGGGAAACCGTGTTTTGGTTTACAAATTAATTTTTAATCATGTCCCTGTACAGTATTTATGCCTTTAAAGTGCACTTTATAAAGAGTTTTGAACAGATAAAAGACTTTTTTTTACTTTTTTCTGACCTCCGGAACGGATTTATTGGTTTTCAATGCATTCCTATGGGAAACTGCATTTCGGTTTACAAATTTCGCAATACGAAAAGCCCCGCAGAATGAATTAAATTCATAAACCGTTGTACGTCTGTATTTAAATGGAGAAACAGAAAAGGGGCGCAACGACCTAGTGCATTATCGTTTAAAATATTTATTGAAGAAATAAAGTAAGTATCATACTCACAATAGACATAAAAACACAGGCATGTCAAACTGAACAAGATGTATGATCCAAGCAACATCTGAGTCCATACGATGGAACCCTGGATGACCAACTGGCTAACGCGTTTCGAGGACCCACTACCACGTTGCAGGACTCTGACAAACAAACCGACAGAGTCCTGCAATGTGGTAGTGGGTCACACATGTTGGCGTGCGCTTCAGCCCCACATGTTATATACCACTATGAACATCTCATCCCACCATCATCTCATCTCATCCCACAGTCTATCATTCAGCTACAAGGCAGTGGATCACACATGTTGGCAAGCCATATTTACTATTCACCTTTCCATTTATATATATATTTTTTATTTTATATAATAAAAATTGTTTTTATTAATTTTTATTTTATTTTTTTTTTTATCATATACCACCCATGATCTTCCTATAAGTGAAAGTGTGCACACATTTATTATATTTATTATATGTTTTTCTAATATAGTTCACAATCATTATTTAATTATTATTATTTATTTTTTATTTTTTTTTTCAATTTTGATGCTAACGGGTCATGTGATGTCAGGCTCCGCCTTCGGGTGGCTCTGATACAGCCTTTTTGTTATCATTTAGTAACTTTTATAAAGAGAAGTGCAGACTCCTGTAGTGTTGGCTCTGAGGAAGACATTGTGTCCTCGAAATGTGTTAGTCAGTTGGTCATCCAGGGTTCCATCTTATGGACTCAGATGTTGTTTGGATCATACATCTTGTTCAGTTTGACATGCCTGTGTTTTTATGTCTATTGTGAGTATGATACTTTATTTCTTCAATAAATATTTTAAACGATAATGCACTAGGTCGGTGCGCCCTTTTTCTGTTTCTCCATTTGCATCCAGTGTATTTGGACCACCCCGGTCTGTTGAGGGCAGCAAGCAGTGCATATTCCAGAAAATTCCAGAACACTCCTATTGGGTCTACTGAGTCTTTTCCTAGCGCAGGAGACAAGTGTTTGCTGTGTTGTACGTCTGTATTTACAATGTACAGTACAGACACAATGTACAGAATATTTACCGTGTTCAACATAAATACAATGTACAGTACAGGTACAAAGGGGGAGTTTGCTAAAACTAGAGGAGACAGAATTTGCAGCAGTCGTGTATAGTAACCAATCAGCTTCTACTTTCAGCTTGTTCAGTTAAGCTTTGAAAATGAAAGCTAAGTGCTGATTGGTTGCCATGTAAAACTGCCCCAGATTAGTTACAAGACACAGTATAGTTACAATGTTCACAATACATACAATGTACAGGTTGTACAACATTATAGAACAATGTGCCGACTTATACACCTCACTAACTGATCCGTGCCTGCTGCCCCTCTCTGCCAATCCCTTCATTGGCTTCCACTAGCCCAGTGGTGGGCAACCTTTTTTTTCAACTGAGCCAAATCTCGCCAAAACCACGATTGAAATTTATTTTGAGAGCTACATTTTTAAAACTGAAAATACATCCCCCATATAGTAATTCATCCCCCATAGTAATTCATCCCCCATATAGTAATTCATCCCCCATATAGTAATTCATCCCCCATATAGTAATTCATCCCCCATAGTAATTCATCCCCCATATAGTAATTCATCCCCCATAGTAATTCATCCCCCCTATAGTAATTCATCCCCCATATAGTAATTCATCCCCCATAGTAATTCATCCCCCATATAGTAATTCATCCCCCATAGTAATTCATCCCCCATATAGTAATTCATCCCCCATAGTAATTCATCCCCCATATAGTAATTCATCCCCCATATAGTAATTCATCCCCCATAGTAATTCATCCCCCATATAGTAATTCATCCCCCATATAGTAATTCATCCCCCATATAGTAATTCATCCCCCATATAGTAATTCATCCCCCATATAGTAATTCACCCCCATAGTAATTCATCCCCCATATAGTAATTCATCCCCCATATAGTAATTCATCCCCCATATAGTAATTCATCCCCCCTATAGTAATTAATCCCCCCTATAGTAATTCATCCCCCATATAGTAATTCATCCCCCATATAGTAATTCATCCCCCATAGTAATTCATCCCCCATATAGTAATTCATCCCCCATAGTAATTCATCCCCCATATTGTGTCAATTCACTTACCTTTGCTCCGCGCGTTCTTCTCGCCGTGTTCCCGTGCCATACTGGTCTTCAGGGCGGACTGTGAGAGGAGAGGAGTTCGTCATGCTGCCCCGCCTACATCCTGGCTGCCCCGCCTACATCCTGACAGCTGCAGAGTTCTGACTTTTGGGGCGGCCGCCCGAGAGGAGGGAGGGGAGCGGGCGCCCGGCACACAGAAGAGCCGCATTTAAGTTTGTAAAGAGCCGCATGTGGCTCGCGAGCCGCGGCTTGCCGACCACTGCACTAGCCCAATGTATAATATTCAAAATACTAACCACAAGATACGTCATCCACAAAACTACCCCTAGCTACATCAGCAAACTCATCTGCAGATCATCATCCAAATCATCCTCTCTGCTCTTCCCATGACCTCCTGCTCTCTAGATCCCTTGTCACCTCCTCCCATGCTCACCTCCAGGACTTCTCCAGAACCTCACCCATCCTCTAGAACTCCCTACCCCAACATCTCTGTTAGCTCCTGCCCTGTCCACCTTTAGGCAAGCCATTTATTAGGGAAGCCTATCCCTTCTCCACCTAAAAAATGAATTCAGCAACCTCCATCAGATCATCCCCCACAGCCTTTACCTTTTGCACCATCTCCCCCATGCCTTTAGATTGTAAGCTCCATGAGCCGGGCCCATCTATGTATTCCTTCTGGATTGAAATGTTTTGTAATCATACTGTCTCCCTTTATATTGTGAAGTGCCATGCAAACTGTTGGCGCTCTATACTGTAAGTCCTGTAATAACGCATGTAACCTGGTCATAGATGGCTCCTTTTTGATCAGCCTGCTGATTCCTCCATCCACAATAGTGAGGTGGACAGAAGAATCCTCCCTGCTGGGCCATTGTATTCTGACAGCAGGACTCCTCCGCTGTTGAATACACTGATCAGCAGCTGCAGTCGCTGATCAGCAAAGGTTTTCCAACATTTCAGCTCAACAGAAGTGCATCTAACAATCGACTTCTGTTGAACGGGGAAGGCCACACATGGATTGAAATTTGGCTGATCCTAGCTGAAATGGCCAAATTTTGATCCATTTATGGCCAGTTTTAGATACCATGTATGGCGGAGATACTATACACAGGACGGTAATGTACAGCGGAGATACTATACACAGGACGGTAATGTACGGTATAACTGCAATATTTCACATACAGTAGATACAATGTAGAGTATAGATACAAACACCAACAATACAATATACAGCATTGCTAGAAATGTACGGCACAGATGCCATATTCAGTGTACATTACTACTAATACGGGTTATCTACATTCAGCTGGACTTGTTCTGTAATGGAAAATCCGTTTCACCATTCATCGTTCTGGCTTCTTCCGTTCTAATGAGTATCACGATCATACTTCAGAATTTATCAATGTTGAGGTATGGTCACAGTATGTGATGTAGGTGCCTCTGTGTGCTCCCGAAATACCGGGCTATAAATACTGGGTATGCTCCCGATATACTGGGGTATAACTATTGGGTATGCTCCCGATATACTGGCGTATAACTACTGGATATGCTCCCGATATACTGAGGTATAAATACTGGGTATGCTACTGGTATATTGGGGTATAAACACTGGGTATGCTCCCAAAATACTGGGGTATAAATACTGGGTATGCTGCTAAAATACTGGGGTATAAATACTGGGCATGCTCCCAAAAATACTGGGGTATAAACACTAGGCATCCTCCTGATATACTGAGGTATAAATATTGGTATGCTCCTGATATACTGGGGTATAAATACTGGGTATGTTCCTGATATACTGGGGTATAAACACTGAGTATGCTTCCGATATACTGGGGTATAACTATTGGGTATGCTCCCAATATACTGAGGTATAAATACTAGGTATGCTCCTGATGTACTGGCGTATAACTACTGGATATGCTCTCAATATACTGAAGTATAAACACTAGGCATCCTCCTGATATACTGAGGTATAAATATTAGGTATGTTCCTGATATACTGGGGTATAAGTACTGGGTATGCTCCCAATATACTGGGGTATAAATACTGGGTATGCTCCCAATATACTGGGGTATAAATACTGGGTATGCTCCCAATATACTGGGGTATAAACACCAGGTATGCTTCCAAAATACTGGGGTATAAATACTGGGTATGGTCCTAATATACTGGGGTATAAATACTGGGTATGCTCCCAATATACTGGTGTATAAACACTAGGTATGCTCCTGACATACTGGGGTATAAATACTGGGTATGCTCCTAATATACTGGGGTATAAATACTGGGTATGCTCCTAATATACTGGGGTATAAATACTGGATATGCTCCTAATATACTGGGGTATAAACACTAGGTATGCTCCTGATATACTGGGGTATAAATATTGGTATGCTCCTAATATACTGGGGTATAAATACTGGGTATGTTCCTGATATACGGAAAAAAACGATTCACCTCCCTATTTTTATACCCAGACAATACGCACAAGATGGCTGCACGCCAGCTTATAATTTGGATTTAGTTTTCTTTGTATGGTGAATGTTTCATGCCAAGCTTGGCCAGCGTTACCCCCTTCCCTCCTCCCCACATTGAACTATACATTTCCAAAGAATCAGATTTTCACTCACAATTTCTCAAGAACCTTCCTTACACATTTCCTGCCATGCCATGACAAGTCATCTTCCACCAAAAGACAAGCGTGAAGAATTGGAGTATTTATCTAAGTCGGCATCTAATGATTATCAGATGAGTAACGGCCATGCAGACTGCGGCCCGAGGGGTTTGTATGGTGGAAAGTCAGCTGTCTCAATAGCGTCACAATGTGAGTCGGTTCCTTTCCCGTGAATAGTGAGGTGTGACATCCAGGAATACGGAGCGTTTTGCACAGCAAACGGGTGACGTGGAAATGCCTCACAGAGCTGCACCAACTGGGCGAGACCAGCGAGACCCTGAAACTCTGAGCCATTGATTGGTACAAGATGGGCATGCGGTTAAAGCAGGAATCTTATTCCAAACTTAGATAGGAGGCCTCTTTATAGTATGTCCATGGAGGAAATTTGAGAAGGAAATGGCTTTCACTGATCACACAGAATGTTTCAATTAAAAGCAAATCAAAATCTTCTTTACGTACACTATGAGTTAATCACAACTGCCACTTAATGTAATGAATTAGTAACAGGAAAACTTTCTTCTCTGAAGTTCCATCGAACAGCAGGCCTGACGCAACAACAACCACAAGAGTCTGAGAGCAAATGCAACACTCTTGTAATCCCACCAGACTCTGATTCCTCAACCAGGGTTCTATGGAACTCTGGGGTTCTTCCAGAGGTTGCTAGGGGTTCCTTGAACAATGAGCAATTTATGCTTCTCAGATAAGTTCCCACTGACACCATTGATTGTTTTTAGCTCTCTGTAAGGGGCTCGTTCTTCCCAATGACAACAAATGTAAGGAACATTCTTCCCACTGACCATCACACCAAAAGTTATTTCAAGGGTCCCTCCATGGTTCAAATGTTGAGAAAGGTTGTGATGCACAATATAAAGCATGTGGACACCTGGCCATAGCCCTACTATATGCCCAAAATATGTACAGCCCCTTCTAATTGATGGAGTTCAGTGAGGACTACTGTGATTACTACATCATACAAAGACATTGTAGACAATTGTGCTCTTCCAACCTTGTGATAACAGTTTGGTGAAGGACCTTTTCTGTTCCAGCATGACTTTGCCCCTGTGTGTAAAGCCAGCTCCATAAAGACATGGATGACCAGTTTGGTGTGGAGGAGCTCAAATGTTCTGCACAGAGCCCTGACCTCAACCCTACTGAGCATCTTTGGGGTGGATAGGACATCGATGGCGAGCCAAGTCTTCCCATCCAACATCAGTACCTGATCTCACAAATGGGACCAACTTCCTACAGACGTCCTCCAAAATCCTGTGGAGAGCCATCCCAGAGGAGTGGAGGATGTTTTGGATGCAAAGTGGGACAACTGCAGATTAATTAATTGGGATGTCCAATAAGTGTGATGGTCAGGTGTCTACAAACATTGATTTACTAAATGCAAACAGGCTTTCCGCTCTCGAAAAAGGAATTTTCCCAAAGCTTAAGCAGAAGTATAGAAAGGGCTATTTTTGCTCTCCTTCTCCTAGGGTTCACAGGAGGGCAAATTCATTCTGTTTTCAGATGACAGCAGGCTAAAGACATCACTCAGTCGGGCAAGGCCCTGGAGAGATCCCTACTTTAAAGCTGGGAAACTGCCAGATGCCTGGACCAGCAGACTTTCAGCGAGACGCTGACAACCTGAGTCAGCTGCATCCTACCTTTCCATAGCCCAGTGCTCCAGTGAGCACTGGAGGGGCAGAGCAAAGAGTCAGAGACTGACAATCACTGCTGTCTGCTCAGACCAGAGGGGAGAACTGAGCAATCAGCAGTGCTTGATCACTAGGTTCTCAGTCTTAGAGCTGGCGGGGAACAGATGCAGCATGAGATCAATGCTGCATCCACCTAGGTGAGAATATATTTTTTTCTTTAAACCTATCTTTCTCTTTTAGGGAATGAGGTAAGGTTCGGCTGACTTCCATCAACCAATCATATGTCATTTTTTAATTTTACATGCACATGATTGGGTATTCTTTGCAAACTGAAATTTCACCGTATTCACCAAGTTCTGTTGAAAATACCCTTGAAAAGTGAATGGTCTATCTGACTTCAGTAAATCAACCCCACAATGTAACTGGTGGAGAAAAAATTTGCCCGATTACCCATCATGGATCTAGGCTTTAGGTGAACCAGTGAAAAGTTCCTTTGGACCCAATACCAGACCACTTCGGCATGCCATGTTGTACCAAATGCCGAGTGCAGGTACACAGCTATTATATGACAGCCCAGCAGATGACCCTATGATTGTTCTACAATATTGTGACATTTATATTTGTTTCCATGTTTATAACTATCCGGGAAGGAAAGGCAGATGTCTTGGTGGTTGCTTATTTGCTGCATATTGTAGACAAGCAGCTCCACATGCTGCTGTCTCTGGCATCCCTGAGCCATGCCACCATAGCTGAGCCATGCCACCATAGCTGAGCCATGCCACCACAGCTGAGCCATGCCACCATAGCTGAGTCATGCCACCATGGCTGGGCCATGCCACCATAGCTGAGCCATGCCACCATAGCTGAGTCATGCCACCATAGCTGAGCCATGCCACCATAGCTGAGCCATGCCACCACAGCTGAGCCATGCCACCATAGCTGAGTCATGCCACCATGGCTGGGCCATGCCACCATGGCTGAGTCATGCCACCATGGCTGGGCCATGCCACCATAGCTGAGTCATGCCACCATAGCTGAGTCATGCCACCATGGCTGGGCCATGCCACCATAGCTGAGCCATGCCACCATGGCTGGGCCATGCCACCATAGCTGAGTCATGCCACCATAGCTGAGCCATGCCACCATAGCTGAGCCATGCCACCATGGCTGGGCCATGCCACCATAGGGGTGCCTTGAGGGGTGCCTTAAGGTTTCTTTAGGGGTGCCTTGGCAAAATGTCTATAGTTGCTTAAAATTTGTATACAAGCCAGCAGGTGCAAGAAGCCTGACTTTTAGTTACTCAAAGCCACAGGTTTTCATTGTGCACCATAACGACCTTCTAGCCGCCGGCGTCCTGCCAACCAATGACATCATCATTTGATAAGGAGGTTGTTAGCTGCCTGCACAGCATCCTAGTTTGACCCTCCCCCGCCCCTCTCCATCAGTGCTGGGATCACATTAGCTGAGTGACGGAGAAAAACTGAGGGAGAAGAGAAACATAGGAATACTAGTCAGTACCATTGTGCAGAAGTGTATTTGATTTGGAAGAGTAAATCACCTCTAGCGTTGGGTGTCCTACATGTGTGGATGTTGCTGCATTATGTAAAACTGTTCTAGTTTTTTACATTTTAGAATGGGGTGCCTCAGTACTGTCCATTATTTTAGAGGGTGCCTCAGGACTGTCCATAATTTTAGAGGGTGCCTCAGGACTCTCCATAATTTTAGAGGGTGCCTCAGAACTGTCCATAATTTTAAATGGTGTCTCAGTACTGTTCATAATTTTAAAGGGTGCCTCAAAACTGTCCATAATTTTAAAGGGTGCCTTGGGACTGTTAATAATTTTAAAGGGTGCCTCATAACTGTCCATAATTCTAAAGGGTGCCTCAGGACTGTCCATAATTTTAGAGGGTGCCTCAGGAATGTCAATAATTTTAAAGGGTGCCTCTGGACTGTCCATAATTTTAAAGGGTGCCTCAGAACTGTCCATAATTTTAAAGGGTGCCTCGGGATTGTCCATAATTTTAAAGGGTGCCTCAAAACTGTCCATAATTTTAAAGGGTGCCTCAGGACTGTCCATAATTTTAAAGGGTGCCTCAGGACTGTCCATAATTTTAAAGGGTGCCTCAGGACTGTCCATAGTTTTAAAGGGTGCCTCAGGACTGTCCATAATTTTATACCTTATGCCTCATAACTGTCCATAATTCTAAAGGGTGCCTCAGGACTGTCCATAATTTTAGAGGGTGCCTCAGGAATGTCAATAATTTTAAAGGGTGCCTCTGGACTGTCCATAATTTTAAAGGGTGCCTCAGAACAGTCCATAATTTTAAAGGGTGCCTCAGGATTGTCCATAATTTTAAAGGGTGCCTCAGGATTGTCCATAATTTTAGAGGGTGCCTCAAAACTGTCCATAATTTTAAAGGGTGCCTCAGGACTGTCCATAATTTTAAAGGGTGCCTCAGGACTGTCCATAATTTTAAAGGGTGCCTCAGGACTGTCCATAATTTTAAAGGGTGCCTCAGGACTGTCCATAATTTTAAAGGGTGCCTCAGGACTGTCTATAGTTTTAAAGGGTGCCTCAGGACTATCCATAATTTTAAAGGGTGCCTCAGGACTGTCCATAATTTTAAAGGGTGCCTCAGGACTGTCTATAATTTTAAAGGGTGCCTCAGGACTGTCTATAATTTTAAAGGGTGCCTCAGGACTGTCCATAATTTTAAAGGGTGCCTCAGAACTGTCCATAATTTTAGAGGGTACCTCAACTGAAAAAGGTTGAGAAACACTGCTTTAGGCAATAATACTGCGTGGACTGAGAAGAAAGGGGGTGACCCCAGAAAGCTTGTCCTGAAAAAATAACAGTTAGTGCAATTAAAACCAGGATCACGGACAGTACTCAGCTGTGTGGTCAGATCATAGTTATTATGTAATGACACTGCTACTATTACACAACCATACAATACATTAGAAGAGGAGAGATTACAGAGCAGCCAATCAGGAGAGACGTCACCCCGGGCTGCCATTATTTCCTTGCTTAGCAGTGCTTTACTATATTACGCATAATTATTATCGTTGGACACAGAACAGAGGGTTCTCTCTCAGCTTTCTTTCTATTAGGAGTTGTCTGCACACAAAGAGAACCTTGTATCTGCCACATAGAAGAATACAACTAATTATTTCTTCGTTACAATTTGTAGCGTTTTAATCAAACAGTCCGAAAGCTTGAAATTACCGATGTATCCAGAGCGCTCAAGGTATCTTACAATGGGAAAGTTTTGATTCAGCAACACTACGTACCAGGGGCGGACTGACAACTCATGGGGCCCCCCCGGGCAATAGGGGATCATGGGGCCCCTGTGTCCTTGCCCAAACTCAAAAAAGCCTATGAAAAAGGTACCAGGGGCATCTCATGGGGTCCCCTACTGACCCCTGGCCCTCGGGCAGTGCCCGAGTTTCCAAATGGTCAGTCCGCCCCTGCTACGTACAGCCAGCTGAAGGCAAAAGGGAAAAATTGCTTTTCTAATATTAATTCATGATGGTTGATGCACTATCCAATCACCCATGTGTAAAATATGGCACACGGAACAGACTCCCGGCTAGGCCTGATCCTGGAGAGACAACATCCCAGCAAAATATTCTTCACAGTCCCAAGAAAAAAACAACCCAAGGAGGTGAAGGGTACCCAAAGGCATAGTGATCGACAGGCACAGATATCTCCCTCTGGACAGAGGCGTAGCTAGAATCTTCAGGGCCTCAGTGCAAGAAACAGCTCCCCTGACCCCCAGCCATTCCCTCTGAGGCTCTTTACTCCCATTGTGGGGCCCTTTATTATGGTCCTGCAGAGGGAACCTTTTTAAATGTTCTGCAGCAGGCCCCCTTCCTCCTGTCCTGGGTAGACCCCCAGGGTGGCAGAACACCAGGGTCCGGTTGCAAGTGCCACCTTTGCGACCCTAGTAATTCCACCACTGCCTCAGAACTCAGAAAGTGCTTTATCTTTTGTTGGGACAGCTATCTTGGCCGCTCTTAGTAGAACATCTCACTATGGCCAATTTTACACCAGAGCCAGTTACATGCCACCAAGTCTTTGGGGTGTGAAAAGAAATGGAGTACCTAGTGCAATAAACCATGAACAGCCCCCATGACCCCCAGACAGGGCCATTCCCTCTGAGGCTCTTTACTTCCATTGTGGGGCCCTTTATTATGGTCCTGCAGAGGGAACCTTTTTAAATGTTCTGCAGCAGGCCCCCTTCCTCCTGTCCTGGGCAGCCCCCCATGGTGGCAGAACACCAGGGTCCGGTTGCAAGTGCCACCTTTGCGACCCTAGTAATTCCACCACTGCCTCAGAACTCAGAAAGTGCTTTATCTTAACACTGCCTTACTCAAACTCTCCAACGACCTGCTAACCGCCAAAGCTAATGGCCACTATTCAGTGCTCCTACTCCTTGACCTCTCTGCGGCCTTCGACACAGTCGACCACCCCCTCCTCCTCAAAAAACTACACTCCCTTCGGCCTCAGAGATTCTGCTCTCTCCTGGCTCTCATCGTACCTGTCACAACGCTCTTTCAGCATTACCTATAATGCTACCACCTCCCCCTCACTCCCCCTCTCTGTTGGGGTTCCTCAAGGCTCCGTCCTTGGGCCCCTTCTCTTCTCCATCTACACCACCTCCCTTGGCCAACTCATACACTCTCACGGCTTTAACTACCACCTATATGCCGACGACACACAAATCTATCTCTCAACCCACAACCTCAGTCTCCGCCCGAATCACACACCTACTGAGCGACATATCAGACTGGATGTCGTTCCACTTCCTTAAACTGAACCTCTCCAAAACTGAATTTCTTGTCTTCCCCCCAGCCCGGACACCACCCCCCATTGACTTCTCCATCACATCCAACAACGCCACCATCAAACCCGCCACGCAGGCCAGAGTACTTGGTGTCATTCTCGACTCCAACCTATCCTTCCAGCCCCAAGTCCAATCTTTAACAAACTCGTGCAGACTCCACCTCCGCAACATCGCCAAAATATGTGCGTTCCCAACTCCAGAAACCACTAAACAGCTCATCCACTCCCTCATCATATCACGACTCGACTACTGCAACTCCCTCCTCACTGGCCTGCCTCGCCGCTGGCTATCCCCGCTTCAGTCCATCCTGAATACGGCTGCCAGACTCATTCACCTTTCCAACTGCTCTGTCTCCACCACCCCCCTCTGCCAATCCCTCCACTGGCTTCCGATTGCGCAACGGATCAAATTCAAAATCCTAACACTGACGTACAAAGCCGTCCACCATACTGCCCCAAACTACATCACTGACCTAATATCCAAGTACCACCCAACACGCACACTCCGCTCCTCACAAGACCTCCTTGTCTCTAGTTCCCTGGTCTCCTCCTCCCATGCCCGCCTCCAGGACTTCTCCAGGGTGTCACCCATCCTCTGGAACTCCCTGCCCCAACCCATCAGATTATCACCTACTCTCCTCTCCTTTAGGCGCACCCTGAAAACCCACCTCTTCAGGGAAGCCTACCCCATCCCCTGCTAACTTACCGACCTCCTCCACTCTTCCTACCACTCCATCCCCCACAGCTATCTCCTCCTGTGCCACCATCCCCTCCCTCCTAGATTGTAAGCTCCAAAGAGCAGGGCCCTCAATCCCCTCATGTTTTGCATTGTATTGGTATTGTTCTGTCACATGTTCTGTCCCCCTTTGTAATGTACAGCGCTGAGCGAACTATCGGCGCTTTATAAATACTGTATAATAATAATAATAATAATAATAATAAATCTTTTGTTGGGACAGCTATCTTGGCCGCTCTTAGTAGAACATCTCACTATGGCCAATTTTACACCAGAGCCAGTTACATACCACCAAGTCTTTGGGGTGTGAAAAGAAATGGAGTACCTAGTGCAATAAACCATGAATGGCCCCCCCTGACCCCCAGCCAGGGCCATTCCCTCTGAGGCCCTTTACTTCCATTGTGGGGCCCTTTATTATGGTCCTGCAGAGGAAACCTTTTAAAATGTTCTGCGGCAGGCCCCCTTCCTCCTGTCCTGGGCCCCCCACGATGGCAGAACACCAGGGTCCGGTAGCAAGGCCACCTTTGTGACCCTAGTAATTCCACCACTGCCTCAGAAATGATCAAATCTTTTGTTGGGACAGCTATCTTGGCTGCTCTTAGTAGAACAACTCACTAGGGCCAATTTTACACCAGAGCCAGTTACATGCCACCAAGTCTTTGGGGTGTGAAAGGAAATGGAGTACCTAGTGGGAAACCCACGCAAGCATAGAAAGAACATGTAAACTTCAGCTTCCTGACCAGGATTTCGGCTTCGGATCCCAGTGCTGCAAGGCATAAGTGCTAACCACTAGGCTGCTATGTAACCTGCTCCTCTGGTTTTGGATATCTACTGGATTTTTTCATTGCTCTGTCAATATTCTGATTCATTTTTTTTCATTCCTTTAAATTGGTATTTCTGTAGTTGCCGAGCCACATGTATTTAAGCCCCTCACCATGATACCGGCCATCAGGTTGTTGGGAAGCTTTAAACCATATTTCCACTTTTGCAGACACATTGGGACCTACTTTATATTTGTTACATGTTCCTATTAACATAGCATCATTAAAAAAAAGTATTTAAAAATTGCAGGTTACCTTTGTAGGTGCTTCTCACTTGTGTAGGGCAACCCCTCAGGAGCCGCTAGTTCAATGGGTCCTCTGATACTAGTCTTGACTGTGCTGAGACCTCTACCACTCTGGCACACCCAGGTAAATTCACACGATTCAAGATTTGACACCAACCCCGTCTCAAGAAGGTGGACAAAACTAGGGGCGGACTTACCATTTGGAAACTCTGGCACTGCCCGAGGGCCTGGGGTCAGTAGGGGGCCCCATGAGATGCCCCTGGTACCTTTTTCATAGGCTTTTTGAGTTTGGGCAAGGACACAGGGGCCCCCTGATCCTCTATTGCCGGGGGGCCCAATGAGTTGTCAGTCCGCCCCTGAACAAAACACAGTTGCAGAGTAAGACCTTATATATTAAGGATAGGAACTTATAGGCCTTGACCATATATTAGATAACAACTGACAGAGGATAAGACAGGACAGTGAGTAAGAAAAAGTAGTATACAGTTTACTATAGGAGGTGATAATTAAAAATACTTCCTCACTATCTGCCCAAGTCAGCTTAAACAGTAACAGGATCACCAAAGGTGCAACAAGGGAAGCCTAAACAGTGGATAAGTCTACACCCAGGGGCGGACTGACAACTCATGGGGCCCCCGGGCAATAGGGGATCATGGGGCCCGTGTCCTTGTCCAAACTCAAAAAAGCCTATGAAAAAGGTAGCAGGGGCATCTCATGGGGCCCCCTACTGACCCCGGGACCTCGGGCAGTGCCTGAGTTTCCAAATGGTCAGTCCGCCCCTGTCTACATCCCAGGAGTTACACTGCCCACTACTGCACTGGGGTGACCATGCTACCTCCAAGTCTGCCTGCAGGACTTTCTTGAAGCCAAACAGCCACAAATAGATCATAAATGGTAAAAAGTTGTGCAAAAGTGAGATAGATAAGGGGAGCATTCTCTGGATGTTTTTTTCTGCTAGCTATCGTTGGGGCCCTTTAACGGTGGTGCACTACTGGTGAACGTTAAAGGCATAATCTGCATTCCGTTCCAAGTATAATTATAACCGCTGTGATCGGTAGTGTTGGTTTGAAGAAAAAGATAAACAGTAACAGTAGATGAGATAGGTTCCAAAGTAAAGTCAGTTCTGGAATACTGAGACAATTCTCAGTAGGCGTTGTGATGACAGCCCATGGTAGAATACCTACGTTGGACACTAAACCAGGGAGCAAGAGGGTACGGCAATGATAGGCAATTAGTAAACTCAGTTCCCACCGAACAGTGTGTGCATTATAACAAAACAGCACTCACCTACCTATCCCAAAGACCCAAACAAATCACTTAACAGTCCTTCCCCTGAAGTACACAAAATTGTTGAAAAATAGTGATAAGTAAACCCATATAAGGTGTCACTACACCTAAAATCCAATTAAAGTCAATTTACAATCCAAAGAAATTTTTCTTGCAGGTGATTTCACAATCATTGATATCCCCGAATACGATTGATGGTATAATCCAGAGAATCTTCATATACCTCAAAAACAAAAAATTCTAAACATAGTGTATTATCCCAGGTATTATAGTATAGTGCCACACGTGTCACATGCAGACAAACTAAAGTGCCACAGCAATCGTGAGATATCAGAACTCCAACAACTCGATTACTAAATCCTCTGCACACAATATAAGAAGTGCATAATTACCCTAGCATAGATAAAATCAGCATAGGATCCATAATATAGATGAGATAGCCTCCAAGTTTTAGTCTACCATCTTCTCCAAACACTTCCCATAGACCTCATGGAGAAGATGGTAGACTAAAGCTTGGAGGCTATCTCATCTATATTATGGATCCTATGCTGATTTTATCTATGCTAGTGTGTGCATTGGGTTACGAACCCTCTCACCATTCCTGCGTTTCAGCCTTAGATGGCAATGGTAGAGGGCAGGGGCGGACTGACCATTTGGAAACTCGGGCACTGCCCGAAGGCCCAGGGTCAGTAGGGGGTCCCATGAGATGCCCCTGGTACCTTTTTCATAGGCTTTTTTGAGTTTGGGCAAGGACACATCGGCCCCATGATCCCCTATTGCCCGGGGGCCCCATGAGTTGTCAGTCCGCCCCTGGTATAGGGGGCCCTCATGGATCGATGACTTGAGCTCTGGTGAACCTGCACAGGAATGCTGGTGATGCATCAGACAACCAGTGAACTTGATTACTTCCTCCGGTATGAGCTGAAGTAGAAGGTTGATAGATAATGTTGATAGATAATGCATGATGAGTCTCTCCACTCATACCTTCCATGCTATGGCCTCTGTGGAACTGTAGTCTTTTCTAGCACCAGGGCAATACCATCCCCATACAGCGGAACTACATCTCCCACAATCCCCCTCAACAGCATCTCCTCCTCCATGACTGATGCTGCCCAATCAGTGGAGAGCACATAACACCCATTAAGATGTAGTAGTCGGATGTACAGGGACCTGTTGTTCTTACAATAATAGTCTTAGAAGTTTCTTTTCTCTCTTAAAGGGGCTTCCTCCTGTCCTGGGCCCCCCACGATGGCAGAACACGATGGCAGAACTCTCTTAAAGGGGCTGATTGCCAGCTCCTGGCTACACTTGCCTAAAAATCCTTACATGCTTTCCCTGCTTTGTGATGCTGGGTGGGGGGAGGGGCTGTTGATGGACGTTTAACATAATTAACCCTGTCTGTACTCTGTTTGCAGTTCTTCATTATATGGGCAGCACAGTGGCTAAGTGGTTAGCACTTCCGCCTGGCAGTATTAGCGTCATTGGTTCGAATCCCAATCATGGCGCCACCTGCCCGCCGTTTGCATGTTCTCCCTGTGCCTGCGTGAGTTTCCTCCAGGTACTCCAGTTTCCTCCCACACTCCAAAGACATGCTGGTAGGTGAATTGGCTCCTGTCTACATTGTCCCTAGTATGTGTATGTATGAATGTGAGTTAGGGACCTTAGATTGTATGCCCCTTGAGGGTTAGGGACCTTAGATTGTACGCTCCTCGGGGGCGGGGACTGATGTGAATGTACAATATATATGTAAAGTGCTGTGTAAATTGACGGCGATATATAAGTACCTGAAATAAATAAATAATCAGCTGAACACTGTCCTAGCAAAAGGTTACACATTTAGAAACCACCCTCCTGCATTGTATGTTAATGAAGGATTGTGGGCAGGGCCGTGGATAAGGGGCTACCACCAGTTCTCCTATACAGGGCCCAGGCCAGCAGGGGGGGCAAGGCAGCTGGGTGAATCGGGTGTGAATAGGAAGCATGATTGGCACGGCGGGGAGGCAGTTACTGGAACCGATCCCCATGTATGGCTGTCTCTGCAGCAGCTGAAAGCCGGCTTCTTCTCTCCTCCCTCCCGTGGCTTTCAGCTGCTACAAAGAGAGCCATACAGGGGATTGGTTCCAGTAATCCCCCCTGCCGCACCCATCACCCTCCCTGTGCACAATACATTTCCCCCTGCTGCCCAGGCTCCCCTGTGTGTCCCCACCCCCACAGTGCTACCGGCTTCCTTGTTTTCCTTCCCACTGGTAGCTGCAAGCACACAATAGGATCCTTCAGGATGGAAAGTGGGGGAAGGATCTGGTAAATTTGCCACATTTACCAGCCCCTTCCCTTCCTGAATGAATGAACACAAAAAGTGATCGCTACAAATCACTAACTGTGTTCAGTCATAACTGAAGCATAGTAAACTGTGTGATTTTTTTTTTTCGGGGGGGGGGGGGGGCTGGCAGGTTGACCCATGGTTTCTAACAGAAGCCCATGTTGTGGGGAGAAAGAAATTGTAAGATTGTCCATAAATTCTTAGAAACAGTCATGACAATTTCTAAAAGGTAAGAAATATTTTTTTTAAAATAATTGTGGGTATGCTGTGGAGTTTTCTCAAATTTGACTGCAAAAGTGGAAACACCTTTTAAGAAGGGTGCTTCCCAAAGATGTGGATGGTCCCTTGGTTTTTTTGCACCAATAGGAGGTTGTGCAGTTTGAGGTTTTGATTATATATTATTATTATTATTATACAGTATTTATATACCGCCATCGGTTTGCTCAGCGCTGTACATTACAATGGGAGACAATACACGAGACAGTACAGTAACAATACAATACATGAGGGGTTCCAGGGCCCTGCTCCTTGGAGCTTACAATCTAGGAGGGAGGGGAGAGTGGTACAGGAGGAAATAGCTGTGGGAGATTGAGTGGTGGGAAGAGCGGAGGAGATCAGCAAGTTAGGTGAGGGCGGGGTAGGCTTCTCTGAAGAGATGGGTTTTCAGGGTGCGCCTGAAGGCGAGGAGGGAAGGTGACAGTCTGATGGATTGGGGTAGTGAGTTCCAGAGGATGGGGGAAGCCCTGGAGAAGTCCTGGAGACGGGCATGGGAGGAGGAGACCAGAGAACTGGAGAGAAGGAGGTCTTGTGAGGAGCGGAGAGTGCATTTTGGGTGATAGATGGATATCAGGTCGGTGATGTAGTTTGGGCACAAATCACCAGCGCCAAGGAAATGAATATACAAAAAATATATATATAATAAATTAAAAAATAAAAAAGATTATAAATTTAAATTAAAAATTAAATGCTGCTGTACCCAAGTGTATTGACACCAAAAAATATATAAATATCAAAAACAGCGCAGATAATTCACATTATACCAAATCAACATACAGAAAAATATATATATAATTATAGAATAATAATCATAGTCCCACTCCAAAATAAATGAAGAAATATGTGAAAAAATTATTGATCACAAATGCAAAATATGATAGTAGAAAAACAAAAAAAGTCCACAAAGATGTGCTTCCACCAAGAATTAGTGCTCAAAACAAAAATATATACCGCACTCACCAGATTCTGGTGAGATAAACACCTTTTAGGTCATTTTTATGGATCCTAGACTCTTTACACCGTGTTCCAAATTATTATGCAAATTATATTTTTCTCATTTCCCTCAATAATTGATGTAAATAACAGTCGGCTTAATTCTCAGGTTACAACTATTAAGAGTACAATTCACATTTTATTGAACAAACCTCCTAATGATAACAGGATTTTTGTTGCAAATTATTCCGCACAGGAAGTTTCAAAACACTTTATAGGTTGTAAAGAACTGAAAATTGTCATTTGTTGTGTTTGCAGCAAATTTACCGAAATCAAAAACTATTTCAATCAAACTTTTAACAACATTGTAACTTTTTAAACATTTGAAGCGGTCACGTTACATTGTAACATAGGAGCCCTTATCTGATAGCAGATCACAAGTCTGGCATCCATTGAACTTGGGAGTTTTTGGACAGTTTCTGCTTGAATTTGTTTGCAAGATGTCAGAATAGCCTCCCAGAGCTGCTGTTTGGATGTAAACTGCCTCCCACCCTCATAGATCTTTTGCTTGAGGATGCTCCAAAGGTTCTCAATAGGATTGAGGTCAGGGGAGGATGGAGGCCACACCATGACATTCTCTCCTTTTATCCCCATAGCAGCCATTGATGCAGAGGTATTCTTTGCAGCATGAGATGGTGCATTGTCATGCATGAAGATGATTTTATTACGGAAAGCATAGTTCTTCCTTCTGTACCAGGGAAGAGAGTGGTCAGTCATAAACTCCACATACTTTGCAGAGGTCATCTTTACACCTTCGGGGACCCTAAAGGGGCCGACCAGCTCTGTTCCCATGATCTGGCCCAAAACATGACTCCACCACCGCCTTGCTGATATCGCAGCCTTGTTGAAACAGAGTGGCCATCCACCAACCATCCACTACTCCATCCATCTGGACCATCCAGGGTTGCACGGCACTCATCAGTGAACAGAACTGTTTGAATATTAGTCTTCATGTATTTTTCTGCCCAATGCAGCCGTTTCTGCTTGTGAGCATTGGTTAGTGGTGGCCGAATAGAAGGTTTATGCACAGTTGCAAGACTCTGGAGGACTCTACACCTTGATGTCTGTGGGACTCCAGAGGCACCAGCAGCTTCAAATATCTGTTTGCTGCTATGTAATGGGATTTTAGCAGCTGCTCTCTCGATCCGATGCATGGATCTGGCAGAAATCTTCCTCAATGTGCCTTTATCTGCACCAACCCATCTGTGCTCTGAATCAGCCACAAATCTCTTCATAGTGCGATGATCACACTTAAGTTTTCATGAAATATCGAATGTTTTCATCCCTCGTCCAAGGCATCGAACTATTTCACTCTTTTCGGCAGCACAGAGATCCTTTTTCTTCCCCATATTGCTTGAAATGGTGCTCTGCTTAATAATGTGGAACGCCCTCCTTTAGTAGTTTTTCCTTCAATTGGGCTCATCGGCCAATCTAATTATCACAGGTGTCCGAGATTGTTTTCAGTGATCAAAAGAGCCCTGACACACAATGCCATCCAAGAGTTACACTGAAAAACAAAATATTTCATCTTTGTGACACTTAAATAGAATTTGCATAATAATGTGGAACAGGGTGTATATTCAGACCTCCAACTTTCACGACAAGAGAATTTTTCCTCCAGCTTCCACCACCATCAGACTCCTCTTGCCAGAAAAACTCAAAGTAATGCAGGAAAAACAAAACAAAAACACATAGAGTGATACTGCAACACCCGGTTAATGTATATTCACAAACACCAGGCCACTCACATTAACCTCCTCGGCGGTATGATTATTTCTGATTTTTTGTGCTGAAAGCGGCACATTTTTTTCATGGAAATATGTAGTTTTTTATTGTAGGCTGTAATTTTTAGGAATAACTCACGGAAATCTGTCCGAAGAGTCTAGTAAACATCCCGGGGAGGATAAAACATGAAACACGAAATCCTAAATTATAATATAATAAATAATCATAAAAAATAATATAATAATAAATGTAATTCAATAATATAATCAAACCAAAAACACTGAAATGTGAAATAGAGCGCCAAGTTCGCACATCGCTGAGCAAAGTCGCAGAATCGTTTTCAGTGTCTGATGAGGAATTTCCCCCACCAATCATTATCACTCAATTCTGCAAGTGGTTCTGATTTACTATCGCTGTTCTCTAGCCGGTCTAAAACCGCGTCTGACCTAAAGGGACGCTATTTGGACGCCATGGATGTTTCTCAGTTTTCGGGCAGAAAGAACAGTCAAAATGCAGGGAGGGCGCCGGACAAAGCACTCGGGACAAAATGTATGTGAAATGGTTTGATACAGGAATGTTATACTATATAATAATCATTTAAAAAAAATGAAATTTTTTAAAAATTTCAAATTTGCCGCCGATTTTGGTGCCCGTACGTCCCGACGTCACAGGGACCGGAACGCAGAAGCCGGATGCCGGCATCGGCCGGAGGAGATGGCCGGGGACGCTGCAGGGGACACATCACAGGAGCGAAGGACAAGGTAAGTGCTGCAGGAACTCCCAGAGCAACGCCGCAGGGTAAGCCCGAGTGTAGCTCGGGGGGGTTACCGCTCTTGGTACTGAAATTTTACCCCGAGCTACACTCAGGAATACCGCCAGGGGGGTTAAGTAAGATAAAAAACAGCATGTTTTTATTGCCTCCATAGACATCATAATTCCAAAGGATACTGGATTAGAAATCCCCCAGTCAGCAGCAGATGACATTAGGACCATTCCTCATCCACAAGATGGCCCCTGAAACGCAGCGCGTTCCTCTCGCCGGAAGTGACATAGAACGTAAAGACGGCAGACCGGAAGTGCGTCAACGCGTTTCGCCCCTCCCACAGGGCGGTTTCAAAAACTGCATTACCTTGAGTTTTTCTGGCAAGAGGAGTCTGATGCTGGTGGAAGCTGGAGGAAAAATTCTCTTGTGGTGAAAAAGTACCTAAAAGGCGTTTATCTCACCAGAATCTGGTGAGTGCGGTATATATTTTTGTTTTGTTTGGTGGAAGCACATCTTTGTGGACTTTTTTTTGTTTTTTCTACTATCACATTTTGCACTTGTGATCAATAATTTTTTCACATATTTCATCATTTATTTTGGAGTGGGACTATGATTATTGTTCTATAATTATATATATATTTTTCTGTATGTTGATTTGGTATAATGTGAATTATCTGCGCTGTTTTGGATATTTATATATTTTTTGGTGTCAAGACACTTGGGTACAGCAGCATTTAATTTTAATTTTAATAAAAAGCCCTGTGGGAGGGGCGAAACAAGTTAACGCACTTCCGGTCTGCTGTCTTTACGTTCTACGTCACTTCCGGTGAGTGGAACGCACGCCGCGGCGCAGCATTCCGGGGGCCATCTTGTGGATGAGGAATAGTCCTGATGTCATCTGCTGCTGACTGGGGGATTTCTAATCCAGTATCCTTTGGAATTATGATGTCTATGGAGGCAATAAAAACGTGCTGTTTTTTATCTTACTTAATGTGAGTGGCCTGGTGTTTGTGAACGCCAAACGCTTGTAAACGCGGTTGACTGCGTTTATAAGTGTTTGCGTTTAGAAGCGTTTTTTAACTGTTCCATATCCAGAGGCTGTCCGGAGCCTTTTATCATCATCAGAAATGCATGTAAATCGTTTTCCATGTATTCAAATGGACCCGGCACACCAGCGCAGTCAGTTCCAGGATTTGTGTAAAGGAAAAAAACGTACCGCATTATCCTCATGATGGCATCCATAGTGAATACAACCAGAAAAGACCGGTCATCTCAACACATACTGCTCTCTCTGCTTCTGCTCTCTCTTTTCCTCTCAAAATGTCTGAAATAGTTAATTTTTTACTTTTTTCAGTGCATTCTGGGCATTTTGGAAGGTCTCCTGAGGTTATGTTTTAAAAAGGCTTCTAAACGCAAACGTGCATAAACGTGGTATGCAAACGCATGTAAACTAACGTTTTTTAACATATGTTTTCCAGCAGTCAGTTTCCATCATTCAGAAGAGTTTTCCAACAGGTGGGGTCCAGCGAGGATTTTTTGAGGATGGGGGTAACCAGTGCATGTTTGAGTGGGGAGGGAAAGGTGCCCATGGAGAGTGAGAGGTTGAAGATGTGGGTTAGAGAGTTTAGGATAGAGCAGGAAGGAGGCTGCAATAATCGTGAGGGGACAGGATCCAGGGAACAGGTGGTGAAGTGGGCCTTGGAAAGGAGTTCAGTAACTTCCTTGGTGGTAACAGGGTCAAAGGAGGAGAGTGTTGAGTGTGGTGTTGAGCCTGGTATGTTGGTTGGAGGCGGAAGTTTGACACTGGAGATCTCATCACGAATTGTGTCGATCTTAGGATAATTATATTTGGCAAAGTTAGGCCCAAATTTACTAGAGAAAAATAGCACAGGTTGGGATTTTTACTACAAAAATTAAGATACTGCAGAGGATACAACATTGTAAAATTGGCAAGCAGCAGGTCGTTTATAATCAGGGATGGCAGGCACAACTGGTGTATACCTAACCTTTATTTTATCTATGGGAATAGTGGAACATGGTGAATATGTGTGATGTAATGGGAGGAGATTTACTAAAACTGGTGCACTCAAGAGTCTGGTGCAGATGTGCATGGTAGCCAATCAGCTTCTAGCTTCAGCTTGTTTAAGTAAGCTTTGGCAATAAAATCTAGAAGCTGATTTATCTCACCAGAATCTGGTGAGTGCTGTATATATTTTTGTTTTGAGCACTAATTCTTGGTGGAGAAAGCACATCTTTGTGGAGAAAGGACTTTTTTTTGTTTTTCTTCTATCACATTTTGCACTTGTGATCAATAATTTTTTTCACATATTTCTTCATTTATTTTGGAGTGGAACTATGATTATTATTCTATAATTATATATATTTTTTTCTGTATGTTGATTTGGTATAATGTGAATTATCTGCGCTGTTTTTGATATTTATATATAGTTTGAGGTTTTGATTTACAACTTTTTGGCTGCCATCATTGCTATCCCCTCCTTGCACCCTCAGGCGAAATTTGGCGAACAATGGCTCCCGGCCAAAGAGCAGCATAGGACATTTATTGTTGGACGAATCCCATGTTGAGATTGTTGAGAGTCTGCGGTTTATAGTTGCATAGCTGACACGAGGCCCTGGCAGATCTCCCTTTGTTTTCTCTGAGTGTTGTGCAAGCCTTGACACTCGCATGGAGTCCAACTTTATAAAATATTACAGTGCATTATAATACTGGGAGTAATGCAGAGACCTGCTGTTAGCTCTTTCTGAGGAAGAACATCCCTCCTTATGAAAGACTTGATTAAAGAGGGATGAAAACGTACGGGGCATTGGGGGGCTTTGATGGGCAAATCTGCCCAGGTTTTATTTGTCAAGGGTCCAGCCCAGGGGCAGACAGACAACTCATGGGGCCCCTGGGCAATAGGGGATCATGGGGCCCCTGTGTCCTTGCCCAAACTTAAAAAAGCCTATGAAAAAGGTACCAGGGGCATCTCATGGGGCCCCCTACTGACCCCGGGCCCTCGGGCAGTGCCCGAGTTTCCAAATGGTCAGTCCGCCCCTGGTCCAGCCAATCTTGTTCGAAGTTCAGCAAACCAGAACTTACCTACAAATTCCATTGAAATGTGTGGGGGAGAACCTTGTTCTTTTATTCTGGACATATTTAGGGCTAATAGGCAAACTTCTGGATAGCTGGTACCAGTGGCGTCCTGACGCAGGTGTGGGGGGTGTGCGCCGCACCAGGTGACACCTACCGCACAGGGTGACATCAGACCCGCTCCACGAAAATGTTAGTTGTAAAGAAAATCGACGATCCCCGCAGGATGGATTCGATCCATCCTGCGGGGATCGTCGGCTTTCTTTACAACTACTTACCTTTTCGTGGAGCGGGTCCGGTGTCACCCCGTATAGGTTGCATGCCGACAATCCCCGCAGGATGGATCGGATCTGCGGATTGAGGAGCATAATGGAACGGAGCTGGATTCATTATGCTCAATCCTCAGATCCGATCCATCCTGCGGGGATCGTCGGCATGCAACCTATACGGGGTGTCACCGGACCCACTCCATGAAAAAGTAAGTTGATAAGAAAGCCGATGATCCCCGCAGGATGGATCGGATCTGCGGATTAAGCATAATGGATCCAGCTCTGATCCATTATTCTCCCCAATCCGCAGATCCGATCCATCCTGCGGGGATCGTCGGCATGCAACCTATACGGGGTGACACCGGACCCGCTCCATGAAAAGGTAAGTTGTAAAGAAAGCCGACAATCCCCACAGAGTGGATCTGATCTGAGGATTGGGGAGCATAATGGATCTGGGTCCGATCCATTATTCTCAATCCGCAGATCTGATCCATTCTGCGGGGATCGTCGGAGGGGGTGTCACCACCAAATGTTATCACACCGGGTGACACCAACCCTAGGGACAACCCTGGCTGGTACAGTAAGGGCTCATGTACACAGGGCGTTTGGAGAACTCTTCTGAACGATGGAATCTGACTATTATAAAACATAGGTTAAAAACGTCAGTTTAGCCACGTTTGCACACCGCCTTTATGTGCGTTTGGTTTAGAAGCGTTTTATAAAAGATAACCTCAGGAGACCTTCCCAAATGCCCAGAATGCACTGAAAAACAGTAAAAAATTAACTATTTCAGACATTTTGAGAGAAATAGAGAGAGTAGAGGCAGAGAGAGCAGTATGTGTTGATATGACCGGTCTTTTCTGGTTGTATTCACTATGGATCCCATCATGAGCATAATGCGGTACGTTTTTTTCCTTTACACAAATCCTGGAACTGACTGCGCTGGTGTGCCGCGTCCATTTGAATACATGGAAAATGCTTTGCATGCATTTCTGATGATGATAAAAGGCTCCCGACAGCATCTGGATATGGAACAGTTAAAAAACGCTTCTAAACGCAAACACTTATAAACGCAGTCAACCGCGTTTACAAGCGTTTGGCATTTGAAACGCCGGTAAAATCTACTCCTGAACGCAAGTTTGGTGCATTAAAAAAAACGACTGTAACCTCAACTGCCTGTAAACGACGATGTGTACATGGAGACATAGGAGGACATTAGGGGGAGTTCAGGGGCTGCTGAAAAAAACGCAGAAAAGCTCCTGAACGTCAGTTTATCAGCTGCGGTGTACATGAGCCCTAAGTGTGCTGGGATTTTTTTGTATTCTGTTAGGTTTTCACGGGACTGAGACTCTGCAGTCGCTTTTGCAGCAGTTTGCAGCAATCCTGCGCAATGTCCTTTTGTGTCTTTCACTCAGTTGACCGCGCTTATGTGTATGAGACGACGTTTTCCTGGAAACTGTATATGCCGTCATAACCTTAGATCCTTGCGCACTACCTGTTCTGTTTTTATTCGCCTTTGGTTTGTGAATATACAGGTGAAACGAAAAATGAGAATATGGTGCAAAAGTTCATTTATTTCAGTGCAGCAACTTAAAAGGTGAAACTAATATATGAGACTCATTACATGCAAAGCAAGATAGTTCAAGCCGTGATTTGTCATCATTGTGATGATTATGGCTGACAGCTCATGAAAACCCCAAATCCACAATCCCAGAAAATGAGAATATTCCATGCAATAATAAAACACGGATTGTACATAGAACAATATCAGACCTCTGAAAAGTAGAAGCTGCATATGTACTCAGTACTTGGTTTGGGCCCCTTTTGCAGCAATTACTGCCTCAATGCGGCGTGGCATGGAAGCTATCAGCCTGTGGCACTGCTGAGGTGTTATAGAAGACCAGGATGCTTCAATAGCGGCCTTCAGCTCTTCTGCATTGTTCGGTCTCATGTCTCTCATCTTTCTCTTGGCAATGCCCCATAGATTCTCTATGGGGTTCTGGTCGGGCGAGTTTGCTGGCCAATCAAGCACAGTAATCCCACGGTCATTGAACCAGGTTTTGGTGCTTTTGGCAGTGTGGGCGGTGCCAAGTCCTGCTGGAAAATGAAGTCAGCATCCCCATAAAGCTCGTCTGCGGAAGGAAGCATGAAGTGCTCCGAAATCTCCTGGTAGACGGCTGCGTTGACCCTGGACTTAATGAAGCACAGTGGGCCAACACCAGCAGATGACATGGCTCCCCAAATCAACACAGACTGTGGAAACTTCACACTGGACTTCAAGCATCTTGCAGTGTGTGCCTCTCCATTCTTCCTCCATACTCGGGGTCCTTGTGCCTCTCCATTCTTCCTCCATACTCGGGGTCCTTGTGCCTCTCCATTCTTCCTTCATACTCGGGGTCCTTGTGCCTCTCCATTCTTCCTCCATACTCCGGGTACTTGTGCCTCTCCATTCATCCTCCATACTCGGGGTCCTTGTGCCTCTCCATTCTTCCTCCATACTCGGGATCCTTGGGCCTCTCCATTCTTCCTCCATACTCGGGGTCCTTGTGCCTCTCCATTCTTCCTCCATACTCGGGGTCCTTGTGCCTCTCCATTCTTCCTCCATACTCTGGGTCCTTGTGCCTCTCCATTCTTCCTCCATACTCGGGGTCCTTGGTTTCCAAATGAGATGCAAAAGTTGCTCTCATCAGAAAAGAGGACTTTGGACCACTGAGCAACAGACCAGGTCTGTTTTTCTTTAGCCCAGGTAAGACGCTTCTGACATTGTTTGTTGTTCAGGAGCGGCTTGACAAGAGGAATACGACATTTGAAGCCCATGTCCAGGATCCGTCTGTGTGTGGTGGCTCTTGATGCACTGACTCCAGCCTCAGTCCACTCCTTGTGAAAGTTCCAAACACTTTTGAATGGCCTTTTCCTGACAATCCTCTCCAGGCTGCGGTCATCCCTGCTGCTTGGGCACCTTTTTCTTCCACACTTTTCCCTTCCACATAACTTTCTATTAATGTGCTTTGATACAGCACTTTGGGAACATCCAACTTCTTTTGCAATTACCTTTTGAGGCTTTCCCTCTTTATGGAGGGTGTCAATGATGGTGTCAGGTCAGCAGTCTTTCCCATGATTGTGATTCCTACTGAACCAGACAGAGAGACCATTTAAAGGCTCAGGAACCCTTTGCAGGTGTTATGGCTTAATTATCTGATTAGAGTGGGACACTTTGAGCCGAGAATATTGCACCTTTTCACAATATTCTCATTTCCTGAGATTGTGGATTTGGGGTTTTCATGAGCTGTAAGCCATAATCATCACAATGATGACAAATCACGGCTTGAACTATCTTGCTTTGCATGTAATGAGTCTCATATATTAGTTTCGCCTTTTAAGTTGCTGCACTGAAATAAATGAACTTTTGCACCATATTCTAATTTTTTGAGTTTCACCTGTATATATATGTTTTTTCAATAAATACGTGGTGTACCACGGTAATGCACGATGAGAGTGCGCCCTTGTTTGCTTTTGCTCACTAAATTTACTAGAGACAAAGAGCACTGGCTGAGGCTTTACTGTAAGAATTAGGAGACTGCAGATGACACAGCTGTGTAAAATTGGCAAGCAGCAGGACAATTTTAATCAGAGATAATAGGCGACAAACTACTAGAGACAAAGAGTTTAGACACGAGTTTTACTACACAAATTAATAGACTGTAGATGACACAGTATTGTAAAATTTGGCCAGAAGCAGGATTATTATTTTTATTATTATACAGGATTTATATAGCGCCAACAGTTTGCACAGCTCTTTACAATATAAGGGAGACAGTACAATTACAATACATTTCAGTACAGAAGGAATAGGAGGGCCCGGGTCATGGAGCTTACAATCTAAAGGAAGGGGGAGGTGGTACAAAAGGTGATAGCTGCGGGGGATGATCTAGCGGAGGTGATTCAAGTACAGTTCTTAGGTGGAGGTGGGGTAGGCTTCCCTGAATAAATGAGTTTTCAAAGATCGCCTAAAGGCAGACAGGGTGGGGGCTGACCGGACATACTGTGGTAGGGAGTTCCAGAGGATGGGGGAGGCTCTGGAGAAGTCCTGGAGGCGAGCGTGGGAGGAGATGATGAGGGAGCTAGAGAGAGAAATGTCTTGGGAGGAGCGGAGCGGGCAATTTGGGTGGTATCTGTGGATGAGGTTGGTGATGTAGCTGGGGGCAGTGTTGTGGATGGCTTTGTAAACTGTGGTTAGTATTTTAAATTTTATACGTTGAGTTAGTGGAAGCCAGTGGAGGGATTGGCAGAGAGGAGCAGCAGTCGCTGATCGGTTGGTACGGTGTACAAGTCTAGCAGCAGTCGCTGATCGGTTGGTAAGGTGTATGAGTCTAGCAGCAGTCACTGATCGGTTGGTAAGGTGGATGAGTCTAGCAGCAGTCGCTGATCGGTTGGTAAGGTGGATGAGTCTAGCAGCAGTCACTGATCGGTTGGTAAGGTGTAGGAGTCTAGCAGCAGTCGCTGATCGGTTGGTAAGGTGGATGAGTCTAGCAGCAGTCACTGATCGGTTGGTAAGGTGTAGGAGTCTAGCAGCAGTCGCTGATCGGTTGGTAAGGTGTAGGAGTCTAGCCGCATAATAGACTGAAGGGGGATAACCTGTGTAACGGTAGACCAGTGAGGAGGGAGTTGCAGTAGTTAAGGCGGGATAGAACCAGGGCGTGGATAAGTTGTTTTATGGTGTCATTGGTCAGCAAGGGGCGGATTTTGGAAATGTTCCGGAGGTTGAGGCGGCAGGATTTAGCCAGTGAGTGGATGTGAGGCCCAAAGGAGAGGTCAGAGTCTAGGATTACGCCCAGCACCCTGGCATGAGGGGAAGGACCAATGGTTGTGCTGGTGATCTTTATGGTAAAGTCGTGAGTGGGGGATCGGGGGGAGGAAATACTACAAGCTTAGTTTTGGAAAGATTGAGTTTAAGGCAGTGGTGTGACATCCATGCTGATATGTCGCTTAGTAGATTTGTGATACGTGAGGAGATTGAGGGGGTGAGCTGGGGAGTGGAGAGATAGATCTGGGTGTCATCAGCATAGAGCTGGTATTGGAAGCCATGGGAGGTTATCAGGCCCAGGGAAGAAGTGTAGAGGAGAAGCCCAAGGACAGAACCTTGGGGTACCCCGATGGAAAGAGGGAGAGGAGCGAAGGAGGAGGAGTGAAAGTGCGCTGAGAAAGGTAAGAGGAGAACCAGGAGAGAGCAGAGTCACAGAGGCCGATGGAGTAGAATTTACTGAGGAGGAGCAGATGGACGACTGTGTCAAAGGCAGTGGAAAGGTCAAGGAGTATGAGTATGGAGTAATGGTCATTGGTTTTAGCAGTTAGTAGGTCATTAGTGAGTTTTAGTAGGGAAGTTTCAGTGGAATGTTCTGGGCGGAAGCCGGACTTCAAGAAGGTTGCTGTCGGTGAGGTAGTAGTTTATACGGTTGTGAACAAGGCACCCGAGACGTTTGAAGGCAAACGGGAGCAGGGAAATGGCTCTTAAGTTAATCAAACAGGTGGGGTCCAGCAAGGGTTTTTTGAGGATGGGGGTAACCAGTGCATGTTTGAGTGGGGAGGGAAAGGTGCCCATGGAGAGTGAGAGGTTGAAGATGTGGGTTAGAGAGTTTAGGATAGAGCAGGAAGGAGGCTGCAATAATCGTGAGGGGACAGGATCCAGGGAACAGGTGGTGAAGTGGGCCTTGGAAAGGAGTTCAGTAACTTCCTTGGTGGTAACAGGGTCAAAGGAGGAGAGTGTTGAGTGTGGTTTTGAGCCTGGTATGTTGGTTGGAGGCGGAAGTTTGACACTGGAGATCTCATCACGAATTGTGTCGCTCTTAGGATAATTTTATTTGGCAAAGTTAGGCCCAAATTTACTAGAGAAAAATAGCACTGATTGGGATTTTTACTACAAAAATTAAGATACTGCAGAGGATACAACATTGTAAAATTGGCAAGCAGCAGGTCGTTTATAATCAGGGATGGCAGGCACAACTGGTGTATACCTAACCTTTATGTTATCTATGGGAATAGTGGAACATGGCGAATATGTGTGATGTAATGGGAGGAGATTTACTAAAACTGGTGCACTCAAGAGTCTGGTGCAGATGTGCATGGTAGCCAATCAGCTTCTAGCTTCAGCTTGTTTAAGTAAGCTTTGACAATAAAATGTAGAAGCTGATTGGTTCCTATGCAGAGTTGCACCAGATTTTGCACTCCAGTTTTAGTAAATAACCCCCAATGTGAAGTGGTTTAGGAGCACACTGCTCTTGCACTCTTATTTCTTTCAAACCATGCAGTGGCATGTTGTGAACAAAGACAGCCGCAAGAGCAGATGTCAGTAATAAGTGATTGTTCCACTTTGAACACCCCCAAACGTAAAAAATATACCTACAATAAACATAAAATAAAAATTTAAAAATCCCACAAAAGAAATGAAAACCTCAAAATACCACCCCTAAAACAAAAGCTCTCTTTTTTAAAACAAAGTCTTGCAGCAAAAATAAAAAACCTAAACCCTTAACCTAAAATAAAGGCCGTCACAGCATAAAATATAAAACGATTTAACCCTAAAGAAAATTAAACCCCAAAATACTACCACTAAGGCTCCTTTACACTGACAGTATTTCAGGCGGACTCGATCGGACCATCCATAGACCTCTATGGACCGGCAGGTGTCACGTGACAAGGCAGGCCCCAACTCCTAGAGATGAACAAACACCATGTCCACTTGCACTACTGTTCTCCAATTACTCTCGGGGCCCCGTGTAAATGTAAATCTTCCCACTGTATCTCGCAATTAGATGGACCATGCCGAACGCTGACCACAGCCACCTGTCCAGAGTTTTCCCACTGCCGAACCCAGTAGCATCTTGGAACCCTGCCAGGCACATAGTGCGGGCTCCAACTTGACTTTACCTCTTGAACCTCCATACCTCTGTATAGGATAGGGACCTCTGCGATGAAATTCTGCTCCAAATGCCATGGAAGATGGAATGTGGTGTAAGGAGTGCCAACAACATCTCCCTCACAGCTAGAGGCAATTCCACCTATAACAGGTACACTTCTCTGACAGACTGCTCACTGACTATACCTTTGTTGCTCATGGAAACCACATGTATAATTTTTACTAGAACAACTTGTAACATGCTGACTCTTCATGCCCCAATACGTTAGTGACCCAGAACTGTAGCAATGTGCTGGTTACTTGCAATGCAGAAGACTTCAGACCAGGCAGAAGGCAACGTTTCAACACTTTACTGTATAAAATGCTAAACAGTACATACAGAGTTCAAAGATCATACAGAACCGTGCTTTCCTAGTCCCTAAACCTAACTCAGGCTTAAGTGCTGCCCCTGCATACCTGCAAAGAGTCCATGTGCTTTCAGGTCCAACAGTGGCATTCCCCAGTGGCTGGATTCTTTGGGTTGGATGGCTCTTAGGTGGCTGTCCCCTCCACAGATCACCAGCCACAAGGTTCTCAAACTCCTCCAGGGAAACTCTGGGGAACCTCCTTTCTCCAGGGCCTCTCTGGCTCTGGACCACTGTCCCTTTTTATATCCACAGGAGCAGTGGGTCAAACCCAAAGATCCCACCATCGAAAAACCCAAGAATTAAGTTAACCCCAGCCCTCCCGTCCAGGGCAGCATCTAACTAGCTAGTTCTAATCCACTTACAAGCCTGAAAGTTATGGTTAGGGTTGTAATGGCAAATGCTAGGTGTAATAACTGAAAGCAAGTCATATACACGCACACAATCAACATGTAGTCATGCAGGTACCTTTTAATCAGCATTTAAACCATTACATATTCTGCGCATGTGAAAGACCATCTACCAAATGAATACCTGCCCTGGCACATCATAGCATTCACCCGGCACTCCAAGAAATAACAGAATTCAACTGCAATATTCTTGCACTGTCAAACCTCCACTTTTATTATCACACAACACAGAGGAGGATATGTCTTATAGTCATCACAATCTGCATAATAACACACACCAAAAATAATGTGAGCATTACAGCATGATATACAGTTGCAAGAAAAAGTATGTGAACCCCTTGGGATTACGTGGAGTTTTGCATGAATTGGGCATAAAATGTGCTCTGAAAGTCATCTAAGTCACAACAATAGAAGAACACAGTCTGCTGAACATAATACTACACAAACATTAGATGTTGCCATGGTTTAATTGCACATAACATGTAAACATTCACAGTGCAGGGAGGAAAAAGTATGTGAGGCCCTAGCTTAATGACTTCTCTCAGAGCTAATTGGAGCCAGGAGTGAGCCAACCTTGACTCCAATCAGTGTGATGATATTGGATGTGTTGCTGACAGCTGTCCTGCCCTTAAAAAACACACACCTGTTTTGGGTTTACTGGTTTCAAGAAGCACTGTCTGATGTGAACCATGCCTCACAGAAAAGAGCTCTCAGAAGACCTACGATCAAGAATTGTTGACTTGCATGAAGCCGGAAAGGGTTACAAAAGTATCTCCAAAAGCCTTGATGTTCATGTGTCCACGGTAAGACAGACTGTCTACAAATGGAGAAAGTTTAGCACTGTTGCTACTCTCCCTAGGCGTGGAAGTCCTGTAAAAATGACTGCAAGAGCACAGCGCAGAATGCTGCATGAGGTAAAGAAGAATCCCAGAGTGTCAGCTAAAGACCTACAGAAATCTCTGGCACATGCTAACATTTTTGTTGACACATCTACAATAAGGAAAACATTAAACAAGAATGGAGTACATGGGAGGTCACCACGGAGGAAGCCATTGCTGTCCAAAAAGAATATTGCAGCACGTTTGAAGTTTGCAAAAGAGCACCTGGATGTTCCACAGCACTACTGGCAGAATATACTGTGGACAGATGAAACCAAGATTGAGTTGTTTGGGAAGAAACACAACACTATGTGTGGAGAAAAAAAAGGCACAGCACACCAACATCAAAACCTCATCCCCACTGTAAAACATGGCGGAGGGAGCATCATGGTTTGGGGCTGCTTTGCTGCCTCAGGGCCTGGACGGATTGTTGTCATTGATGGGAAAATGAATTCCAGAGTTTATCAAGACATTTTGCAGGAAAAAGTACGACCATCTGTCCACCAACTGAAGCTCCGCAGAGGATGGGTGATGCAACAGCACAATGACCCAAAGCATACAAGTAATTCAACAAAACAATGGCTGCAACAGCACAGAATACACCTTCTGGAGTGGTCCAGTCAGAGTCCTGACCTCAACCCGATTGAAATGCTGTGGCATGATCTTAAGAGAGCGATTCACACCAGACATCCCAAGAATATTGCTACACTGAAACAGTTTTGTGAAGAGGAGTGGTCCAAAATTACTGCAGATCATTGTGCAGGTCTTATCTGCAACTACAGGAAACGTTTGGTTGAGGTTATTGCTGCCAAAGGAGGGTCAACCAGTTATTAAGTCCAAAGGTTCACATACTTTTTCCTCCCTGCACTGTGAATGTTTACATGTTATGTGCAATTAAACCATGGCAACATCTAATGTTTGTGTAGTATTATGTTCAGCAGACTGTGTTCTTCTATTGTTGTGACTTAGATGACGTTCAGAGCACATTTTATGCCCAATTCATGCAAAACTCCACGTAATCCCACAGGGTTCACATACTTTTTCTTGCAACTGTAGACAGATCATTTGACATCGTCACAGCATAGAATTAATACATTACCAAAGCTATGTTAGAAGCTGGAAGGAACAAACCCCATCGGAACCAAACTGCCCAGAGGGTCACAGGAAAGCCATAAGCACAACCCCATATAGCCTTGGCAAAAATCCCAGCGTCAGAGCGTCCCATCGCAACTAGGGGGCTTCCAATCATCGATCTCTCTTAGACTTCCGGCTTTTAAACCATTTTTCTGGAAGCTTTCCAATAGTGGGTGGGCACCACATCCACCACAGGAGGAGCTAGCAGAAAGGTCCCACGGAGATCACAGAGTCACGTTCAGCCACCATATTCGTTATCCGAAAAGTCACACTTTTGCTTCTTATCTACCCTAAACATCTTCTCATCTACCCCAAACTTCTTCTCATCTACCCTAAACGTAAAGATTTCCAACTTTTCAAACAAGTAGATGTCTTTAAACAGGTTTTCATCTTCTAATGTGAGGTTACTAGATGTCATAAACACGTTCCAATCCATAAACAAGTTTTTATCTTGCTCTCAGCAGAATATCTTGTTACTCTGTTCCTTGGCTTGGAGAAATGACATCAGTCACCTCTCATGTCCCTGGAATTTGGGCAACAATGCTTTATTGTAAAAATTACCCAAGAAACAAAGGGTCCAAGGCCAAAACATATCATAGGCATTACAAGGGCTAAGGGTCAGGTTAAGGTTCTAAAGTTGCAGTTAGGCATTTGGGATCAAGCTAAGGGTAGGGTTACATTTAGGGATCAGGCTAATGGTTAGGGGTATAGTTAGGTGGTGGAGATAGGAGCCAGGCTGAGGGTTAAAGTTATAGCTAGAGGTTAGATTATTGCACTTTGTGTGCTGAAAAGTCCACCCTAGCTATAACGTCTCTCATTGCAGAGCAATTTGTATGTTTTATGCTAGCTGATATTTTATAACTTTATAAACTTTTGTTTTTCTTTGTGCTCACAATGTTTATGCAGTAATTACAGAGCAAGCGGATATATTTCAGGCCGTGTTTTATGTCAGATGTCAGAGCCTCGATTTGTTTCATATGCAATGAGTAAACATCTTGTATTTTCTCTTCACCTGATCTGAGACTGCCCCGTGTTTATCAGTTTGCAGCACTATATTAAATCTCCTGGAACGCTGATTCTACGTAATAAATGTCCCGAACTTGAGAGTGTTTAGGTAACATAAACTAATTGATAAACATTGTAACAGTTGAAGGCTCATTAGATGAAACCACGTGCTGGGATCTGGACACAGCTTAAAGGGGCCTCTTGATAAAAATGGTGAAATACGTTGTAGATGTTTTGTCATCTTTCAGGCAGAATATTGGACTGATATTTCTACCTCCTGAAAATTGGAGTAATCTGAGTGATCATTTCCATCACACATTGACAAAGAGCTTGTAGGCCGGTGCAGTTAGTCTGCCACTAGGTGGCTCGGTTCCCGAATAGTGTCTGGTTACAGAAGATGGTGTCATCAGGTGCTAGGCCCCTTTTAGTTAAAGCCCTCCTGTAGTGATGTAATGGGTAAGTCGGTGCCCAGATACAAGCCAATTTGGGTGGAGCCCTAGTGCTGTTGGGGCATGGGAGCCAAACACCCTACACCAGTACAGATGCAACCAGCACATGGAGGTCCTCAACAGGGCTGCAGGCTGGGGAGAAGCAGTGGTGTCACTAGGGTTGGTGTCACCTGGTGTGGTAAACCATGGTGTCACCCTCCCTCACTGTCACTGACCTGCTTTACACAATGCAGGTTGTTCCAATTTTTCACAGCGCACTCTGCCACCTCCAGATCTCTTTAGCACTGAATCTGACTTGCTGTTCCTTATGTCCAGGATGTGAACTGTGGCCCCGCCACTCCACTGAAGTCCCCAAAAGGTGAAGTGCCAACTGCCACTGCCCTCTTCCCAATGGATCCACTATCCCTCTCTTATCCTGGCCAGAGTCCTCGTAAAGTGCTAAATCAACTGCTGGCAGGGATGCCATGGTTGCTGCTTCCTCCAGGAGTAACTCCCCCCCCCCCGATGGTGGCCCTGGATGATGTCACCCCTCTGGTGGTCTGCACCCCCATAGCAATGCCACCTGGGAGAAGCAGACCTGCAGGACAGCTGGCTGTAGACTTCCTGACCCTTATGAAGACGGCGGCTAGGGCAGGTTGCAAAAGGCCTCTTAGGCCAAGCCAAGAAATTCCCTGAGTGAGGCTATTCCCCTGAAGGTTCCCAGCAGAGGTCTACCGATCGAGGAGGAGACCACAGAGATCCAATTCCACTGAGTACTAATGACCCCAGGTGGAGGGAAAGATTGTTAGAGGGAAGATGGCTGCTTAAAAGAGCTACATAATGCTTTTACATGTGACTACTGCAGACCGTCCACTAAATGTGATTGACTATGTACCGTCAAGCAAACCTGGATAGTATTTCAATGTGAAGGGACTGTTAGGCCATTTCCAAGTACCACCGGTAAAGTGCAGAATCCCTATTTTATGTGTGGTCATGCCATCTATGGAGATATAAATGTCAATGGCCAGGAATGTGGAGGCCTCTGGCATGGAGTGAGGCACAATATGGCAAACGGTATAGCCTCAACAGGAGGGACACTGTTCTAGCAAGGGAGGAGCGGGGCAGGAACTTGTGTTTTGGCACCAACATCCATCTAATTGCAAAGTCCCTCTCACAAGCTAGGTAGGTGATTTTCATGTAGGTACCCTAGCTGGAGTGCCTATTTAAATGCAGCATTTGCTAGGCTGTAGTCTGATTGAGCTGCATTGATAGTTCAGCTTTCTTGGGTCTCTCCTGGGCTCTGGTTACTGTTCTGACTGCTGCTGGGGAATGCTATTGGTAATAGCGTGGGAGTCTGTGCTAATTACTGCTTACACTCTAATGTCTCTCCACAGCCACACACTGTTATTGTACACTACTCAAAAAAAAAAGGAACACACCGGATCTCAATGGGGAAACATTTCATGCTGGATCGCTATACTGACATGGACGGGGTAATGTGTTAGGAACATAAGGATGCCCCATCGTTTGATGGAAATGAAAATTATCAACCTACAGAGGACTGTCCATTTTGCTGAAATTTCATTGCAGCAACTCAGAATGGTCCTGAGTAGTTTGTATGGCCCCCCACGTGTTTGTATGCATGCCTGACAACATCAGGCATGCTCCTAATGAGACCACGGATGGTGTCCTGGGGGATTTCCTCCCAGATCTGGACCAGGACATCACTGAGCTCCTGGACAATCTGAGGTGCAACCTGGCGGTGTCGGATGGACCAAAACATAATATCCCAGAGGGGTTCTACTGGATTTAAGTCAGGGGTGGGGGCATTCAATGGTATCAATTCCTTCATCCTCCAGGAACTGCCTGCATACTCTCGCCACATGAGGCCGGGCATTGTCGTGCACCAGGAGGAACCCAGGACCCCTGCACCAGGAGAAACCCAGGACCCACTGCACCAAGAGGAACCCAGGACCCCCAGCACCAGGAGGAACCCAGGACCCACTGCACCAGGAGGAACCCAGGACCCACTGCACCAGCGTAGTGTCTGACAATGGGTCCAAGAATGTCATCACGATACCTATTGGTAATCAGGGTGCCATTGTCTAGCCTGTAGAGGTCTGTGCATCTCTCCATGGATATGCCTCCCCAGACCATCACTGACCCACCACCACAACGGTCATGCTGAATGTTGTTCCAGGCAGCAGAACTTCTCCATGACTTCTCCAGACCCTTTCACATCTGTCACATGTGCTCAGGGTGAACCTGCTCTCATCTGTGAAAAGCACAGGGTGCAAATTCAGGTGTTCAATGGCAAATGCCAATCAAGCTCTATGGTGCCAGGCAGTGAGCACAGGGCCCACTAGAGGACGTCGGGCCCTCAGGCCACCCTCATGAAGTCAGTTTCTGATTGATTGGTCAGAGACGTTCCCACCAGTGGCCTGCTGGAGGTCATTTTGTAGGGCTCCTCCTGTTCCTCCTTGCACAAAGGAGCAGATACCGGTCCTGCTGATGGGTTAAGGACCTTCTACGGCCTTGTCCAGCTCTCCTAGAGTAACTGTTTGTCTCCTGGAATCTCCTCCATTCTCTAGAAATTGGGAGACACAGCAAACCTGTCACAAGTTAGCCTGCAGTTTGTGTTCTTACCTCCTTGCTGCAGTGCTGTTCCTGATCCCTTCACGTGTTTGTCTGTGCTCACCTATGGGCGCCGTCTACTGTTCTCTGGGTTTTATTTCCTTCCCTTCCATCCCTTCCTAGCCCGCCTCCTAGTTTGCTTGTCTATATAAGATATGCTCAGTCTAGCCCACTTTGCCTGAGCAACTTCCTAGTTGGCTCAGCTCCTGTGTGTTGCTATTGCCTGTATCCTGCATTGACCACTTGTGTACCGACCTCGGCTTCGGTCTCTGACTGTGCTTGTTTTCTGCCTGTTCTGACCTCGGCTAGTCTATTGGAATTCCATTTGTCTCCTCCCATTGTACTCTGCTCCTGCGAGTGGTCTCCTCATCCTCAGCTGGGCGTACCTGGAGGCCGCGACCTGGTCTCAGCTTGCTGCAATTCCATCCCCACCATCAGGGGCTCTGGTGAAGAAGCAGGCTGGGGCTTAGACTTCGCACCCTGGGGAACCCCAAGGGCTCACTACCACAGGCACTGACAAAACCTTCTGGCAATGGCACATACTGTATTGATGAGCCATCCTGGAGGAGTTGGACTGCCTGTGCAAACTCTATAGGGTCCAGGTATGGCCTCATGCTACCAGTAGTGACACTGACCCTAGCCAAATGCAAAACTAGTGAAAAACAGTCAGAAAAGATGAGTAGGGAAAAAATGTCAGTGGCCTCCACCTGTAAAACAATTCCTGTTTTGGGGGTCATCTCATTGTTGCCCATCTAGTGCACCAGTTGTTAATTTCATTAACACCAAAGCAGCTGCAACTGATTAACAACCCCCTCTGCTACTTAACTGACCAGATCAACATTCCAGGAGTTTCATTGACTTGATGCTAGACTCTGATTAAAAAGTTTTCCTTTAATTTTTTTTAGCAGTGTTTATAGTCCTCTGACCAACTAGTAAGAGATTTATTGCCAGTGGTGCAGGCTGGGGAGGATATAAATATTCAGGAGTGACCTTGGGAAGTCAGTCTTCCCCAGGCTTCCTACTGTAGCACCTTCCTAGTGTAGCATAGGCTGCTAGGTAAATTTAGTCTGGCTCCCCTGTAATCAGTGGAGCAGGGGTTGATTGGTTAGGTCTGCTCAGCGTTTCACATGCTGCTGTCCTATATATTACTTACCCCTGTCTTGTAGAGGATTCTGAAAGTATAGTGGGAGGAAGGACAGAACAAGCAGCCTGAATATTTATTGGTCTCCAGCCAATCCCTGAGGAGGTGTGCCCAGAATAGTCTGAACCCTGAGGCAGAATTGCAGTGTTCCTGTGTCCAGTCCTGCTGGAGGAGACCCCTGTAGAGGGGATGCTGCCCCTTGGGCAGGAGTGCTAGAGAAGGTTTTATAAAGATATTGAGGCCTCAGCTAGGCATAACTGGGGGTCTATTCCCAAGTTCAAGTCCAGGGACCAAGTTGGGTCTGGAGAAGCTCACTGGAGAGAGTCAGGAGGAAGTCGGTGGGAAAGAGTCCAGCTGTCCTATGGTGGTGTGAGTTTACATCTCTCTCACTAGGAATTGCCTGGTGGATATCGGCAGAGATCGGCAGTAGATGACCCCAGCGCTGAAGGAAAATGACTGTGTGGAGCTTTTAACTGTGGAAGGAGTATAGGTCACCAATATCATAGAGATACTGTGGGACATTCAGCAGTTTTGTGCAGTACATCCAGAAACTGAGGAGTCCTCAAGTTATCCTCAAGAAAAATGTCCCAGGCTCCCTCTCCTTATCCCAGTTCATTGTTCTCAATAAATAAAAAGAAAAAAGAACCCCCAGATTATTGTCTGAGCCAATGGAAGAATACAGAAATTGGAGTGTGCCTGGCTGTGTGTGCTCTAAGTGGGGAAATGTTCACCAGCGACTTCTACGGGAGTGTGCTACACTACCTATGGGAGACACATAGTTGGCTGTTGGGTCCTCCTAGGCCTGCTGTCTGAGGAGGGTGACCATAGGCCTGCATAAAAGCTGAGGCTTGAGGCTTTGTATGTTGATGAAACTGATCAAAGCACCATGACGGAACTTCAGTCTGATTGGGGAACCTGAGAAACTAGGTGAAGGTTGGCCACCTACTGAAGTGTGGTGTCCTGTCCCCAAGAAGTCAATAGATGAACCAACAAGTGTCTTACATTCAGCAGTTGATTTCACAGAATACCAGTTTGGTTTAACCACTTGCTGCCCTGCCACTGTAGAAATACGGGGGCAGGGCGGCATGGGCAGGCAAAACCATGTTTTAAAACGTGTGTTTTGTACACAGGTAGGGGGCGTGCGTGAGGCGCACCGCCGCCCTACCTGTCCCGCCAATCACAGCCGTGGATGTCAGTCGCCGGGTCACAGCCGGTCCTTACCGGCTATCTCCCGGCGATCGGTGGCAATCAGTGACAGAGAGCACAGCTGCAGTAGCTGTGCTTTCTGTCACTTCCCTGACAGCTCGAGTACAAGCTGATCGGGACAGAAGAGTTTCTCTCTCCCGATCAGTGGTGTTCCCTGCAGTACACACCCCCGCCCCACCCCCTAGTAAAACACTCCCCTCACACAGATAACCCTTCCCTGCAAAATAAACTTAACCCCTTCCTCCCCAGTGCCATTAGTACAGTGTCAGTGTTTTTTTTTTTGCACTGATCACTGTATTGGTGTCACTGTGGATGTCAGTGACCCCAAGTCAGTACCCCCCCAGTGTCAGAATGTCTGCCGCAGTCCCGCAGTCCCGCCATAAGTCGCTGATCGCCGCCATTCTTAGTATAAAAAAAAACTAAAAATCCCAGTATCTTTTCCGACATTTGTAAACGCTATAACTTTCACGTAAACCAATTAATTTACACGTATTGGTTTTTTTGTTAGCAAAGACATGTCGCAGAATGCATTTTGGCAGAAATTTATGACTAAATTTGATTTTTTAATTTTTAATTTTTTTTTTTACTGGACATGTTTTATAGCAAAAAGTCCAAAATATTGTTTTTTTTCCTCAAAATTGTCAGCCTTTTTTTTTATAGTGCAAAAAATAAAAACCGCACAGGCGATCAAATGCCACCAAAAGAAAGCTCAATTTGAGGGAAAAAAAGGATGTAAGTTTCATTTATGTACCGTATTGCATGACCGCGCAATTGTCCATTAAACTAGCGCAGCGCTGTATAGCAATAAAAAGGCGTAAATTGCAGTATCTATACCATAGTTTGTAGACGCTATAACTTCCACACAAAGCAATCAATATACACTTATTGGGATTTTTTTTACCAAAAACATGGAGCAGAATACATTTTGGCCTAAATTTATAACCAACTTTGAGTTTACTATATATTATTTATAGCTGAAAGTAAAAAATATTGTTTTTCTTCAAAATTTTTGGCCTGTTTTTGTTTATAGCGTGAAAAATAAAAAGCGCACAGGTGATCAAATACCACCGAAAGAAAGCTCTATTTGTGTGAAAAAAAAGGACGTAAATTTCGTTTGGGTGCAGCGTTGCATGACCGCGCAATTATCAGTTGAATTAGTGCAGCGCCGAGTAGCAAAAAGAGGCCTGGTCATTAAGGGGGGTAAATCCTCAGGAGGGCAAGTGGTTAAAGGTTCTGTCTGTTAAGACTGTAGGAGCCTTCGTCCCTTACCTGGGGTCTGCCTAACCCATGGTGTCCAGTGCTCTAACCCTCTCTCCCATAAGTGTTGGGGGAGAGTGAATAAAACGCCATTTCATGCATCAAAAATGACTGGTGCCCATTGCTCCACTATTGCTGAAGACATGAGCCTGGGATACAATGTTAATCCATCCTACCCTTGAGGTACCTCACACTGTGAGAGGTCAGGAAGGGGCTGGGCGCTGAATTTAATAGAGCAATAGCGCTACTAACCACTGTTAATGGTCAATTACTCAGAGCAGCTGAAGACGGCTAAAGAGATGGGACACATGGCTATGCCTGGTGTAAGCTACACTACTGGCATGCAGTATTAATCTCACACAATTGGAGTGTTGAGCAATCATGCAAGATTAGTTGCTGTTCCATGCTTCTTCTGTAGGTCACACTGTAGTCATTTGTCCCCTCTCTTTGGAAATGTATGGTATGCTTCGTGATGAACCTCTAGAGATTTTCTCAGCCCGACTGTAACTCTAGCCATAGATGGAAATAATCAACTGAATCCCATTCCTTAGATCCATCATTCAAGTTTCTACATCTATTTTTTCAAGGAAAGGTTTGCTGTGTGTACACACCTGGCACAATCTATTATTTTCAATGGAAGGAGCCTGGGGAGATGGAACTTTCTAGAAAATGGCACAATGCATTATGGGGGCCATAGACGGGTCGAAAATCGGACGATTTTGTACCGTTAGTGGGTTAATTGGTCGGCCATTTTTCGAGCTTTTTGCACATTTTCGGGCATGTTGGAAAATTTGCCGCCGATTTTGACGAAAGGCAGATTTTCCCGGCAATGATGGGCAAATTGGCCGATCGTTTTACTGATTAAAAAATCTGCGCGTGAGCTGTGACCTGCAAGAAGAAGAAAAATAAGAAGAAGAAAAGCGAAGCAGAAAAAAAACAAGAAGATAGACTTTTCCAGAGCTTCCCCCATCCTCTGGAACTCTCTACCCCAATTTATCAGACTATCGCTTACTCTGCTCACTTTTAGGCGATCTCTGAAAACCTATCTCTTCAGGGAAGCCCAGGGGCGGACTGACAACTCATGGGGCCCCCGGGGATCATGGGCCCCTGTGTCCTTGCCCAAACTCAAAAAAACCTATGAAAAAGGTACCAGGGGCATCTCCTGGGGCCCCCTACTGACCCCGGGCCCTCGGGCAGTGCCCAAGTTTCCAAATGGTCAGTCCGCCCCTGGGGAAGCCTATCCTGCCTTCGGCTAATAATGGAATCTTCTACTCCTCCTACCAGTCCATCCCCCACAGTTATTACCTTTTGTACCACTAGCCCCTCCCTCTTAGATTGTAAGCTCCCAGGATCAGGCCCTCCTATCCCTCTTGTATTGAACTGTATTGTTGCTGTATTGTCTCCCGTTATATTGTAAAGTGCTGAGCAAACTGTTGGCGCCATAAATCCTGTATAATAATAATATATAAATCCTATATAATAATAATATATAAATCCTGTATAATAATAATAATAATAATATAAATCCTGTATTATAATAATAATAAAAGAAAAGAAGAAGAAGAAAAAGAAGAAGAATTCCCGTCCGCTATTATATTTTATCTGAAAAAGTCTTGTGGTTGCAACAATGTATCCATTTGTATCCGAATAAAACAATCTATCTGAAATGGATACAAATGGATACATTGTTGCAACCGCAAGACTTTCATGTCAAATATAATAGCGGAGCTCTCTGCAAGGGACAGAAGTAATTATGGGGTTAAATACTGGCTGTAGACGGGACGAAAATCGGCCGATTTTTTTACTGTTGGTGGTAATGTGGGCCGATAGAACAACCGATTTTTTATTTATTTTTTTTTTTTTTAAACGGCCGATTTTCAAGCTGTCTATGGCCTACATTATCCTTTTAATATAGTCACAAGCAAAAGGAAATTAGCTTTTTTTTTCACAGTCAACTGAGAAATTACACTTAGTGAAAAATGAGATAGGGACTGACGAACCAAAAATAAAGATGCTTGGCCACAGTAACAGTAGACTTGTTTGGGTGCAAACTGAAGACAGCATGTAAGGAGAGGAACCTCATAACAACTGTGAAGCATAGTGGTGGAAATGTTATGTTCTAAGGTTGCTTTGCTGCTTCAGGGCCTGGGTAGCTCACAGTCATTGAATTAAGTATACATTCTACATCATTTCAAAGTGTACTGTCTGAAAGCTGAAGTTTACCCAGAAATGTCTCTTTCAACGTGATAACGATCCGAAGCTAGCAAATGGCTGACAATAAAGAAATGGAGGGTTATGGACTGGCCTATGAAAATCAGTGGGTATGGATCTCATTGAGATGTTGTAGGGAGATTTGAAACAAGACGTTCATACGAGAAAATCCACAAACATCTTGCAACTGTGAGCCCGTGTCTGAGACCGGTGGGCAGTTATTCAAAACGCCTTCAAGAAGTTATTTCTGCTAAAAGGGAAATACCAGCTTCGGATTCCAAGGGTGTTCCTACGTTTTCCGCAGTACATTAGTGTTTTGTTGAATAAATGATTAAAGGCACATTTTCCATGTGTTTTTATTTAGGTAAATCAAATTTACCTGTAGGCACTGTTTAAATGATGTAATAATGTTGCAATGTTTTTCTGTTCAAATATATTGAAAATGCCAACAATTTCTCTTTCAGACGACTAATATGCAGTATATGTATACGTAGCGCCCTAGGTAAATTTAATGGCTCACTAGTTCCGAGTGAGGATGTCTGAGTGAGGGTCAACTCTAGGTCAGACCAGGTTAGGCTGGATGACTCAGCAGGTTGGGCCTCTATCGCCTCGACCTGGTTCTGGAGGTCCATTGAAACTTCCAGAAGCCAGTGGGCAGAGGGGGTGGAGACCTAGGTCAGCATATTCATGGGAGTCTGTCCCAGATTGAAGGCCCTGTTAGTGTAGCAGACTGTCCCTAGATATAAAGAGCCATCTCATCAGGGGTCTGGAGTTGGGTGGAAGATGGATTACTGAAGCTGCTGCTGTGTAGGTAAATTTAATGGCTCACTAGTTCAGAGTGAGCATGTCTGAGTGAGGGTCAACTCCAGGTCAGACCAGGTTAGGCTGGATGACTCAGCAGGTTGGGCCTCTACCTGGTTCTGGAGGTCCATTGAAACTTCCAGAAGCCAGTGGGCAGAGGGGGTGGAGACCTAGGTCAGCATATTCATGGGAGTCTGTCCCAGGTTGAAGGCCCTGTTAGAGTAGAGAACTGTCCCTAGATATAAGGAGCCATCTCAGCAGGGGTCTGGAGTTGGGTGGAAGATGGATTACTGAAGCTGCTGCTGTGTAGCCTGGGAGGGAACCCCAGCAAGGCGGGTTCTGCCTTGAGAGTAGAGGAAAGAATACAATGTATCTTTCTCTCCTTGTCAGGGGAAAAATGTAAACAAATACTAATATAAAAAAAAAAAAAAAAAAAAAAGCTAGATCAAGGTTTGACCTCGGTCAGTGTTAGGCTTAGGATCTGATTTGTAAGACTCTAAGTTGCATGATATGTGCACTACCAGGGTCAGACTGACAACTCATGGGGCCCCCAGGCAATAGGGGATCATGGGGCCTCTGTGTCCTTGCCCACACTCAAAGCACACAAAAAAAAGCCTAGAAAAAGGTAACAGGCATTTCATGGGGCCCTCTACCAGGGGCGGACTGACAACTCATGGGGCCCCCGGGCAATAAGGGATTATGGGGCCCCTGTGTCCTTGCCCAAACTCAAAAAAGCCTATGAAAAAGGTACCAGGGGCATCTCATGGGGCCCCCTACTGACCCCAGGCCCTCGGGCAGTGCCCGAATTTCCAAATGGTCAGTCCACCCCTGCCCCCTACTGACCCCGGGCCCTCGGGCAGCGCCCAAGTGCTCGAATGGTCAGTCTACCCCTGTGCACTACTGAAGTCGCTTCGACTTTAGAAAAGGTTCCTGTGCTACTTCAAGTCGACTTCTACCTGACTTGTGTCCATAGACTTTAATAGTAGTCGCCTCCAAGTCAAATCCTCATCTAAATTGATGTGATTTGGATCCGGAATTACAGGAAGATCACCCAGGCAAAGTTGCATGGAATGAAAGTCACTTCAAAGTCACATCAAGTAGCATCAAAAGTCGTACTTAAGTCACATCAAGTTGCCAGCAAATCTCCAAGAAGAGACCCGGCAAAGTTGCACCGTACCTTGCGTGACTTTCAGTAGTGTGAACTGAGCCTAAGTGTTAGGGTCAAGGTCAGGGTCAAAAGTCAAGGTCAGCATATTTTAGGTAGGATTTTTTTTTTAAACTGCATGTTTTTTAACTTAGTATCAGTGTCATTGTGTTTTAGGTAGGATTTAGAAAAAAGCGAAATGTTCACCATTGTTGCAATTTATAAACCACCGATGGAACACTGGAATGTGTGCAGATTTTCCATTCTATTCTATTCGTTTTCAGAATGTTCACCCAATGTGCAGATTTTCCATTCTATTCTGATCGTTTTTGGAATGTTCACCCAACCTGCAGATTTTCCATTCTATTCTAATCGTTTTCAGATTGTTCTCCCAACGTGCAGATTTTCCATTCTATTCTAATCGTTTTCAGAATGTTCACCTAACGTGCAGATTTTCTATTCTGTTCTATTCATTTTCAGAATGTTCACCCAACGTGCAGATTTTCCATTCTATTCTATTAGTTTTCAAAATGTTCACCCAACATGCAGATTTTCCATTCTATTCTATTTGTTTTCAGAATGTTCACCCAACGAGCAGATTTTCCATTCTACTCTATTCGTTTTCAGAATGTTCACCCAATGTGCAGATTTTCCATGCTATTGGCAGAAATTCACCACCAGTGGCCATTTATAAACCACCGATGGAACACTGGAAAAATGTGCTATTTTCAAAGAAATAATCGACTGATTTGTTTTCACTAAGTCCTATTAAAAACGCGCCACACGCCAGCCCACATTATGCAATAACCCAGCTTTAATAATCTTCCTACTCGCTCACTTCATGCATACAGCTGCAATTCACTGTGGAGGCATCCTGATCAGTTCACATCTGTAGCCATGGAATCTGTCCTTCTTCCAGCCCTGTGCAGTGCCAGAGCGCCACCAAGTGGTCACAGCTGTAAACTGCCCACCCGGCTCCTGCAGGGCAGAGGTGGCAGCGCTGTGAAGGACAATAAAATAAAACAAAACAAAAAAAAGGAAAGCAACCGATAAATATTCCCAAATCTGCTGACCGCAGTTCACATCTGTGTAGAACATGGAAGCTCCATTTTTCATCTTGATGGGAACTTTCCTGTGTGTATGGATGAGCCAAACTGGGTTTTCAGGAGATTTGGGCAAAATCTTGTCATTTCAGCAAAATCATTACTTTTTTTTCCATAGAAAACAGCAAAAAGAAAAAAACATAAAATACAAACATTAAGGGAGAGTACAAAAATAAGAAAAGAAAAACAACAAAAAATAAATTAATATTATTAATATACAGGATTTATATTATTATTATTATTATTATTATACAGGATTTATATATTATTATTATTATACAGGATTTATATATTATTATTATACAGGATTTATATATTATTATTTTTATACAGGATTTATATTATTATTATTATTATTAATATACAGGATTTATATATTATTATTATTATTATACAGGATTTATATATTATTATTATTATACAGGATTTATATATTATTATTATTATTATTATACAGGATTTATATATTATTATTATACAGGATTTATATATTATTATTATTATACAGGATTTATATATTATTATTATTATTATTATACAGGATTTATATATTATTATTATACAGGATTTATATATTATTATTATTATTATTATTATTATACAGGATTTATATATTATTATTATTATTATACAGGATTTATGGTGCCAACAGTTTGCTCAGCGCTGTACAATATAACGGGAGACAATACAGCAACAATACAGTTCAATACAAGAGGGATAGGAGGGCCCTGATCCTGGGAGCTTACAATCTAAAATTGAATCACATTCAACTGGAGTGGTTCAGCGCACATGGTATAATGGGATAATGGGGGTATTATCCTGGTACACATAGGTAGAAATGCTTGGGTATGTTCTTGGTATTTTGGGGTCGTATACTAGGGTACAAATGTTCCTGGTATACTGGGGTAAATATTGGGGTATGTTCCTGGTATACTGGGGTAAATATTGGGGTATGTTCCTGGTATACCGGAGTAAATCTTGAGGTATGTTCCTGGTACACTGGGGTAAATCTTGGGGGTAAGTTCCTGGTATACTGGGGTAAATATTGGGGTATGTTCCTGGTATACTGGGGTAAATATTGGGGTATGTTCCTGGTATACTGGGGTAAATCTTGGGGGTAAGTTCCTGGTATACTGGGGTAAATCTTGAGGTATGTTCCTGGTATAACGGGGTAAATCTTGAGGTATGTTCCTGGTGTACTGGGGTAAATCTTGGGGGTAAGTTCCTGGTATACTGGGGTAAATATTGGGGTATGTTCCTGGTATACTTGGGTAAATATTGGGGTATGATCCTGGTATACTGGGGTAAATCTTGGGGGTAAGTTCCTGGTATACTGGGGTAAATATTGGGGTATGTTCCTGGTATACTTGGGTAAATATTGGGGTATGATCCTGGTATACTGGGGTAAATCTTGGGGGTAAGTTCCTGGTATACTGGGGTAAATATTGGGGTATGTTCCTGGTATACTTGGGTAAATATTGGGGTATGATCCTGGCATACTGGGGTAAATCTTGGGGGTAAGTTCCTGGTATACTGGGGTAAATATTGGGGTATGTTCCTGGTATACCGGGGTAAATCTTGAGGTATGTTCCTGGTATACTGAGGTAAATCTTGGGGGTAAGTTCCTGGTATACTGGGGTAAATATTGAGCTATGTTCCTGGTATACTGAGGTAAATATTGGGGTATGATCCTGGTATACTGGGGTAAATATTGGGGTATGATCCTGGTATACTGGGGTAAATCTTGGGGGTATGTTCCTGGTACACTGGGGTAAATCTTGAGCTATGTTCCTGGTATACTGAGGTAAATATTGGGGTATGATCCTGGTATACTGAGGTAAATATTGGGGTATGTTCCTGGTATACTGAGGTAAATATTGGGGTATGATCCTGGTATACTGAGGTAAATATTGGGGTATGATCCTGGTATACTGGGGTAAATATTGGGGTATGATCCTGGTATACTGGGGTAAATATTGGGGTATGATCCTGGTAAACTGGGGTAAATCTTGGGGGTATGTTCCTGGTACACTGGGGTAAATCTTGAGCTATGTTCCTGGTATACTGAGGTAAATATTGGGGTATTATCCTGGTACACTGGGGTAAATCTTGAGCTATGTTCCTGGTATACTGAGGTAAATATTGGGGTATTATCCTGGTATACTGAGGTAAATATTGGGGTATGATCCTGGTATACTGAGGTAAATATTGGGGTATTATCCTGGTACACTGGGGTAAATCTTGAGCTATGTTCCTGGTATACTGAGGTAAATATTGGGGTATTATCCTGGTATACTGAGGTAAATATTGGGGTATGATCCTGGTATACTGAGGTAAATATTGGGGTATGATCCTGGTATACTGGGGTAAATATTGGGGTATGATCCTGGTATAATGAGGGTAATATGGCAGTACGCTGCAGGTAAACTTGGGTGTGAATACTAGGACATATTCCTGGTAAATGTTGCATGAATGTTCCTGATATACTGGGGTATAAATACAGGGGTATGGTCCTTATATACCGGGGTATAAATACTGGCGTGTTCCTGATATACTAGGGTATAAATACAGGGGTATGGTCCTTATATACCGGGGTATAAATACTGGGGCATGTTCCTGATATACTGGGGTATAAAACCTGAAATTCTGTATGTACATGATATGCTGGGGTAAGTCCTGGGTATGCGGGGGTCTAAATATTGGGGTCTGTTCCTGATATACTGGAGTATAGGTGTATACTGAGATATAAATAATGGGATTTGTTTCCCATATAGTAGGGATCAACTACTGGAGTGTGTTCCTGGTATACTTGGGTAGAAATACTAAGGTATGTTTCTGGTGTGCTGGGGTATTAATACTAGGGTATGTTACAGGTATATTGAGGGCAGAACGGGGGTATGTTTCAGGTAACCGGGGTATAATGACTGTGATATACTCATCATATACTGGGGCATGAATACTGGGGTATAAATACAGGGATATGTTCTTGATATACAGTACTGGGGTAGATTCCTGATATACTAGGGTATGTTTCTGGTATACTGGGGTACCTGTATAAATACTGTCATATGTTCCTGGTATACTGGGATATAAATACTGTGATATTTTCCAGTTATGCAGAGGATTTAATACTGGGATATGTCCTGATATACTAGGATATAAATACTGGGGTATTTTCTGAGTATGGTATACATGTTGGGGGTATGTTCCTGGTGTACACGGGTATACATGTTGAGGTATGTTCCTGGTGTACACAGGTATACATGTTCAGGTATGTTCCTGGTGTACACAGGTATACATGTTGGGGTATGTTCCTGGTGTACACAGGTATACATGTTGGGGTATGTTCCTGATATACATGGGTATACATGCTGGGGTATGTTCCTGGTGTACATGGGTATACATGTTGGGGTATGTTCCTGGTGTACACGGGTATACATGTTGAGGTATGTTCCTGATATACATGGGTATACATGTTGGGGTATGTTCCTGGTGTACATGGGTATACACTTTGGGGTATGTTCCTGGTGTACACGGGTATACATGTTGGGGTATGTTCCTGGTGTACACGGGTATACATGTTGAGGTATGTTCCTGATATACATGGGTATACATGTTGGGGTATGTTCCTGGTGTACACGGGTATACATGTTGAGGTATGTTCCTGATATACATGGGTATACATGTTGGGGTATGTTCCTGGTGTACACGGGTATACACGTTGGGGTATGTTCCTGGTGTACACGGGTATACATGTTGAGGTATGTTCCTGATATACACGGGTATACATGTTGGGGTATGTTCCTGGTGTACACGGGTATACAAGTTGAGGTATGTTCCTGGTGTACACGGGTATACATGTTGAGGTATGTTCCTGATATACACGGGTATACATGTTGGGGTATGTTCCTGGTGTACACGGGTATACAAGTTGAGGTATGTTCCTGGTGTACACGGGTATACAAGTTGAGGTATGTTCCTGGTGTACACGGGTATACATGTTGGGGTATGTTCCTGGTGTACACGGGTATACATGTTGGGGTATGTTCCTGGTGTACACGGGTATACATGTTGAGGTATGTTCCTGGTGTACACGGGTATACATGTTGAGGTATGTTCCTGGTGTACACGGGTATACATGTTGGGGTATGTTCCTGGTGTACACGGGTATACATGTTGGGGTATGTTCCTGGTGTACACGGGTATACATGTTGAGGTATGTTCCTGGTGTACACGGGTATACATGTTGGGGTATGTTCCTGGTGTACACGGGTATACATGTTGGGGTATGTTCCTGGTGTACACGGGTATACATGTTGAGGTATGTTCCTGGTGTACACGGGTATACATGTTGGGGTATGTTCCTGGTGTACACGGGTATACATGTTGGGGTATGTTCCTGGTGTACACGGGTATACATGTTGAGGTATGTTCCTGGTGTACACGGGTATACATGTTGAGGTATGTTCCTGGTGTACACGGGTATACATGTTGAGGTATGTTCCTGGTGTACACGGGTATACATGTTAGGGTATGTTCCTGGTGTACACGGGTATACATGTTGGGGTATGTTCCTGGTGTACACGGGTATACAAGTTGAGGTATGTTCCTGGTGTACACGGGTATACATGTTGGGGTATGTTCCTGGTGTACACGGGTATACATGTTGGGGTATGTTCCTGGTGTACACGGGTATACATGTTGGGGTATGTTCCTGGTGTACACGGGTATACATGTTGAGGTATGTTCCTGGTGTACACGGGTATACATGTTGAGGTATGTTCCTGGTGTACACGGGTATACATGTTGAGGTATGTTCCTGGTGTACACGGGTATACATGTTGGGGTATGTTCCTGGTGTACACGGGTATACATGTTGGGGTATGTTCCTGGTGTACACGGGTATACAAGTTGAGGTATGTTCCTGGTGTACACGGGTATACATGTTGGGGTATGTTCCTGGTGTACATGGGTATACATGTTGGGGTATGTTCCTGGTGTACACGGGTATACATGTTGAGGTATGTTCCTGGTGTACACGGGTATCAATACTGGGGTATATTCCTGACACTAATGAAAACCAGAATGGGCAGTAAAATGTCTTTGTCATTACAGATCATGTCTGGTTGAAGGTGAGTACCTAATACTAGCTATTCCATGACCCGGACACATGAGGACCTTCACTGGAAATACAGACAATTTCCCCTCAGCAGCCAATGAAGGAGATTCTCCCATTGAAATCATTTCACGGTGAAATACATTTTGTGGGAGAGATTTTTCCTGACTTCCTGTCCCGGTCCCCAGCACAGGAAGTAAGCAGAATCCTCCCCAATGTGGACACAGATAGAAATAAAACATGAGAGAGATTTTCTTTATTACAAAGTGAAGGTTCTGGCTGGAGTTCCCCTTTAATGGTTCCATCGTCATGTTTTCCAGACATGTGATGTCGTTGTGCCGTGGACCGGACTGGATGACCCCCCCCTCCCCCCCCCCCCCCATGTCTCCGGTTGTAAGGTGAGTCAATCTGTTTTCCAGTAAGTGGCAGTTCATTGAGGAGAGCGGAGGATCCGTCTCTGAACTATTTCTGTCCTGTGCGGTGAGTTCATGGAAGGAAATGTCAGTCGGGTCTCGTGGCCTCTCCATTCACACAAATATTATTCCAGAGGACGAGTCGTAAAATAATAACGACCTCCCCCCGCCAGGGAAATGACTCTCAGCGTCCCGGCACAGAGGCGGCATTGTGAGCAGCACCTGGAACGTGAGGCAATGGGAAATCCCCAACCGACCGCAGAGCTGACGCTCGCACAGAGTGCGATCGCACCGAGACCCCAAAGTAATGATTTCTGCGCTGACAGTGCTTCACCAGATTTCATCCTTTTATCTGTTTCCTGAGAGTGACATAAAAAGATACAAAGTACGAAAATGGAAAAAGAAAAAACAAAAAACAAACATTTACTGGCTGAATTCTATAGCTAGAGCTATATAGATGTATAATAATAATAGTGTGTGACTGTGGGGGAGGGGACATTAGAGTGTAAGCTCCTCTGGTACAGAGACTGATGTGACTGTGGGGGAGGGGACATTAGAGTGTAAGCTCCTCTGGTACAGAGACTGATGGGACTGTGGGTGTGGGGACATTAGAGTGCAAGCTCCTCTGGTACAGACACAGATATGACTGGTCAGCCGTCTCTGTACAGCACTGCGGTATATGTCAGAGCTATATAAATGTATAATAATAGCATGTGACTGTGGGGGAGGGGACATTGGAGTGTAAGCTCCTCTGGTACGGACACAGATATGACTGGTCAGCCTTCTCTGTACAGCACTGAGGTACTATTATAGGTTTATTTAGCTCCCACATATACCACAGTGCTGTACAGAATTGAGCCAGTAAAGGTTTTTGCTGGCTGACACTCTAATCCACGGGTGTCAAACTGGCGGCCCTCCAGCTGTTGCCAAACTACAAGTCCCATGAAGCATTGCAGAGGAATGATGGGACTTGTAGTTTCGCAACAGCTGGAGGGCCACCAGTTTGACATCCCTGCTCCCCCTGCTCTAATCCCCCCACAGTCACACACTATTATTATTATACATTTATATAGCTCTGACATATGCCGCAGTGCTGTACAGAGATCACTGAGCCAGTCACATCAGTCTCTGCACCAGAGGAGCTTACACTCTAATCCTCCAGCTTGGCCTTGAGGGATTGCCCAGGTCCGGTTATGAGGGAGGGTCTGCGTGAAGGGCAGCCTGAAGCATCGCTCTGCGGAGAACCGTGGTTGTCCAAGAGTGGAGTGCGGTGGGGTGGAGGAGACGATGGACCATTTCTTGCTTCAGTGCCCCTTAAATATAGATGTCTACAAGCGGGTGGGTGGGGCTCTGGGTATACCCAGGTATACATTTATATAGCTCTGACATATACCACAGTGCTGTACAAAGAACACTGAGCCAGTCCCATCAGGTATAATTAAGCGGGGGGGGGGGGGGGTAAATGGGAGTCACTGAATATGTCATATTTATCAGTCTTTTCTTCCAAATGAACACAGTGAACAATCAGTACTGCCCCTGTGTTCATTCATAACTGAAGCATAGTAAACTCTGCTTATTATGCTTCAGTTTGTGAATGAACAGGAAGCCTTTGTACAGAGCACTTCCTGTTCATTCATCTGCAGTGCAGCTGAGGCTGAAAAGTAAAGGATTGAGGAATCTTGGCCCTTTCCTGAATGAATACAGTGAGTGATCGATAACACTCTTGTGCTCATTCATAACTGAAGCATAGTAAATCATGCTTATTATGCTTCAATCTGTGAATGAACAGGAAGCCTTTGTATGGAGCAGTTACTGTTCATTCATCTGCTGTGCAGCTGAGGCTGCAAAGAAAGGGACTGAGGAATCTTTGCCCTTTCCTGAATGAACACAGTGAGTAATGTGAGTGATAGGTAACACTACTGTGTTCATTCATAACTGAAGCATAGTAAACCGTGTTTATTATACTTCAGTTTGTGAATGAACGGGAAGCCTTTGTACAGAGCACTTCATGTTCATTCATCTGCAGTGCAGCTGAGGCTGCAAAGAAAGCGACTGAGGAATCTTTGACCTTTCCTGAATAAGCACAGTGAGTGACCGAGACACTGCTGTGTTCATTCATAACTGAAGCAGAGTAAACCATGCTTATTATGCTTCAGTTTGTGAATGAACAAGAATCCTTTGTACAGAGCACTTCCTGTTCATTCATCTGCAGTGCAGCTGAGGCTGAAAAGAAAGGGATTGAGGAATCTTGACCCTTTCCCGAATGAACATAGTGAGTGACCGGTAACACTCCTGTGTTCATTCATAACTGAAGCATAGTAAACCATGCCTATTATGCTTCAATTTGTGAATGAACAGGAAGCCTGTTCATTCATTTGCTGTGCAGCTGAGGCTACAAAGAGGGATTGAGCAATCTTTGCCCTTTCCTGAAAGAACACAGTGAGTGATAGGTAACACTCATGTGTTCATTCATAACTGAAGCATAGTAAACCGTGTTTATTATACTTCAGTTTGTGAATGAACGGGAAGCCTTTGTACAGAGCACTTCATGTTCATTCATCTGCAGTGCAGCTGAGGCTGCAAAGAAAGGGACTGAGGAATCTTTGCCCTTTCCTGAATGAACACAGTGAGTGACCGAGACACTGCTGTATTCATTTATAACTGAAACATAGTAAACAGTGCTTATTATGCTTCAGTTTGTGAATGAACAGGAAGCCTTTGTACAGAGCGCTTTCTGTTCATTTATCTGCAGTACAGCTGAGGCTGCAAAGAAAGGGATTGAAGGATATTTGCCCTTTCCTGAATGAACACAACGAGTGATTGGTAACACTCTTGTGTTCATTCATAACTGAAGCATAGTAAACCGTGTTTATTCTGCTTCAGTTTGTGAATGAACAGGAAGCCTTTGTACAGAGCGCTTCCTGTTCATTTGTCTGCAGTGCAGCTGAGGCCGCAGAGAACGGGATTGAGGAATCTTTGTCCTCATTCTCTTACTCTGTCTCGAAAGTGAGACCTCAGAGGTCTGTTTACACCCCTGATATTTTTTTTACCAAACATCACCCAACAGGGATGTTAACGAATATTTAAAAAACAAATAAAATTGTTAAAAATAGTAACCAAAGTTCTTCCCAGCAGTTAGTGATATGAATATATTTATTTCTGGGACACAAGTAGGTTTCGAGGTCACGGCGCAGGTTGGTGTCAGAAAAACCAGCTTTCCTTCTGAGTCAGACAAACCCTAATAAATCTTGTTTACGGCTCTGCTCAGCAGAACGCGTGTCAGGAGAAATGACAAGGTGCAGGCGGCTTGATTACCCAGCTTCATCATAGTAGAAAATATCATATCGCCTCGCTATTAACCTTTAATCGAGTATTGCACAAAGCGATCTGAGAATAACAGCCGACACGCCTCCCAAAGGGCTGGAGCGGGAGGACGCCGAGTCCATGGACAATCCAGGTCATCGGATCCGTGCTGGAGAGTCACGCGGTGTATGGCGTAGGATCTGAGTCACTTTACTAAAGCTGACGAAACAGAGCAGGGCTAACCCGTTATTAGGGGTGGGGCTTCTGACCAGCGTAAAGTTCGACCTAAACCGGTGTTCACCGACCAACCACAGTATTTTGCCAGCACCTCTTTGTTTGGAGTCAGCTAGGAAAATGGCACTGCTGGCGAGTCTCTGTCTGAATGCAGCCCTTTGTTTGCCTTTATCCAGCCCTTGGGGCAATATTTCATCTTCTGAAACCAACAATAGGGCATGATTCACCCCCACTGACACCAACGAAGGGGCACAATTTCTCCAAATGACGCTAATGATGGGGCACGATTACTCCCAGTGACACCAAAAATGGGGCATGTTTCTTCCCACCTTGTGACACCAACAATGGGGCACAATTCCTCTCACTGACACCAATGATGGGGCATTGTTTACTCCTACTGATGCCAGAACATTTTCTACTTACGATGGCCACAGTTCGACCCCCCTAAACTCTGAAGGACAGTAAACTGGCCCTTTGTTTAGAAAGTTTGGAGACCCCTATCATAGACAATGCCCAAAAATGGGGCATGATTCTTCCCACCTTGTGACACCAACAATGGGGCACAATTCCTCTCACTGACACCAATGATGGGGCATTGTTTACTCCCACTGATGCCAGAACATTTTCTACTTACAACGTCCAAAGTTCAACCCCGCTAAAGTCTGAAGGACAGTAAACTGGCCCTTTGTTAGAAAGTTTTTAGACCCCTGTCATAGACAATACCCACTCCAGACAGTACTGTGCCCACATAGGAAGCCATATCTTACTGTAGCACCCCTTTAGTTATCCGGGTGGATAGTTAGGTTTTTTTAAGGCAGAGACTGAATAGCAGCCTGGGATGAATCAGTCTGGGATGAGTCAGCTAGGTTACTCTGGGTCAGGGCTGAGGGATCTACAGGTCAGTTCCCTGATACCTCCCCCTGCCCTAGAAGGTTGAGAAGTTTCTAGAAGGCAGTGGGTATGGGTGAAGAGTGGCTTATCTGCGTACTCAAGGGATTCTGACCAATCCCAAAGCAAGAGGCTTGGCATGGGGTCAAACAGCCCTTAAGTATGAGAGAGCCTGACCAGAAAGTGGTTATTGTCTGGTGGCAGATGATGTGAGAAGGCTGTAGTGTGGAGCCTGGGAAGAGGTCCAGGGAGGGGCCCACCTACAGGCAGAATCTTGGAAGGAGGATCTCTCAGCCTCAGCTGTCCCCTGAGAGACAGCCTGGGAAGCAGGGAAGGAGCCAGCCTAGCATAAGGCCTGAAGGCAGCCACCAACCCAACAAGCTTACAGGAGAGGACTGAGTAAGTAATCCTACACCCCCTAGGCCAGATAAGGGGAGAGGGCATTCAGGTGGATAACCCAACTAGAACCTCATCTGGCACTGTTCCATTAAAGTGGCAGCTTCTGGGTCCCCTTGTCTCAGGATTCCCTCAGGAAGCTGGGTGAATAGGAGATTACATATGGGGTCTGCAGAGGTACATCAGGGGGGATGGAGAGCTCTTCAAGGAGAGACTGTTTGTCTATGGACTTGTACATAGTTGCTAAGGAGATTTGTCCTCATGTTCACAGTTCCTTGGGCATCCCATACACCCCTCAACCCCATCCAAGTTCAATACCCCTTAATAAAATCACACAAAAACAAGCTCAAGGATTGTTTACTGTCTTCAGTGTGCAAGTGTTGAAGAAAATGCATGTTGACTGGCTGTACTGGACTATAGGGGAACCCAAAACTCAGCCACTCCTAAGGGGGTAGTGCTACATTACAATGATGGTTCTTTCTGGATAACTTGAAAACACAATAAAACACAGAGTACTCCGGGCAATAGTTCTCCTGCAGCCCCACGTCCATGACAGCCTCATTTTAACATTCTTTATAGGCTCCCAACTTCTCCTCTACCCCTCACTTCTGTTTGTTTGGAATGAGTTGCAGTCATACGCACTGCTCTATGCATACTACAAATCCCATCATCCATAGTCCAATTCCGGGAGCGAGCAAGAGAGGGTTGCTACGTTCCTACATACAGTGATACAGTAGGACCATGGTGCAAAAACATAGGCATTGTCTAAGAAACAGAAAAAAAGAATTTCAAGATGTTGAGGGGCTGAGAGTAATAGAAGGTATATTTTGATTGAAGAATACACACTTGAATAGAATTTTTAAAAAGAACAGAGTTTAGTGTCACTTTAGTGTCTTTAGCTACCCTTAGTATTGTTTGCAGAACATTGATTATTTCTGCCCGCTGCTGTTGAGTTGTCTTCAGGTAGTTAATGTTTTACATAACAATGTAACAAGTTATGAATATTGACCTGCCTTAGCCAACCACTGGGATTTTTTTCCAGTGGTATGGGCTGAAGGGAGAAGAAGGGTCTCTCACCTCCTGGGGCTTTGCCTGTTGAGGATGTCATGGTGAGAAGGTCTTTTCTTAGGTGTTGCCCCACATGGCCTAAGGAATCCATGTTGCCTTGCTGAAAGGTACACCTAGAAAGAAATGCCCGCAGCGATAAAAGAAGAAAAGAATTAGCACAGGGCAGGCATGACTAGGCCCAGAGTGGGAAGGAAGACGTGTGAGGGTTAATGATTGTTTAGAGTTGGTAAAGGATAGCTGGGGGATCTGGTTGGTAGAGGAGAGTGTAGGTGGGTCTCCTGCACTTTAGGGTGGGGTGTTCTGGGGAGGGGCGTCAGTTGGGAGCTGGACGTGGGAGAGAGAGCTTCCCTCCCACCCTCCCTGTTTGGTGAATGTTGTGTTCCTCCTGGGGGGAGGTTATTTTGGTTCCTGGGCGGTGGTTGGTGTTTGGAGGCGGTTCTTATCTTGGAGGTACAAAATGGTGTGGGACCCATCGTTGGTATGGTGTGCCCGGGAACATTCCAGTTAACCAAGGTTTAACTGGAAGGTGGTGGTGCTGCACTGCGGACGGTATGGTTGTCTCCGAGCTGGTTGGTTGCGGCTGGAGGCCTAATGGAATATGGTTGTCCGCAGGTGCATTTCGGATCGTTTTGGGGGTGCCTTCAAAGACCAACGACAACTGTTTATGTTTTCTGTTATAAGGAATGGTTGATGTGTTTAAACTTGATTTGTTAATAAAAGGCCGTGCTGGCCATTTAACTCCAAAATTGGTGTTGTGTTTTCTGTAAGTATAGTAAGTAAAGGGGCTTGGTATGGAAGGGTAAAGGGTAACGGTGGTGTAGTGGGGTCTGGATGAACCTATCTCGGGTGCACTAGTCAAGAACTAAAGAAGGAAGATGGCTACCTGCACGGAAGAGTGACCTGGAGAGCTTGAGAAAAGCTGCTGCTGGTGAACATTGCTTGGAGGTCTCAATGCTCAACATTTTAAGGAACCTATGAACAAGGAAGATCGGGTGATCTTCAATAACAGAGAGTGACTACCCTCATAGATTCTCAATAACCTAATGACTGAAGACATGAGCTTTCCGATGAGTCCTGCAGTTGCACTAATGGCCACAGACAGGTGTCAAAAGTCAGTGCATGTCTGTGGAAATAAAGAACTTAGTCCTACATATCCATGCAAGTGCAGCCTAATGCTCCAAACTCAGTTCTGCCAAGTTGCCTGGAGGATCCCTCATCCTGGACAAATGACCTTTATTGTTCCTTTACTAAAATGCCTCCAAGACAAAAGAGTAAAAACTGCAGCTGCCTCTGAACAGTAGAAGACCTGGCAATCATGTGGAGCAGATTGGAGCAGTAATGACTGGGTTCCCCGCTCCTCTTTTCTTGACTGGTCCCTCAGGATGGAATCTGCAGCATTGGATGGACTTTCCATCATGTGTTTACAATTCATCCTGTAGACAAAAAAGTAAGGTCAGCAAACTTCTGGAGAGGAGCGACAATCCTGCGCTCATCCTCCTCCGCCCAGGCCTGTGACTGGTGGGATCGTGGGGAGTGGGGGGGTCAGAAAGGCACCAGGAGCCTCGGGAGTGCAATCTGTTTGGGGTGTATCTCAGCATGCTTCCAATGGTCTGCTCCAATCAAACCTCTCCCATTACCTCACTCCTGTGCGCCGTTCAGCTCGGTGGTTGGAGGCGTGGAGAGCCGCCAGATGTTCTCAGATTATAGTGTAACATCTGCTCCTATAGTCCATATTGATATCCGAAGTGACTCTTAACCCACCGACTGACAGACTGCGAGGATCTGTCTGGTGTGAAGCACCGAGACACATGAAGGGACCGTGACCCAGCTGTGCAACGTCAATAGACAACAAGAGCGAGGCAAGGCCAACTAATATGATCCTCCTGTCTATAATGATAGTTGGCCGTGACTCAACATCTCAATCCACAGAAGCCGGTGATAACAGCATGATAACTGAAGAGAGTACTAGAGGGGCCACACTACTATTTCCTGCTAAAAGAAGGAGGACGATGAAGAATCACAGACTCAACTGTCCGCCATAGTAATGGAGAGACACCGAGGGCACATGTTTACTGTACCTATTGTAGGGTGACTGCACCAAGCTAAACGTACACTATGACCAAAGCTACAGCAATGCAGCATCACAGATAAAGCGCAAAAGAAAAATTAAGTTTGATGCTTTAAGTAAAACACCTCTGTAAGCTCATCACATTAGTATCAAAATGTTTGAAGTGGAACTACACTGCATCTGAGCGGCACAAACCAAAAACGCGATTTCATTTGTTTTATAAATTCAAACTCCCCCCATCCATCCATGTCTCCGTCAGGGGCGGACTGACAACTCATGGGGCCCCCGGGCAATAGGGGATCATGGGGCCCTTATGTCCTAACCCACACTATAACCACACCAAAAAAAGCCTATGAAAGGTACCAGGGGCATCTCATAGGGCCCCCTACTGACCCCGGGCCCTCTGGCAGTGCCCAAGTGCTTGAATGGTCAGTCCGCCCCTGGTCTCCATGCTTTACTTTGCTGTGAAAGCACTCAGAAAAACACCTTCTAGCATTTTTGGCCGTGGCCATCTTGAGTAAGGGCAGATGATTCGTGTAGCAGTTAAAGCGGAGTTCCACTCATCCTGGCACAAAATAAAAGTCAGCATCTACAAAAACTGTAGCTGCTGACTTTTAAAAAAACAGCCACTTTCCTGCCCTTGGTCCCATGGTGTGTGTCCCCGCAGCCCGTTTCACCGGCCGTCCTGTATTCCAGGAGGCCGGCATCTTCAGTGTGGGCAACCGGCTGGGACTGCTTGCGGTTTCACAGCTGGGTGCCCACTGCGCATGCGTGAGTAGCGCTGCGCTTCATGAATGGTCCTGTAGTGTTCTGGGACCTGTCACGTGTCCCAAAAAACTACAGGGAGGGAAGGAGGAAGGACACCTTCCATTTCTGATCGCCTAGGCGATCTGACCGGAATTGGGAGCCGGTGCCTGTCAAATTCGGGTACCCGCTCCCCCCCCCAAAGGTGCCGATCCTTAATGGGGAGCGGAGGAGCAGTCCTTAAAGCGGAACTTCCCCTTTTGGGTGGAGCTCTGCTTTAATTCCTGTAATCCATCTGCCCTTAGCTCAGGCAGCAGGGTCTGCTTAGTTGAGAAAACCCCTCCTCCCCTCCTGAAGACTCCTGGGATGTATGACATAATTTGCCTAGGCATGGAAACCAGGAAGCAACTGAAGAAATGTAAACGAAAAAAAGTTTTAAACACAAAAAAATGATATACTTTTTTTTCAATTTATTAATGCTAGCAGCATAAGGATTAAAAATAATCAATATTGATTGAGAGAATGTTTGACTAATGTGGACCTGTTCTCAGATATGTTTTAAAAGTAAGTGCAGCATGACAAGAAATGTGTCCGTGTAACACTTCCAGGTGTTTATGGGTTTCCATGGCCGAGCAGCTGCATCCAAGCCTTCCATCACCAAGTGGGCGGGTGGCCGTTTATAAACGTCCACCCAAATTTCCTGCTTGTGCGCGCTCCCTGGGAGTACGCAGCACCGCGCTCTGGTGCTCCGCAATCATTGTACAGGACCTCTGTGTGAGGTCCAGATCATGTGATCACTGATTGGCCAATCAGTGATCACATGAAGAGTAGTAAGCAAGATGTCACTTCTGACATCATTGCTTACTAGTACTGAAATCTGTGAATGATCACAGAGGTCACATGGTACAGGGCTATTCACAACAGCCTTGTACCATGTGACAAACTGTGACCAATAATAGCTCACACAGCATTTCTCAATGGCTGCAAAAATGCAGCCAGAGAGCAGGAGAAATGATTGTTTTTACAGCCTTTATGATTGTAAAATCAATCAGTGTAAAAAAAAAAAAAACTTCATCACCCCCCACAAGTAGTACAGTGTCATCATGGTGACACTGTACTGCTAGGGTGACGGTATGTTAAAAAAAATATAATAATATAAAAAATAAAATACAAATGTAAAAAAAATGTTTTCAATTATAATTTTTGGTTATAAACTAATTTGGGTTTTTGTTTTTTTTTTTACTAAAAAGATAGCTGAATACATTTTGGCCAAGATTTATGAAGAAAGATTATTTATTTGCAAAATGTTATAAGAAAAACACTTATTTTTCCAAATTTTTTGACTTTTTCATTTATATAGCAAAAAAAAAATAAAAATCCCAGTGGTGAATAAATACCACCAACATAAAGTTTTATCTGTCTCAAAGAAATGCTAAAAAATTCATATGGATACAGTGTTGCATGACCGCGCAATTGTTATTCAAAGTGTGATAGTGCTGAAAGCTGAAAATTGGCCTGGACAGGAAGGGAGTGAAAGTGTCCGGACTGGAAGGGGGTGAAAGTGTCCGGACTGGAAGGGGGGGGGGGGGGAGTGTCCGGACTGGAAGGGGGGAAAGTGTCCGGACAGGAAGGGGGGAAAGTGTCCGGACTGGAAGGGGGTGAAAGTGTCCGGACTGGAAGGGGGTGAAAGTGTCCGGACTGGAAGAGGGTGAAAGTGTCCGGACTGGAAGGGGGTAAAAGTGTCCGGACTGGAAGGGGGGGGAAAGTGTCCGGACTGGAAGGGGGTGAAAGTGTCCGGACTTGAAGGGGGTGAAAGTGTCCGGACTGGAAGGGGGTGAAAGTGTCCGGACTGGAAGGGGGGGAAACTGTCCGGACTGGAAGGAGGGGAAAGTGTCCGGACTGGAAGGGGTGAAAGTGTCCGGACTGGAAGGAGGGGAAAGTGTCCGGACTGGAAGGGGGTGAAAGTGTCCGGACTGGAAGGGGTGAAAGTGTCCGGACTGGAAGGGGGTGAAAGTGTCCGGACTGGAAGGGGGTGAAAGTGTCCGGACTGGAAGGGGGTGAAAGTGTCCGGACTGGAAGGGGTGAAAGTGTCCGGACTGGAAGGGGGTGAAAGTGTCCGGACTGGAAGGGGGGGAAAGTGTCCGGACTGGAAGGGGGTGAAAGTGTCCGGACTGGAAGGGGGTGAAAGTGTCCGGACTGGAAGGGGGGGAAAGTGTCCGGACTGACAACTCATGGGGCCCCCGAGCAATAGGATGTCATGGCGCCCCCTGTGTCCTCACCCACACTCAAACCACACCCAAAAAAGCCCATAAAATGTACCAGGGGCATCTCATAGGGCCCCCTACTGACCCCGGGCCCTCAGGCAGTGCCCGAGTGGCTAAGTGGTCAGTCCGCCCCTGGGTGAAAGTGTCCGGACTGGAAGTGGTTAAAGCCCAACTCCTTATATTTAACAATTTAGTTGGGCTTAGACTTTTACCTATAAACTCTCAACACATTGTAACTAAACAGTAATCACCTCCCCTCCTGCCAACACCCAGAACTCCCTTGGTAATTCAGTTTTCTGGTCCGCTTTGCCGTCACTCCTCAAGCCACAATATATTTCCAGGCTTCATCCGAAATCCAACATCAATGAGTTCAATCCTCTAATAACAGATAAGGCAGAGCTCTCTAAATGCTTCTCCTTTGTCATGTCATTAATATAAAAGACTTTTCCAGGAACCGTCTGCCAGGAGAAAGTTTAATCACTTCCAGAACTTTAGCTGATATACGGTAAGGGAACCCCCTGCTAAACCCGGACAGGGTGATAAAATATTGTCAGGGCCTTGGAGGAGCTGATAATCCACGAAACATGTGTAGTGAAATTAGTTGTGATCACATCGGAAACATTGTAACATTTTGTGTCTTCGCCTGACTATACTTAATGATCTTCTGTTCCGGCCTCTACAATCTCTCTATGGTAAGGATTTGTTCTATCAGTATCCTCCAGCTATAGTCTAAGAGCGAGACAACATTTTCTGAAGATTACAATTTTTTTTTGTTGTATCAAAACACACCTCTGAGTGTGAGGTTTCCACTAGACATATGACATGAAACATGACGCTGTCAGAGCTGTAGATAAAATGTTGGGCACATTTAAGCAGTTAGAGCTGCTATAAACCCTGCTAGCCTGATTCGAGATTTCATCTGATGTGCAGGCTTCTCAATCTTAAAGCGCCCATTGGGCATATAAAATACATTTTTATGCCCCTGCAACAGAAAATCCCATGACTAGTGCACATGGGTGGACTGACCATTTGGAAACTTGGGCACTGCCCGAGGGCCCGGGGTCAGTAGGGGCCCCATGAGATGCCCCTGGTACCTTTTTCATAGGCTTTTTTGAGTTTGGGCAAGGACACAGGGGCCCCATGATCCCCTATTGCCCGGGGGCCCCATGAGTTGTCAGTCCGCCCCTGCTAGTGGACAAGAGATAGGCTAGTCAAGACCCCCTACACCACCATCTCATTCTCTCACATACCCCCTTTAACATATCATTAAAGAAAACTATAACACTGATGGGAGTAAAATGGCCAATACGGCCTTTTATTAACACTTCAACTTCAATACACAAAACATTCCTTAAAACAGAAACATACAGGAGAAGTTGTTGGTCTTTGAAGGCACCAAACCAAAACCGATAGCCTCCTGCGGAACCTATATTATAACTAGGCCTCCAGCTGCAACGCACCGGCTTGGAGACAAAACATACCATCCGCAGTGCAGAACCACCACCTTCAAGTTAAACCTCGGTTAACCGGAATGCCCCCCGAGCACAGCATACCACCAATGGGTCCCAACCATTATCTCTAGCTTCAAAATAAGTGCTTCCTCCAAAGAACCCGAACAAAAAACCCTGGGGAGTGACAATACACCCACATAAACCCAAGGGAGGGTGGGAGGGAAGCTCACTCTCCGCTGTCTCCTCCTGCACTGAATTGAGGGCCCTCCCCATCCACACCCAAAGGTGTTGAAGACCCCACCCTAAACCCCCCAGTCATCAATCAGGTAACTTGCCCATATTCTAACTCCCACCTTTTCCTTTCAACCCTTTCCTGTCTTTACTAACCCCCTCTTAACCTAGTCATGTCTGCCCTGCACTATTTTTCTTTTCCTTCCTTTCGCTACGGGCATCTCTTTACTGTGCCTCCTACCAACCTTACAGAGAACCCAGAACTATGTACACTGTGTGACCAAAGGTCTGTAGACCCCTGACCATCACACCTATTTGGATTGTTGCACATCCCATTCCAGAGCCATGAGCACTAGTATAGAGTTGAGTTGTCCTCCTTCACAGCCTCCGCTCTTCTGGAAAAACTTTCCAGGTTTTTGGCATGTCTCTGGGAATTTGTTTCCATTTGTGAAGTCAGGTACTGAGGTTGGATAGGAAGACCTGACTCACAATCAACATTCCAATTCCTCCCAAAGGTGTTCAGTAGGATTGAGGTCAGGCTCAGGACACCTGAGTTACTCCACAGCAAATTGATCACACCATGTCTTTATGGAGATGTTGGTTAAGAAGACCTGGCTCATTCTAGTTCATCCCAAAGGTGTCCAGTAGTGTTGAGGTGCAGGACATTCGAGTTCCTCCACACCAAACTGGTCACACCATGTCTTTATGGAGATGTTGGTTAAGAAGACCTGGCTCATTCTAGTTCATCCCAAAGGTGTTCAGTAGGGTTGAGGTGCAGGACATTCGAGTTCCTCCACACCAAATTAATCACACCATGTCTTTATGGAGATGTTGGTTAAGAAGACCTGGCTCATTCTAGTTCATCCCAAAGGTGTCCAGTAGTGTTGAGGTGCAGGACATTCGAGTTCCTCCACTCCAAACTGGTCACACCATGTCTTTATGGAGATGTTGGTTAAGACGATCTGGCTCATTCTAGTTCATCCCAAAGGTGTCCAGCAGTGTTGAGGTCAGGGCTCTGTGCAGGAAATTCGAGTCCCTCCTCACCAAACTGGTCACACTGTGTCTTTATGGAGCTGGCTTAGTACACAGGGGCCCAGTCGTGGTGGAACAGAAAAGAGCCGACTACAAACTGTTACCACGCCGCTGGAAGAGCACAGTTATCTAAAATGTCTTTGTATGATGTAGTATTACTAGGACCCTTCACTGGAGACACCTGGACTCCATCATTTGTAGTGGAATCCACATACTTTTTGGCCAATTACGGCTCTATTTATCAGCATTTTCAAACATGATTCAAAAGTGAAAATTGAGGATTGTGGGAGCACTGTCTTTAGGTTGCAGCCCCCGTTGTGTTGTTATTATTATTTAAGGGAGGTAGTTTCTTTGGTGGTAGCGCAGGATAACACACATTACCAGTTTACTTTTCCCCCAAGAGTCACACATTTTTTCCAGTTTAATCATATCTAAAAAAAATTATATTGAAAAAAAAATGCTTCGTTAATTTAACTTTTCTTAACCCTTTTAACATGAAGAAACCATTGACGTGCCTTTCAGGTCTCAGGGAACCCCTGATAATAATTGTTTTATTATGTCTCAAGGTACATTAGTATGAGCAAAAAGTTGTGTGTAACGCTACCCCCGAAGGAGCCGCAGTAGATTTGCACAGGTTCTTTCTATAATCAGTGCAGGCAGCCAGGCACACAGCAGTATCTCATCCATTCAGGCTCAATAAACAGTCCATGGGTGTCTCTTTGAGGTTTATTGCTAGGTAACTGGTAACCTGGGAGGACAGTGGGGTCTGGGATACTCCAAAATGCTTAATACATAAATTGCAGAAGACTCTTCTCGCCAGTATCTCTAAGCAGCAATACTGTATCTGCTTCCAGCTGAGATCCAGAGGGATTGCTGGACAGGTTTAGCAGAAATAGGCGGAAATGGTCTAACTTCTTGCAGCTGAGGAACCACCAGACACGGCATCCCAGGGCTTTGTCTCTACCCACAGATCCTGGAAATGATCAGTCCAGCAGAGTAGCCAAGCTTCCAGTCCAAGGAGGGAGGTCGAAAGGAAAGCAGTCCCCCTTCCCTTGAGCACATGGATCCATCCCCACAGGAGGAGAAAAAGACAGTTCTCCCAGAGATCCAGACTATTTATAAGTAGCCCCACCACCATTTGGGACACGCCTCACCACGGATTAGCTAGGCCCTATTACATATTCAGGCCAGGCATTTGAATTCTGCCACCCTAAACTCTAGAAATGTCTTCTGAAGGCAGTGTAAGGCAATCAAACTCCCAGCCTGTGAAACCCTGAACAGACTACACCAACAATTAATGCTTCTGTGATTACAGCGGAAGCTCAAAAAAACTAATATGCCTAACAGCCTAACTAGGAGGGCACTACATGTAGACATAAGAATGAAACACAAGAACAAAGAATGTGCCATACTTTTCATATTTTACAAATATGTTGGTTGTAGATGGGTGAAGGGCTCCATTGCACTGGTGTTCAGTGGAAAGAAAACATTGGTGGTCAGTGGGAGAAGGAGGAGGACACACTGAAGGAGCTCTCCCTGAGAACCAGCATTTTCAAGCCTGGGCCTTGCCTGCTAGCTTGGCCCAGGAACCATGCCTGATCCAGGGGGAGGCCCTGGGAGGGATTCCCCTGATGAGACCGGGCCTAGTGAAGAGGAGGAGGTGGAGGACCTGACTGTGGGTCCCGGCCCTGGTGAGGATGTCGATGTCTTCAGACAGAAGATTGTTGATAGATTTGTGACTATTGGAAGAGCTGAGGAGAAACTTAATGTTTTAAAATCGGAACACAAATCCTTCAGAGCCAAATACTGCCAGGCCTCGAGCAAGAACAGATTGGGCATGAAGCCAGAGCTCCAGCACATGGAGGAGAAAGTAAAGAAACAATCTTTATTATTAGAAAAGCTGAAAACAAGAAGTGGTGCGTTTAAAGAAAAATTTGATAATGAGAGGAGATTTGCCAGCCAGACATCAGCGAGCTCTGTGGATCAGCAGCCTCAGGTAATGGATGACCCGGCACCATCTACATCAGCGTCTCTCCCCCCACGTCAGGCTGAGGAGTTGTCAGTAGCAACCAGCCAGGGGGTTGAGGGTGAATATGGAACCCTGAAGTTCATCCAGCAGATGGAGTCTCCCCTGAGAGCAGACAAGTTTGCCTTCACTGATGACCCTGCAGAAGTCCCTGAGGATGGACAGAGGAGGTACAGACTGGCAAAGCCAAGACTGGTGGAGAAAGCCCAATATACCAACATGGCTGCTCCCAGCATGTTTGCCCCACCTGCTGCGGTGAGTACTGTGGATGAGGAGCTCTGCAAGCAGCTTGCTGTGGAGGAATCCTCATCCAACATGGAGGAAAAATCCCTGGCAGAGAGGTCTCCAGACCATCAGGGGAATGTGGGTGAACCTGCACCAAGCACCCCACAGATGGAAATTGCTGCTGCTGTTCCTGCTGAGACCAGTAGTCCCTCTACAGGCAAGATGGCTGCCACCTGCAGAGAGACTGTTTCACCTGAGCTCCCAGGTGCTCCAGAGCTGATTGATGCTGGTGGGGGAGGGGAGCAGCACACTGCACCATGTGGAGAGCCAACAGCACACATGGATGTCTCACTTGTTGCTGTGTCTGAGAATCCAATCCAGTCCTGGGCTGAGTCTCCTTCCTTGGAGCAAGAGATGACTGCTGGAGCTTCTATGGTTGCAGCAGTGAGTGTGGACATTGCTGTGAAGTCTATGACTGTTGAGACTGCTAAAGCAATGGATGTGGTGGGTGGAGGTGAAGGGGTTAGCATTGCTGACAGAGGTAAAAATGACATTTCTCCCCCTGCTGAGCAGAGAGAGGATACACCATCCAATCTCAGATCTGTGCAATTGGTATCTGCCAGAGTTGCACCAGAGGCTCCCAGACACAGAAATGTTTCTGCTGCTGGGAGGATTGGGGGGAAGCTATGCCTCTGTTTTGGGGAGTCGCACCAAGGGGGGTGGGGGGAGTGTTGGGAATGCTAATGGTCACAATTTGGGGAGGTTTGGTGGTGGGATGGTTGGTGGGGTCAGGAGAAGGAATGTGGTACAGTTGAAGTGGGAGGGGGAAGGGAACCCACCAGTAAGGGGGAGGGTGGCGGAGTTGATTCTAGAGATGGGGTTTAAAGCCTGTGATGTGTTTGCGTTGATCTGCCCAGTAGGCAGCTATGAATACGATTTGTCGTTTGTAAAACCTGAAGGCCTGGACCTGTTTTGGGAGAGATATTGGAGGTGCAGGAGCCTTCAGCAGTGGAGAGGTTTGGTGGCAAAGGTGGTTTCCAGACAGCCTTTCATAAAATCGGTGACAATCCTGGTCCGGAATGAATCCATACCAGAGGCTGATTTGGTAGTTTGGCTACGCCGACATGGTGAGGTCCTCACCCCACTGCGGAAGGTCCTGGATGAGCATAGGATATGGACAGGGGCCTGGACGGTGTCAGTGCAATTGAGGGTGCTGGGCAATGTGGTTCAGCATCTTCCCTGCTCAGCCTTTCTGGGGAGGGATAGGCTGACCATTTTCTATCAAGGTCAGCCTAAAGTTTGTAACAAATGCGGAGAGAAAGGCCATTTTGCATCGTCCTGCACCATCAAGAAGTGCTCACTGTGCCAGGATTTTGGCCATTTGGCCAAAGAATGCACCGAGATTCGGTGTAATTTGTGCCAGCAGCTGGGTCATCCATACAGTCTGTGCCCAGAGGCACTAACAACCTGCCAGGACTGGAGGCTGAGCTGCAGAGGCTGGATAAAGAGGATGAGGCAGCTGATGCCAGGGAGGAAACTGTTGTTGCCCCTCCTGTGTCTGCTCCCTCTGTTGTGTCAGATTGTGTTTCCCCCAGTAATGTCACCCCTGAGTCTGTCCCTCCTGTCCCTAATCCTACAGTACGTAGATCCTCCAGACTGGCGGAAGCTGCTGGGGGGGCGGGTTTAGCGGATCTTCCCTCTCGGCCTACTCCACCTCCGGTACCTGTCCCCCGTCAGCGCAAACGTGGTCAGGAGGTTGTGGGGGTGCCGGATGGGGGTGGAGCCGATGGGGCTCAGGGAGGGGTATCCATGTCCCATGTCTCACCTCCTGCTGGGGGGGATTCAGCTGATGAAGGGTGGGAGAGGGTGAAGGAGAAGAGGAAGAGGAAGAAGAGGAGGATGAGAAGAGCTGTCCTCTCTTCCTCAGAATCAGATCCAGGAGGGGTCCCTCTTGGCAATACTTTTTCAGTTTTGTCAGGTGATGAGATGGTATCTGATATATCCATTTCTCTATCATCTATGGATGAGGGGGAGTCACGTACTCTGAAGAGAGCTGTTTCGGGTGATGAGAGTGTGGCAGAGGTTAAGAAACGACTACCCCAATCATCCTGATGGCAGTTCCCACTCTGTTAAAGGTGGCGACCATTAATGTCGCCAGCATTAAATCTGCAAGAGCTCGTGATACGGCCTTATTTTTGCTCAGCGAGTTTGATGCTGAGATTTTATTTTTGCAAGAGACCTGGCTCAATACATTGGCCGATGTCTATCTAGCAAAAAGGGAGTGGAGATGTGGTCCCTCCTTTTGGTCTCTTGCGGCTGAACCTTGCAGCGGAGTTGCGGTCCTTTTTAAAACCGATATGGTAACGTGCCGGCGGGTAATTGAGGTAGAAATGGGGAGATGCATGGTCTTAGATGTCTCTGTTAGGGGGCAGGACCTGCGCCTGATCAATATCTATGGTCCCCAGTCAAAATGGGGCAGGAAATGCCTCCTCACAAAGATCAAGCCCTTCCTTTTTACGTCCCAGCAGGTTGTCTTTGGAGGTGACTTTAACACCATAATTAGACCTGAAGACAGGAGAGGCTCCATAGACAGGCTGGGTTATGATAGCGTTTTTCTCAGAAGTTTGGTTAGACAGGCAGGCCTGGTAGATGTGCACATTAAGCACTGCCCTGGCAGCACGGGGTTCACATTTCAGAGAGGGAATAGTCAGAGCAGGATAGACAGGTTTTTTTTAAAGGAGAACTCTGCTTTCTCGGCTCCTGAGTTGAAGGCGGTGGAGTTCTCTGACCACTGTATGCTGTCTGACTCTGAATGCCTCGGACACTCCACCCAGGGGAAGGGGTGTCTGGAAACTGAATTCGGCTCTCCTGGAAGATGTAGAGGTAAGACAATCCTTTGAGGATTTTTTTCAGGCACAGGTTTCTATTCTGGACTTTTGCAGCAGTAAGTCAGAGTGGTGGGAGCTTGTGAAACAAAGGGCGATTGGACACTTCAAGGCCATAAGTAAGAAGAAGCAGCTTGGTATGTATATTGCCTACCAGCATTTGCGGAGGAAGCTTGATCGTCTTGTCTCGTATGGAGGGGATCCAGGGGACATCTCTGAAGTGAAGCTTCTTCTTAGGAAGTGTCAATACGACCGGCATGCCTCCTTGGTTCTGGAGAGGGATTATGGGAAATATCATTCACCTGATCCTTACCAGAACTGTAAGCAAGGCATAGCAGTTAAGACGGTCATTGGCCTGAAAGACAGTACGGGTTCCCTGATAAAGTCCAGATCAGGGATCTTGGAGATCTTTGGGTCGTATTATGCAGACCTCCTGGGAAGAAAGGACCTTAGCCGGGACAGGATGGAAAGCTTTCTGGATTCTACTCCAGGATTGGGAAATGGTGCATTGCTTTTGATGAATTTGACAGAACCAATTTCAGCGGATGAGGTAGTTCATGCTATAGACAAGCTGGCTACCAAAAAATCGCCTGGGCCAGATGGATTGACAGCTGAATTTTACAAGTGTTTTAAGTCCATTCTGGCTCCCTTTTTAGCGGAGGTTTTTAATAGCTGTCTAGAAGAGGGTTCGCTCCCTCCCTCCATGTGGCAATCTGTTGTGATTCTTCTGTCAAAAGGTAAAGACCCCTCAATGATTGAGAACTGGCGTCCCATCAGTCTTCTCAATGTTGATAGAAAGATCTTGGCAAAGATTCTTTTTTGGCGCTTGTCGTCAGTAGCAGGCGATTTGTTGTTCAGCCATCAGCACTGTTCGGTCCAAGGTAGAAGTACCTTTTCAGCGGTTTTGGCTATCCGGGAGGCTTTGGAACGCTGCAGGGCTGCTGAATGGAGAAAGTACTTGCTGGCATTGGATCAGGCGAAAGCTTTTGATCGAGTGAATCATGAATATCTGTGGTTGCTGCTTGGTAGATACGGCCTGCAGGGGAGGTTTATAGATTGGCTGAAGACATTATATAAAGGGGCTGAGAGCTTCCCGCTTGTTAATGGTTGGGCGGCCTTTTGAGGTCGGCTCTGGTGTGCGCCAGGGATGTCCTTTGAGCCCCCTGCTATATGCTTTCGCAATCGACCCCTTTGTAAGAAGGCTAGAGGGCGCATCGTTGTGCGGGGTGCCTCTGGGCATTGCTGGTGTGCCGCCTTTAAAGGTCATTGCCTATGCTGATGATGTGTCTGTTATTATCTCTGGGACTGAGGAGGCGCAGGAGGTGGTCTCTGTGATAGAGCAGTACACGGAGGCTTCTGGCTCTAAAGTCAACCATGAAAAGAGTGAAGTTTTCTGGATGGGTGAGGAGGGTGAAAGCTTCGAACTTCCGGATGCCTTCCCAGAGCCCCAGCAGGAAATTAAAATTTTGGGCATCAAATTTGGTCCTGGTGACTATGGTCATCGAAACTGGGAAAGCAGGTTGGTAGTTGCCAATGCCAAAGTAGCGAGCTGGAAGAGATGGAGGCTTTCCTTAAGAGAGAAGGTTGACTTGATCAAAACTTACCTGATCCCGATCTTTTTATATGTCAGCTTCGTCTGTATCTTGCCGGTATCTCTCTATGCACGGGTCTACAGCTGTTTTTTCCAACTGTTATGGGGAAATAGGCTGAACTTGATCAAACGCAATGTAACTTACCTGTCCAGGCGGGAGGGTGGCCTAGGAATGGTCAACCCGATAGTTTTCTTTTCTTTGCTCTTTTTAAAGTACAATCTTGGTAATATGTTAGCAGAGACCCCGCCGGGATGGGTGGCTATTTTTCAGTCTTGGTTTAGGCCTTTTCTGCATTGCTGGGAAGATGGCGGGCCAGTGAAAAGTCTGAGAGTCCGACATGGCAAGCTCCCGGCTTATGTTGCCCCGTGTCTGAAAATACTTCGGCAGTGGCAGGTGACAGTGGAGGATATCAGGTCCCTTCCCAGGAAGCTTCTGGGGGAGAGGATTTTGGCTTCTGCTTTCAGTGTGTCACTGGCCTTAAAGGATTGCTCAGGCCCCGTAATGAGGGAGGGATTGCGTTTAATTAACTTGGAGAGAATCCCTTTGAAGTTTAGGGATCAAGCCTGGCTCGCTTTCCATGGAAGGCTCTATGTGAGAGGGAACCTGAAGCACCGCCCTGTGGATGATCGAGATTGTCCTAGAGCAGAGTGTGTTGGTAAAGTGGAGTCTATGGACCACTTTCTGCTCCTGTGTCCCTTTAACATAGAGGTGTATAAAAGGGTGGGGAGGGTTCTGGGCATCCCCTTTCTCTATCGCATGAGTTATGCAGAGTGGGTGTACGGGGCATTCCCAGCTCGCTGGGACTTTGATTTGGATACACTTTTTCTAGTTAGTATAGTTGTCCGTTACTTCACATGGAACGCACGGTGTCAGATTACCCTGCGGAAGAAAGTCCTCCCTGTAGAGGTGGTGGTGCACGATATTCTGGGTGAGGTTGGGAAGATTCGGGGTCTTGAGAGGGTCAGAGAGCCTCGGGCGGTCTGGATAAGGGCGTGGAGGAATATCAGACCTGCCTTTGGTGAACTGTCCATCTCTGGGTGAGGGGCTCTTTCCTTATACTGTTCTTTTTACTCCCGTAGTTTTTGTTGATTAAGATCTTTTTTGAAGAAGGGCTGCATGCATAAGGGGGGCGGGGTGGTTTTTTGACCTCACAGGTTTGATGTCTGGTGTAGTGATGTGAGTGGTAGTATGATTTATTTCCCCAATTATGTCAAGTTCATTTCTGAGGCGTTTGCTTTTGTCTGACAGCAGATTTTGCTATGTTTATTTTCGTTTTGCTGTAAATATATATAATTTTTTTATATTCTGTATAATATTTTATGTTTGTTAATTGCGAGACTTTTAATAAAGAAAAATTGGGAAGAATGCTCCTTATATTGGTGATCAGTGAGAAATTGGTGATCAGTGGCAGTCAGTGTGATGAATGCTCTTTATAGGGTCAGTGGGAAGAATTCCCCTTATATCGATGGTGTGTGGGAATAATGCTCCTTACATTGGGGGTCAGTGTGAAGAATGCTTCTTACATTGGTGGTCAGTGGGAAGAATGCCCCTTACATTGGTGGTCAATGGGAAGAATGCTCCTTACATTGGTGGTCAGTGGGAAGCATGCCTCTTACATTGGTGATCAGTGGGACAAATTCCCCTTACATTAGTGGTTAGTGAGAAGACAGCTCCTTACATTGGGGACAGTGGGAAGAATGGCGTAGTCAATGGTAGAATGCCTCTTAAATTAATGATCAGTGGGTGGAATGTCCCTCATTATGAGGGTCTGTAGAAAGGATGCTCCCTTACAAATATCTTCATTGGTGGTCAGTGGGAAGAATGCCCCTTACATTGGTGGTCAGTGGGAAGAATGCTCCTTACATTGGTGGTCAGTGGGAAGAATGTCCCTTGGTGACCCGTGGAAAGAATGTTCCTTACATTGGTGATCAGTGGGAAGAATGCTTCTTACTTTGGTGATCAGTGGGAAGAATGCTTCTTACATTGGTGGTCAGTGGGAAGAATGCTCTTTACAATGGTGTTCAGTGGGAAGAATGCCCCTTACATTGGTGGTCAATGGGAAGAATGCTCCTTACATTGGTGGTCAGTGGGAAGAATGCTCCTTACATTGGTGGTCAGTGGGAAGAATGCCCCTCACATTGGTGGTCAGTGGGAAGAATGCTCCTTACATTGGTGGTCAGTGGGAAGAATGCTCCCTACATTGGTGGTCAGTGGGAAGAATGCTCCTTACATTGGTGGTCAGTGGGAAGAATACCCCTTACATTGGTAGTCAGTGAGAAGAATGTCCCTTGGAGACCAATGGGAAGAATCTTCCTTACATTGGTGATCAGTGGGAAGAATGCCCCTTACATTGATGGTCAGTGGGAAGCATGCCTCTTACATTGATGGTCAGTGGGACGAATTCCCCTTACATTGGCAGTTAGTGAGAAGACAGCTCCTTACATTGGGGACAGTGGGAAGAATGGCGTAGTCAATGGTAGAATGCCCCTTAAATTAATGATCAGTGGGTGGAATGTCCCTCATTATGAGGGTCTGTGGAAAGGATGCTCCCTTACAAATATCTTCATTGGTGTCACTGGTCACTTATCTGAGAGGAAGAATTTACTCTCTGCTCCAGGAACCCCTAACAGCCTTTGGAGGAATATCAGGGATCAATGGAACCGTGGTGGAGAAAGGCTGTCTTGATGTATCATGTAGTTTATCGCTCTCTCTCTCTCATAAACTGGCCCTCTAGTTTTGCATTTGGCTGCAGCTTCCTTAACCTTAGAAAGCAGAAACTTTTAATGTTTCTAAGACAGAAGAGAAAGCTTTTTCACCTCTGTGTGTGGAGGAAGGGGTCAATCTATAAAGCGAAGATTACTGGTGAGGTGGAGGGGTGAGCCCTCCCCAGCCTGCTTCAGAGTGCCAGAGATGGAGGTTAGCTTGGGTGGACTTGGAGCAATTTGGCCGGAGTTGGCACTGGCTTGGTTAGAAAGGATTTTCCCAGACACAACATCCCTCGGGGTATGTGAGAAACCCTCCAATAGAACGGCACTTCAGAGCTTTCATGAATTCTAGTGATTATCTCTTCGAGGGTCACTTCTCAGCAATGCTTATCCTAGTCGCGCTCATGGAATCACTGGCGTATACGCGGATTACGCTAATTACTCAAACTACTGTTAATTGTAAGTCTTACCCTGGACTGGAGAGTTTTTTCTGCTAATTACCATAAAACGGCCATGGATAATTGCTCCGATAATCCGCAGCGTGTCCAGCGATTACACAACTTTGCTCTCCAGGGGCCACTGCTTTTATGGAACCTTTTGTGCAAACTTTGCTCATGTCTAAATAGACTGAAAATGTTTGGTTAAGAAAGACTTACGGCAAATATCATATACTAGAACACGAATAGGCAACCAAAGTTGGGGCACAATGTCAATTGTACTGTAGAGGCACCCAGAGAATGGTCACATGGCATGCATGCAGGCTCGGCCTTTGCTCCCTGCAAATACAGTGCTACTACCATAAGCTGTGATTGACAAGGCAGTCAATTGCAAAGCCTGTCCTGCCTCTCTTCGTCTTTGGCCCACCCACCTCAATGACATTTTAGAGATGTTTATCTGACATCACTGATAATCAGGAGAACTAGTGAAGGCCCACCTGGGTTGCCGGCACTATTATGTGAAGAATCTCATCTACTTACCCTCTTCTTTCCTACCTACCCTTCTAGTGAACCTACCAGCTGCAGCAGATATGAATGTAAAAACCCTGCCTTTCTGATGGTGCAGGAATTGGGGCTTATCTGAGGTGTGAAAATTAGGAACTGAGGATGATCTGAGGTATGAAGGTGCAGGAATTGGGGTGATCTGAGGTGGGAAGGTACGAGAATTGGGGTGATCTGAGGTGTGAAGGTGCAGGAATTGGGGTGATCTAAGGTGTAAATGTGCAGGAATTGGGGTTGATATGAAGTGTGAAGGTGCAGGAATTGGGGTTGATCTGAGGTGGGAAGGTACGGGAATTGGGGTGATCTGAGGTGTGAAGGTGCAGGAATTGGGGTGATCTAAGGTGTAAATGTGCAGGAATTGGGGTTGATATGAAGTGTGAAGGTGCAGGAATTGGGGTTGATCTGAGGTGGGAAGGTACGGGAATTGGGGTGATCTGAGGTGTGAAGGTGCAGGAATTGGGGTGATCTAAGGTGTAAATGTGCAGGAATTGGGGTTGATATGAAGTGTGAAGGTGCAGGAATTGGGGTTGATCTGAGGTGTGAAGGTGCAGGAACTGGGGTGATCTGAGGTGTGAAGGTGCAGGAATCGGGGTGATCTGAGGTGTGAAGGTACAGGAATTGGGGTTGATATGAAGTGTGAAGGTGCATAAATTGGGATGATCTGACGTGTGAAAGTTCAGGAATTGGGGTGACCTGAGGTGTGAAGGTGCAGAAATTGGGGTGACCTAAGGTGTGAAGGTACAGGAAATGGGGTGATCTGAGGAGTGAAGGTTTCAGGAACTGTGATGATCTGAGTTTTGAAGGTGCAAGAATTGGGGTGATCTGAAGTGTGAAAGTTCAAGAATCAGAGCTGATCTGATGTGTGAAGGTGCAGGAATTGGGGCTGATATGAAGTGTGAAGCTGCAGGAAGTGGGGTAATCAGGGGTGTGAAGGTGCAGGAATTGGGGTGATTTGAGGTGTGAAAGTGCATAAATTGGGGCTGATATAAAGCGTGAAGGTGCATAAATTGGGGTGATCTGAAGGAATAAGGTGCAGGAACTTGGGTGACTTGAGGTGTGAAGGTGCAGGAATTGGTGTGACCAGGGGCGGACTGACCATTAGAGCACTCGGGCACTGCCCGAGGGCCACGGGTCAGTAGGGGGTCCCATGAAATGCCTCTGGTACCTTTTATAGGCTTTTTTGGGTGTGGTTTGAGTGTGGTCAAGGACACAGGGGCCCCATGATCCCCTATTGCCTGGGGGCCCCATGAGTTGTCAGTCGTCCCCTGGGTGTGACCTAAGGAGTGAAAGTGCAGGAATTGAGGTGAACTGATGAGTGAAGGTGCAGGAACTGGGGTGACCTGATGTGTGAAGGTGCAGGAATTGAAGCAAACCGAGGTGTGAAGGTGCAGGAATTGGGATGATATGAGGTGTAAAGGTGAAGGAATTAGGGCTGATATGAAGTGTGAAGGTACATAAATTAGGGTAATCTGAGGGAAGAAGATAGAGGAATTGAGGTGACAAGGGGTGTAACGGTGCTGGAATTAGGGTGATCTGAGGTGTGAAGGTGCAGAAATTGGGCCTGATCTGAGGTGTGAAGGTGAAGGAATTGGGAATGCTTAGAAGTGTGAAATTGCATAAATTGAGGTGATCTGAGGGAAAAAGGTGCAGGACTTGGGGTGACCTGAGTTGTGAAGGTGCAGGAATTGGGGTGACCTATGGTGTGAAGGTGAAGGAATTGTGGTGACCTATGGTGTGAAGGTGAAGGAATTGGGGTGACCTATGATTTGAAGGTGCAGGAATTGGGGTTACCTAAGGTGTGAAGCTTCAGGAATTGAGGTGATTTGAGGTATGAAGGTGCAGAAACTGGGCTTGATCTGAGGTGTAAAGGTTCAGGAATTGGGGCTGATATGAAGTGTGAAGGTGCATAAATTGGAGTGATCTTAGGGAAGAAGGTGCAGTAATTGGGGAGACCTGAGATGTAAAGTTGTGGGAATTGGGGCTGACCTGAGGTGGGAAGGTACAGGAATTGGGGCTGGTATAAAGTGTGAAGGTATATAAATTGGAGTGATCTTAGGAAAGAAGGTGCAGGAATTGAGGAGACCTGAGATGTGACGTGAGAATTGTGGCAGATCTGAAGTCTGTAGGGGCTTGAAATCAGGAAATTGAAAGTGCAACTGCCCTATCAAATTGCCACGTTAATAGCCATAGTAAGGCTAACTTATCCCGTGGGTTGCCAAACAGACCTTATTGGGGACCACTTCAGGACTGCAATCTCAGCATCAAAAACTCACAAAAAACACAGAAGGGAGAAGTTTAGACAAAATATTATAAAAACATAAAAAGAAAAAGATTGTGAGGATTAAAATAAAACAAAAACCTCAAAAGCAATAAGATCCTCCTGGCTGGTTTAATTGTTTTGGTGGGACGCCTTTGTTATGTGAGTGGGAAGGTCCATTTCATTAATGTTCAATGGTGACAATATACAAACACGGACAATAACACATTTACTCAATAACACCCCCCCCCCAGGAGAGAGCCCAACCCACACCTTCTCTTCTACAGTACCGACTCACTACTCTGACCTCGGGTGACTGAAGTAGAGACCCTAATTTTCAGGAGGAAATTCATGGAAGCCCAAAGATTCATTATTCAAACTAGCTATCCAGAGTCTACGGTGCAAAAGCTGAAGAGTTCTCAGCTATGCTGATGTCATTCTATAAACAGGGTTTTTATTCAGGTATTGATTTGGTTCCGACTCTCCAGAAGTGATGCCCATCATGTTCTCCATGTCTGTCTGAGGTGCAGAATTTCCTTTAACTGCCGCTATGAACTATGATCTTCAGTCGCCTCTTTCCATGTCAGGGCTCCACAACAATGACCACATGACCACCTCTGCCTGACCGTCCCATAGTGTCTGCTGTATTGTCGATGAGAGGGAGTATAACTGGCCTTACACTGGTAGAACTTCGCTAGTAAAAGTTCTTTTGATTCTCTAATGGTTAATGGGGACAAATCATCATTTGTTTCAACTATGTGGACGAAAATATTTTCTTGTTTTTGTTTGAACTAACAAAATTCTAACTGTTATTGTGGGAAAAATTGTTTGCATTGTATTTGTATACCATTGTACCCTAACCTGCCACTATACTACCCCAACCTGCCACTATACTACCCCAACCTGCCACTATACTACCCCAACCTGCCACTATACTGCCCTAACCTGCCACTATACTGCCCTAACCTGCCACTATACTACCCCAACCTGCCACTATACTGCCCTAACCTGCCACTATACTGCCCTAACCTGCCACTATACTACCCTAACCTGCCACTATACTGCCCTAACCTGCCACTATACTAACCTAACCTGCCACTATACTACCCTAACCTGCCACTATACTACCCCAACCTGCCACTATACTGCCCTAACCTGCCACTATACTGCCCTAACCTGCCACTATACTGCCCTAACCTGCCACTATACTGCCCTAACCTGCCACTATACTGCCCTAACCTGCCACTATACTACCCCAACCTGCCACTATACTGCCCTAACCTGCCACTATACTACCCCAACCTGCCACTATACTAACCTAACCTGCCACTATACTACCCTAACCTGCCACTATACTGCCCTAACCTGTCACTATACTACCCTAACCTACCAATATACTACCCTAACCTGCCACTATACTACCCTAACCTGCCACTATACTAACCTAACCTGCCACTATACTACCCTAACCTGCCACTATACTGCCCTAACCTACCACTATACTACCCTTACCTGCCACTATACTAACCTAAATATCCACTATACTGCCCTAACCTGCCACTATACTGCCCTAACCTGCCACTATACTACCCTAACCTGCCACTATACTGCCCTAACCTGCCACTATACTGCCCTAACCTGCCACTATACTGCCCTAACCTACCACTATACTGCCCTAACCTGCCACTATACTGCCCTAACCTGCCACTATACTAACCTAACCTTCCACTATACTAACCTAACCTGCCACTATGCTGCCATAACCTGCCACCATACTGCCCTAATCTGCCACTATACTACCCTAACCTGCCGCTATACTGCCCTAACCTGCCACTATACTACCCTAACCTGCCACTATACTGCCCTAACCTGCCACTATACTGCCCTAACCTGCCACTATACTACCCTAACCTGCCACTATACTACCCTAACCTGCCACTATTCTGCCCTAACCTGTCACTATAGTACTCTAACCTGCCACTATACTACCCTAACCTGCTACTATACTGCCCCTTGTCCTCTGTGATGACCTCAGGGTGAATAACTCTACACCGAGTTCACTATATGAACCACTGATGTATTTATACATGGAGATCATATCCCCCCTTATGTATTATACATGGAGATCATATCCCCCCTTATGTATTATACATGGAGATCATATCCCCCCTTATGTATTATACATGGAGATCATACCCCCCTTATGTATTATACATGGAGATCATATCCCCCTTATGTATTATACATGGAGATCATATCCCCCCTTATGTATTATACATGGAGATCATACCCCCCCTTATGTATTATACATGGAGATCATATCCCCCCTTATGTATTATACATGGAGATCATATCCCCCCTTATGTATTATACATGGAGATCATATCCCCCCTTATGTATTATACATGGAGATCATATCCCCCTTATGTATTATACATGGAGATCATATCCCCCTTATGTATTATACATGGAGATCATATCCCCCCTTATGTATTATACATGGAGATCATATCCCTTCTTATGTATTATACATGGAGATCATATCCCCCTTATGTATTATACATGGAGATCATATCCCCCCCTTATGTATTATACATGGAGATCATATCCCCCTTATGTATTATTCATGGAGATCATATCCCCCCTTATGTATTATACATGGAGATCATATCCCCCCCTTATGTATTATACATGGAGATCATATCCCCCCTTATGTATTATACATGGAGATCATATCCCCCTTATGTTTTATACATGGAGATCATATCCCCCCTTATGTATTATACATGGAGATCATATCCCCACCTCATGTATTATACATGGAGATCATATCCCCCCTTATGTATTATACATGGAGATCATATCCCCCCTTATGTATTATACATGGAGATCATATCCCCCCTTATGTATTATACATGGTGATCATATCCCCCCCCTTATGTATTATACATGGAGATCATATCCCCCCTTATGTATTATACATGGAGATCATATCCCCCCTTATGTATTATACATGGAGATCATATCCCCCCCCTTATGTATTATACATGGAGATCATATCCCCCCTTATGTATTATACATGGAGATCATATCCCCCTTATGTATTATACATGGTGATCATATCCCCCCCCTTATGTATTATACATGGAGATCATATCCCCCCTTATGTATTATACATGGAGATCATATCCCCCTTATGTATTATACATGGAGATCATATCCCCCCTTATGTATTATACATGGAGATCATATCCCCCCTTATGTATTATACATGGAGATCATATCCCCCCTTATGTATTACACATGGAAATCATATCCCCCTTATGTATTACACATGGAGATCATATCCCCCCCTTATGTATTATACATGGAGATCATATCCCCCCTTATGTATTATACATGGAGATCATATCCCCCCTTATGTATTATACATGGTGATCATATCCCCCCTTATGTATTATACATGGAGATCATATCCCCCCTTATGTATTATACATGGAGATCATATCCCCCCTTATGTATTATACATGGAGATCATATCCCCCCTTATCTCCTCTTCTCAAGAGAGAATAAATTCAGTTCCTCTAATCTTTCCTCATAGCTGAGCTCTTCCATGCCTCATATCAGTTTGGTTGCCCTTCTCTGTACTTCCTCCAGTTCCCCAATGTTCTTTTTGTGAATTGGAGCCCAAAACTGAACTGCATATTCCAGATGAAGTCTTGGTGAAGATGTGTGATGCCTGGCTGTGCAGGACTATAGGGGGACCCAAATCTTCTAGCGACTCCTAAGGGGGTAGTGCTACATTTACATGGGGCCTCAGGTGATCTACAGAGATGAAACAAATAATCCCACATAAATTGTATCCCTGATTTAGACATTTTTAAATTTTTGCTGCCATTGATGAGCACCCAATGGTGGGAATGTTGGAACCCCAACTCTTAGCAGAAATCTGCCTGAAATCTCAGGGATCTGGACGCGGATCTGCGAACAGGCGCAGCAGATAAAAAGTGAAATGGGCCCAATTTAGTATTATCATATGAAACAAAAAGAGGGTTAATAGCCTCCTCTACGCGGTATGGAGGCCTTGCATGGACTTCCTAGAAGCCGGCAGATTACAGGCGCGTTAACGTGACGCTCACTGAGGCGCAGCCTTTAGAACAAGACGCAGAAAGGGCTTCTGGGAAATGACTGATGGGGAAGATGACTCCATGCTGGACGGGAAATGCCGGCTCTTAGCGGATCTGCTGCTCACCAGAACGTCTGACAAACATCACATTAGCTAATTTCCAAATTGCTCCTGTTGGACTCCTGCTATGGGCGGATGAAAGGCTCCATGTGCTGCAAGGCCGTGATAGATGGTGGGACGGATGCCTCGTGGCACACTCGCACTGATAAAACACCCCGTCACACTCCGGGCCTGTCAGCTCTGGACATTCTTCACTCCCATGGATTCTGTGATGTTCCATATGAATCATATTCCGCTCTCTGTGGATAAATGGAGATGCCTGGCAGGGGGTGGGGGTCCATAGGCCCCTTGCGGATTGTGAGCATGTTCCAAGTAATGGTGGTGCCAGCAGCCTGCTGTGCTGGGTCACTGTGCCATCCTGCTGGGAAGGGAGCCTGGGGACCGTCCGTGTTCCCAGACATCGCTGGGTACCAACTTAGAAACGGGGAGCGTGGGAACCCTCGGGAACTGGATGAAGAGATTCACAAAGTGTTCTTCTTCCACCCACAGCTGTGTCCTATTATTATAGTTATCCTACTTAGAACAGAACAGGAGAAGACATTGCAGCGGCTGACTCTAATGGGAAAGAACAAGTTATTAGGGGTCATTTACTAAGGAGGAAACAAGACCCGTTCCCATATTGTGCCGAAATGTGCTGCTACTACTACTGCTGTGAGTTCAGGTTTAACTCCTCGCCTACCGGGCACTTACACCCCCTTCCTGCCCAGGCCAAATTTCAGCTTTCAGCGCTGACGCACTTTGAATGACAATTGCGCGGTCATGCAACACTGTACCCATATGCGATTTCTATCATTTTTTTGAGACAGATAGAGCTTTCTTTTGGTGGTATTTAATCACCTCTGGGTGTTTTATTTTTTGCTAAACAAACCAAAAACAACTGAAAATTGTGAGAAAAAAAAAAATTTCTTAGTTTTTGTTATAAGATTTTGTAAATAAGTGATTTTTCTCCTTCACTGATGTGCGCTAATGAGGCTGCAGTGATGGGCACTGATATGCTGCACTGATGGCCACTGATAGGTGGCACTGATGGGCATTGACAGGCATCACTGATGGGCACTGTAAGGCAGCACTCATATATGGCACTGATAGGCAGCACTGACTGGCACTGATGGGTGGCACTGACTGGCACTGTTAGGTGGCACTGACTGGCACTGCTAGGCAGCACTGATGGGCACCGATAGGTGGCACTGACTGGCACCGATAGGTGGCACTGACTGGCAGCACTGATAGGTGGCACTGACTGGCATTGATAGGTAGCACTGACTGGCACTGATAGGTGACACTGAAAGGCAACTCAGATGGGCACTGATATGGGGCATTGATGTGCACTGGTAGGCACTGATATGTGGCATTGATGTGGCACTGATGAGCAGTGGCAGGTGGCACTGCTAGGGCTACACTGATCATCAGGGCACACTGATCATCAGTGCCCTGATGATCAGTGTACATGTCCCCTCCGCGGAAAGCCGATTTCTGGCTTTCCTCTCCTCTCCTCTGTCGGCGTGACAGCTCATGAGAAGAGAAATGCCGATAACCGGCATTTCCCTATTTACATGCGATCAGCTGTGATTGGACACAGCTAATCACATGACCGAGCCGGCATCTTCGGCTCTTTCCATTGATCGATGATCCACTGTGTCCGAGGGACACAGCGCACCACCGATCGCTGCAATGCGCACCCCGAAGCCGCGCACGCGCAGTTAGAGTGGGAGGATATCATATGACGTCCTACAAGAACAAGAAAACCGCCTTGCGCCCGTCATTTCCTTATATGGTGGACAGGAAGCGGTTAAAATGGTCGTACTTATCCAACAGTAACCAGAAACTGGCACTCAAATCTCTCTTGCTGCACTCAAAATGGAATCCTGCACTTGCTGAGGTGCTGCCCTTGGTAGATTGGGGAATCTTGATACCAGCAGAAAAGAACAAAACAAGACGCTCTGTCCTCCTGCATTACCGTGAGAATATGAAATTTATTATAAAAATACTAAAACATACCCACAAGGTAAAAAAAGGTCATAAATACAAGAAGTCAAAGGATGCCAGTCGTGGACAGCATGGGTCCTCGGGCAAAGTGCTAACGCGTTTCGGGAGTCGAACACCCTTCCTCAGAGCAATAGATGAAAACAGAGATTCACAAAGTGTTCTTCTTCCACCCGCAGCTGTGTCCTATTATTATAGTTATCCTAAGAACAGAACAGGAGAACACATTGCAGCGGCTGACTCTAAGGCAGGGGTGTCAAATTGGCGGCCCTCCGGCTGTTGCCAAACTACAAGTCCCATCATGCCTCTGCCTTTGGGAGTCATGCTTGTAACTGTCAGCCTTGCAATGTCTCATTGGACTTGTAGTGTGGCAACAGCTGGAGGGCTGCCAGTTTGACGCCCGTGGTCTAATGGGAAAGAACAGTTATTAGGGGTCATTTACTAAAGTAGAAACAAGACTCTGTTCCCATATTGTGCCTAAATGTGTTTGCTGCTGTGAGTTCAGGTTTAAAGTGGTTGCAAAACACTCATGTAGCATCCTCCTAGTTTAGCGCGGGGGTCCTAGAGTCCTGATTGTCAGTGAGGAAGGCTGAGTAGCAGCCTGGGTGTCATAGCCAGAAGGTCAAATTGTGGCCAGGAGCTGAGAAGCTCTGCAGACTGGTCCCTCTGGAATTTTCCCCTGTTCTAGGGCTTCAGAGGAAGGCCCTAGGAGCAGTGGGTGGATCTGAGGAGTGGCTGGCTTGCACTCTTGAGGGGTCCTAGCCAATCCCCTACAGAAGGCTTGGCAAGAGGTTGGATACACTTAAAAGTGTTGAAGCCTGCTCATCTGAAGGCGAGTTGGGTGGAAGATAGCGAAGGAAGATGTGGGGCTGAAGGCAGCAGGCTGTGAAGAGGCCCATCCCACTCCCACTGACACCAATTATGGGGCACTATTCCTCCCACTGTCACCAATGCTGGGGTATTATTCACACTGACACTAATGCTGGGGCAGCATTCCTCCCACTGACACCAAAGATAGGAGCACTGTTCCTCCCTCTAACACCAATGATGGAGCACTATTCCCTACCACTGACACCAATAATGGGGCACCATTCCTCCCACTGACACTAATGCTGGGGCACTGTTCCTCCCACTGACACCAATGATAGGAGCACTGTTCCTCCCACTGACACCAATGTTGGGGTATTATTATTCCCACTGACGCTAATGCTGGGGTACTATTCCTCCCACTGACACCAAAGATAGGGGCACTGTTCCTCCCTCTAACACCAATGATGGAGCACTATTCCGTCCCACTGACACCAATAATGGGGCACCATTCCTCCCACTGACACTAATGCCAGGGCACAATTACTCCCACTGACACCAATGATAGGAGCACTGTTCCTCCCACTGACACCAATGTTGGGGTATTATTATTCCCACTGACGCTAATGCTGGGGCAGTATTCCTCCCACTGACACCAAAGATAGGAGCACTGTTCCTCCCTCTAACACCAATGATGGAGTACTATTCCCTCCCACTGACACCAATAATGGGGCACCATTCCTCCCACTGACACTAATGCTGGGGCACTATTTCTCCCCCTGACACCAATGATGGGGCACTATTCCTCCCACTGATACCAATGATGGGGCACTATTCCTCCCACTGATACCAATGATGGGGCACTATTCCTCCCACTGATACCAATGATGGGGCACTATTCCTCCCACTGACACCAATGATGGGACACTATTCCTCCCACTGATACCAATGATGGAGTACTATTCCCTCCCACTGACACCAATAATGGGGCACCATTCCTCCCACTGACACTAATGCTGGGGCACTATTTCTCCCACTGACACCAATGATGGGGCACAATTCCCTCCCACTGACACTAATAATGGGGCACCATTCCTCCCACTGACACCAATGATGGGGAACTATTCCTCCTCCTACTGGCATTTTCCACTCCTGCTGGTCACAGTCCGGCCCTCCTAAAGTCTGAAGAACAGTAAACTGGCCCTTTGTTTAGAAAGTTTGGAGACCCCTGCTCTACATGATGCTGGCTGTAAGGATCCCTATTGCTAAACATTGGAAGTGATCGGTGATACCACTTGTTAAAAATACATTGAATTGGATCGTGGTTAATGCCAAGCTCACCTACATTCTCAATAACAATTTGCCGAAATTCGATAAAACATGGGATCCGTGGATGCAATACCTCTCTGTCCCTAAGCGGGACCACAGCTAACCCTCTTTTACTTCAATCTCTCTCAGTATTCTCTTCTTTTGTTTTCCTTCCTTTGTCCTTTCTTCATGCTTATTGTTTCTAAATGTATCTTTAGATGTATCTGACTTTAGAACCTGACTGCTGTTGTGGTCATGCTGTTAGGGGCTTCAATAATATGTTTTTCATAGTGAAATACATTCTTGAACACGGATAATTGTTGCTGTTTATCCTCTTTATCTGTGGGTTACACCAGAGGCACCTTTGGTCCCCACATATACAGGTAGGCCTGGAGCAACAACAACAACAACAACAAAAAAATTAACCACAGGGACAACGTGATTGGGGGGAATAGAGGAACAACAGAGGGTTAAAAGAAGGGTAGGAAGTTTTTGGGATTATGGCTTACCTGACTGGATGGGGAAGTTAGGGAGGGTTCACAGGGAGGAAAAGGAGGGTCCGACCTCAGGAAGTCTACTGGGGGAAGTTGGAAGAAGAAGAAGCTTCCCACCCTCCTTCCCCTTCGTGCTTTGGTTTGGATTGTCTGGGCAGCCTTGGCGGTAGTTGGTCTTTGGAGGAGAAAAGAATTCTGTATGGAGACAGATTCGGGACCCATCAGTGGTATGGGGACCTCGGTCCATTCCGGATAACAAGGGGTTAACTCGGAATAGGTAAAATGGTGGTCACTGCGGATAAGTAGGGTTATCCCTGAGCCAGTGGGTTGCGGCTGGGGATAACTAGGATTGTCCCTGAGCTGGTGGGTTGTAGGTGGGGATAACTAGGATTGTCCCTGAGCTGGTGGGTTGCGGCTGGGGATAAGTAGGATTGTCCCTGAGCTGGTGGGTTGCGGCTGGGGATAAGTAGGATTGTCCCCAACCCGGTGGGTTGCCGCTGGGGATAAGTAGGATTGTCCCTGAGCTGGTGGGTTGCGGCTGGAGATAAGTAGGATTGTCCCTGAGCTGGTGGGTTGAGGCTGGGGATAAGTAGGATTGTCCCTGAGCTGGTGGGTTGAGGCTGGGGATAAGTAGGATTGTCCCTGAGCTGGTGGGTTGAGGCTGGGGATAAGTAGGATTGTCCCTGAGCCGGTGTGTTGCGGCTGGGAATAAGTAGGATTGTCCCCGAGCCGGTGGGTTGTGGCTGGGGATAAGTAGGATTGTCCCTGAGCTGGTGGGTTGCAGCTGGGGATAACTAGGATTGTCCCCGAGCTGGTGGATTGCGGCTGGGGATAAGTAGGATTGTCCCAGAGCCGGTGGGTTGTGGCTGGGGATAAGTAGGATTGTCCCAGAGCCGGTGGGTTGTGGCTGGGGATAAGTAGGATTGTCCCTGAGCTGGTGGGTTGTGGCTGAGGATAAGTAGGATTGTCCCTGAGCTGGTGGGTTGCGGCTGGAGATAAGAAGGATTGTCCCAGAGCCGGTGTGTCGCGGCTGGGAATAAGTAGGATTGTCCCCGAGCTGGTAGGTTGCGGCTGGGGATAAGTAGGATTGTCCCCGAGCTGGTGTGTCATGGCTGGGAATAAGTAGGATTGTCCCTGAGCTGGTGGGTTGCGGCTGGGAATAAGTAGGATTGTCCCCGAGCTGGTGGGTTGCGACTGGGGATATGTAGGATTGTCCCCGAGCCCGTGGGTTGTGGCTGGGGATAAGTAGGATTGTCCCCGAGCCGGTGGGTTGTGGCTGGGGATAAGTAGGATTGTCCCCGAGCCGGTGGGTTGCAGCTGGGGATAAGTAGGATTGTCCCCGAGCCGGTGTGTTGCGGGTGGGGATAAGTAGGATTGTCCCAGAGCCGGTGGGTTGTGGCTGGGAATAAGTAGGATTGTCCCTGAGCTGAAGGGTTGTGGCTGGGGGCTTAAGTTGAAGGCATGTTTTCCGCAAAAGTGAAGTTGGGTTTATGGCCCTCAAATGACCACCACGTTTTCATCTGTTTCTAATTTTTGGAATGTTATGTTATTTATGTTGAAATTATTTATTGGTTAATAAAAGGCTGCTAGGGCCATTTTGACTCCAAAAACTTGGTTTGTGTATTTTGTATAGCTGGAATGGTGGAGGGTGTGGCCTAGCAGGCTTGGTTACGTTGGAAGGCGTATATTCCACCCTTGTCATGTGTATGCAATGTTCATTTCCGTTTTTTCCCGAACATTGACCTAGGATAGGAGTACCTCTCATCTTTCCATACTTCATCTTCGTACATTTGTTCTTTTCAACAAAAAGATTGGAATATAAAAGAATAGATTAGAATAAAACAGAATAGATTAGAAAAGAATAAAACAGAATGAATATAGCCGTCTTCCGAAATTCAATTTGCTTTTGAATAAATTCAAAAATAATGACTGAATCCGGATATACAAAACAAATTCTGAAAACGAATCGTTCTAGCACAACGAATACGATGAAATGAAAAGATTAACTGAACAAACTCATCCCAAAACTAAACACATTTTTCCATCGTGCACATCTCTATCCTGCACATCTGCAAAGGCGAAGAGTAGTCACCATTCCTCTGGGGGGTATTCTGCAGAGAAACAACTTCCAACTGTACAGAAGAACAGATGTGATGTGCTCGTCATGGGGGTTTCCTTGTACCGCTGAGCGTTAACCCCTTAAGACCCAGAGCATTAGTAATAACTCAGTTCAGGGCTGTCCAAGACCATGTATCTGAACTCTGGTCACCTGGTCACTGTGGGGGAGGGGGAGCTCACACCCCAGAGCGCACAACATGGACATTGATGAAAGCTATGGCCCTCTAGCCACTAAATGGTAGCTAACCATCATGGCAGAACCCAACGAATTCAACCACCAGTCCCAACACCGCCACAGTATCTATCCCCACATTTCAAGAGGATCTCCTTATTTCTCCAAAATAAAAGATACGTCTAGGGCAGACTGGAGGGAATTTTTGGTATTCAATGTTGTTCCGTCACAGAGAGGGTTTCTTTCCAAATGGCCCCACCAGGAGAAACCAGTGACCATCAAAGTTGGGTGCTCTAAATTCCTGGGTAAAGCTGACAACTCCCTACTCAACAAGGAGAGAAGTACCTCACTCCATCAAAAATAAGGAAAAGGTGGGATGGGAAACGCTGGGGAGTCCACACACAATACCTGAAAATAGAGGTGCCACCAGAATATCTGGAAGGATGCTACCTAACTAACTAACAAACTAACAAAAAAAAAAGAAGGGAAGAAAAAAGGCTGCGCACTTAATTGGCTAACCTCAAAAGAATTTATTATGCGCCACAAACAGTAATAAACCATCGGAGACATGACAATCCTGCATGGCAAAGGACGCCCCCCCCCCCACCAGAGAATACAAGAGGGGACCCTCAAGAATGAATCAAGAATGGAAATAGTCCACTGGGACTGACCTACTTCAAACCCTCTGAATTCCAACCCTAAGCACAACCCACCCCACCGAACACGCCCAACCCCCCAAAAAGTCCTTCACTCCAACAAAGGAGAAAACTCCTTGATGGGGAGTTCTCACATTGCGCACACTTAGATTATGAAGCCCTTGAGAACGCCTCCTCATGACGAAACGTGTTTGGGTAGAGCTAAAGCTGACATCGTCACGTTGTCGGGCCTGCTGATTGTCCGATTGTAATGTCGCTCTGTAAATGCTGTATATTGTGAGTACCCTTTTTAAAGCTTTGGTGGCTACGGTTTTACGCCATATGGCTTCTATGATTCATGTCTTTACATTACATCTTTGCTGGTGAGATAAAAAAAAAAAAATAAAGGACATATATGAATTTTATGATGAACTTTACTTGATGATTTTTTCTATTTTTTTGTGTATGATGCAATAAGAATTTATGGCGGTTTTGTAATGTATGTTCAAAAGAAAAGTTAATAAAATATATAATTTAATAATAAAAAAAAATAAAGGACATATATAAATTTTAAGATGAACTACAAAAAAAAAATAATACAGGACATATATGAATTTTATGATGAACTGTACTTGATGATTTTTTTCTATTTTTTTGTGTATGATGTAATAAGAATTTATGGAGGTTTTGTAATGTATGTTTAAAAGAAAATTTAATAAAAGATATAATTTAATTTAAAAAATTTAAAAAATAAAGGACATATATAAATTTTAAGATGAACTACAAAAAAAAATAATACAGGACATATATGAATTTTATGATGAACTGTACTTGAAGATTTTTTCTATTTTTTTGTGTATGATGTAATAAGAATTTATGGAGGTTTTGTAATGTATGTTTAAAAGAAAATTTAATAAAAGATATAATTTAATTTAAAAAATTAAAAAAATAAAGGACATATATGAATTTTATCATGAAATGTACTTGATGATTTTTTCAATTTTTTTGTGTATGATGTAATAAAAATTGATGGCGGTTTTGTAACGTATGTTTAAAAGAAAATTTAATAAAGGATATAATTTAATAAAAAAAAAATTAAATATATATATATATATATATATATATATATACATATATGAATTTTATCATGAACTTTACTTGATAAATTTTACAATTTTATTGCATGTTTTGCACAGTGTAGCGTTTGCACATTTTATGGTATTTGTTGATTTAAAGGCACGGCGCAACATTATTTGTTATTAGTATGATGCAGCATGTGCCTCGTCCCATAGAACGGGGGTTCTTTTTTAGGTCTGCCTACCAAAGTCATCCACTAACTCCACCCCTTTTCCTATATACATGTCCTATCTTGAGCATAAGGCTGGCCATACACTATACAATTTTCTGTCCAATTTCTGCTCAATTTTCTTTAGATTTACCTTCGACTATGTAGTGCAAGAACCTGCCTAACTGGATACAATTGAAAGTGTTGTTAGGTTTGACCTCCTATTATATGGTTTTTGGTAAATCTAAACCAAAAATCTCAAGAAAATTGTATAATGCATGGCCAGTCTAAGACAGCAGGGGTGGACCAGCACCTCAGGGGTGGGGCATAAATGAAAAGAGGCCAACGCCCACCTACAGGCTCGGCACCAGTATCTGCTTCTTTATTTTTTGAATGGGAAATGATTTGTTCTGTGGTTGATGTTTTCTATCTTCCTCTTCAGGGAAAGTCACATGCAACTGAATCAGTGAAATGAAGCCAGATCTTTTATTACAAACATGACCACAGACTAGGAATCCATCAGTTGTGGTCGGCGCCGTCCCCCGAGACTCCTGACTCAGAAGCAGAAAAAGAAACATGAGCAGCTAATTGTTTTACATCCCGACGAGCAAGAGATTCATTCCACGGAACATCTATTATGTAACGTCATTGTGAGAGAGTGCGGTCACTAGGACGGTCGGACTGCGGGGGGCCTGGACACCCCACCAATTCCCTCCACGGCTTTTAATGTTTCCTTTACATCTACTTTACACAGAATGATGTCATCTTCTCTAAATGATGGATTTTGTCTCTTCCCACACGTAGTGTACTGGACAGCATTCATGAAGGTTTCTTTTTGTGTGTGTGATCAGGCCATTTGTTTGCTATTTATCACTGCGCTACTTTAACTGGTAATTGCGTGGTCATGCAAACAAAATTTATATTGGTTTTTTTTTTGGTGGTATTTGATTACCACTGAGTTTTTTTTCGTCTTTTATTATATAACCCGAAAAGGCTTAAAATTTTGAAAAAAAAGCAATATTTTTTGCTATAAAATATATCCCCAAAAATTTAAAAAAATCAAATTTCTTCATACATTTTGGCCAAAATGTCTTTGGTATAATAAAAACAAATACTAATAAGTGTGCACTCACCGGCCACTTTTTTAGGTACACCTGTTTTGAGTTGCTTGGTAACACAAATTGCTAATCAGCCAATCGCAGGGCAGTAACTCAATGCATTTTGGCGTCTAGACATGGTGAAGACGACTTGCTGAAGTTCAAACCGAGCATCAGAATGGGGAAGAAAGGGGACTTAAGTGACTCTGAATGTGGCATGGTTGCTGCCAGATGGGGTGGTCTGACTATTTCAAAAACTGCTGATCTACTGGGATTTTCAGGCACAACCGTCAACAGAGAATGGTCTGACAAAGAGAAATATCCAGTGAGTGGCAGTTGTGTGAACAAAAATGCCTTGTTGATGTCAGAGGAGAATGGGCAGATTGGTTTGAGGTGATAGAAAGGCAACAATAACTCAAAAGACCACTCATTACACCCAAGGTATGCAGAATACCATCTGCATACCTTGCACAACACATTGCACAACACATTGAACCTTGAAGCAGATGGGCTACAGCAGCAGAAGACCACACCGGGTGCCACTCCTGTCATCTAAGAACAGGAAATGAAGGCTACAATTCACACAGGCTCACTAAGAGTGGAAACCGTTGCCTGGTTTGATGAGTCTCGATTTCAGCTGCAGCATTCAGATGGTAGTGTCAGAATTTGGTGCAAAAAAAAGCGGATGGTGGTGGTGGTGCATTGGTGTGGTGGATCCATCCTGCCTTGTATCAACGGTTCAGGCTGGTGGTGGTGGTGTCATGGTGTGGTGGATCCATCCCGCCTTGTATCGGTGGTTCAGGCTGGTGGTGGTGGTGTCATGGTGTGGTGGATCCATCCTGCTTGTATCAACGGTTCAGGCTGGTGGTGATGGTGTCATGGTGTGGGGGAGATTTTCTTGACACCCCTTGGGCCCCTTAGTACCAGTTAAGCATCATTTAAACCCCACGGCCTACCTGAGTATTGTTGCTGACCATGTCCTTCCCTTTATGACTCCAGTGTCCCCATCTTCTGATGTCTCCTTCCAGCAGGATAATGCTCCATGTCACAAAGCTCAGATCATCTCCAACTGGTTTCTTGAACATGACAATGTGGTCACTGGACTCCAATGGCCTCCACAGTCACCAGATCTCCATCCAGTAGAGCACCTGTGGGATGTGGTGGAATGGGAGATTCGCATCGTGGATGTGCAGCCAACAAATCTGCAGCAACTGTGTGAAGCCATCATGTCAATATGGACCAAAATCTCTGAGGAACGTTTCCAACACCTTGTTGAATCTATGCCATGAAGAATGAAGGCGAAAGGGGGTCCAACCCGGGACTAGCAAGGTGGACCTCATAAAGTGGCCGCTGAGCATAAATTAATTGGTTTGTGCGAAAGGTATAGCGTCTGCAAACTTTGGTATATATATTGGAATTTAGTCCAGTCACATCAGTCTCTGTACCAGAGGAGCTTACACTCTAATGTCCCCCCACAGTCACACACTATTATTATACATGCCTATAGCTCTGACATATACCGCAGTGCTGTACAGAGAACACTGAGCCAGTCACATCAGTCTCTGCACCAGAGGAGCTTACACTCTAATGTCCCCTCCCCCACAGTCACATCAGTCTCTGTACCAGAGGAGCTTACACTCTAATGTCCCCTCCTCCACAGTCACATCAGTCTCTGTACCAGAGGAGCTTACACTCTAATGTCCCCTCCCCCACAGTCACATCAGTCTCTGCACCAGAGGAGCTTACACTCTAATGTCCCCTCCCCCATAGTCACATCAGTCTCTGTACCAGAGGAGCTTACACTCTAATGTCCCCTCCCCCCATCACACACACTATTATTATCCATTTATATAGCTCTGACATATACCGCAGTGCTGTACAGAGAACACTGAGCCAGTCACATCAGTCTCTGTACCAGAGGAGCTTACACTCTAATGTCCCCTCCCCCACAGTCACATCAGTCTCTGTACCAGAGGAGCTTACACTCTAATGTCCCCTCCCCCACAGTCACATCAGTCTCTGCACCAGAGGAGCTTACACTCTAATGTCCCCTCCCCCACAGTCACATCAGTCTCTGCACCAGAGGAGCTTACACTCTAATGTCCCCTCCCCCATCACACACACTATTATTATCCATTTATATAGCTCTGACATATACCGCAGTGCTGTACAGAGAACACTGAGCCAATCACATCAGTCTCTGTACCAGAGGAGCTTACACTCTACACCCCCACCCCCCACAGTCGCAGACTTTTATAAGCTGCAGTGCTGTATGAAGAGCACAAGTCTGTGCAGCAGAGGAGCTTACACTCTTACCCTGGGGGGGGGGGGGGGTTTGGGTGACGGTAATGTTTGCAGAGATGCATTATAAAGATGATAATAGTAAAATATGATTGGTTCTGTTTATGCTTTTCCTGGCCCAAAAAAAAAAGCCATTTTCTGTTTTCTTTGCTGAAGTAAGCGATTTTTGTTTAATTATATATATTAATATTATTTATTCTGTATATATGTAAATATGTTTTTTTTATTATGTTGTTTGTAAGATTTTTAATAAACAAAAAAATTTACACTCAGTAAAAACCCCAAAACCACAGAAAGAAACCTACAAATGTCACAGTGGGAACTGAACGCGGTTCCCCAGCGCTGCACATTGTTGGCACAGTGCTGAGGTACCATCTGTCTGTATCTCCTGAATCCTGGATGAAGATCCTGGAAGGATGCGGGACGTGTGCGCTCACGGACTCCAGTATTCTTTCTGTGAACCTCCAAATATAGATATGAAGGGGAGGATCTGAGCCCCACAGCTCTCCGCTGTCTGTACAATCCCTCCATATGGACTAGTTCCATTGTCCTGGATTGTGCAATAGATACAGGAGAAACTCCTCACATATTGCACTCATATATATTAATTTGTTTCATTCCTGGAAGAAGATCTCCTCATCCAGGAATAGCCCTCATTCCGAGCCAGAACAGACATGTTGTAACTAGATATTCATAGTGTGTATACTAAGGGCTCATCTGATCCGCGCTCCACGCCAATAATCTGGACCTTTCCGAAAAAAAAGTAGCTAAATCAGTAAAGTTGCACCACCCAGCGAGAGCCCACCAGCGGATCAAGATGTCAACACACTGTGCACAAAAAGCGCAAAACCGCCCACCTACAGCAGAACCCTGCGTTCCTTAACCCCTCGCCTACCGGGCACTTATATCCCCTTCCTTACCAGGCCAATTTTCAGCTTTCAGCGCTGTCGCACTTTGAATGACAATTGCGCGGTCATGCAACATTGTATTTTTTTTATCACAAATAGAGCTTTCTTTTGGTGGTATTTACTTGGTTTTAATTTTTGCGCTATAAACAAAAAAAGAGCAAAAAATTAAAAAAAAAAAAAAAAAAAAAGTTTTTAGTTTCTATTTTAAAGTTTTGCAAACAGGTAATTTTTCTCCTTCACTGATGTGCTTTGATGAGGCTGCACTGATAGGCGGCACTGATGGGCACTGCTAGGCTGCACTGAAGGGCACTGGTGGGTGGCACTGGTGGGCGGCACTGACTGGCGGCACTGCCTGGTGGCACTACTGGGTGGCACTGCTGGGCACTTGTGGGTGGAACTGGTGGGTGGCACTGCTGGGTGGCACTGGTGGGCACAGGTGGGTGGCACTGCTGGGCACTTGTGGGCAGAACTGGTGAGTGGCACTGCTGGGCACCGATCATCAGGGCACTGATCATCAATGTCCTGATCAGGGGCGGACTGACAACTCATGGGGCCCCTGGGCAATAGGGGATAATGGGGCCCCTGTGTCCTTGCCCAAACTCAAAAAAGCCTATGAAAAAGGTACCAGGGGCATCTCATGGGGCTACCTACTGACCCCGGGCCCTCGGGCAGTGCCTGAGTTTCCAAATGGTCAGTCCGCCCCTGGTCCTGATGATCGGTGCCAATCCCTGCTCTGACAACTGCCGGTTCTCGGCAGTACATTCCTTGCGCGCTGACAGTGTGAGGAAAGTGCAGCTGAGAACCGGCAATTGCATTTCCCGGTGATCAGAGTGTCTTTGGACACAGCTGATCACATGGTAAAAGGCCGCTGTGATTGGCCTTTTACCACATCACGTGATCAGCTGTGCCCGTAGGACACAGCGATCACGGAGATCGCCGGGTGCGCGCCCCTGGGGGCACGCAGAAGAGCGCATTCTGGGAGGACGTAATATGACGGCAAATTTCATGTGAATTTACCATTAACCCTCACTGTAACCCTCCTAATAACATTCACCTGATTAAACTTGTACACTTACCCAGGGGCGGACTGACCATTTGGAAACTCGGGCACTGCCCGAGCGCCCGGGATCAGTAGGGGGCCCCATGAGATGCCCCTGGTACATTTTTCATAGGCTTTTTTGAGTTTGGACAAGGACACGGGCCCCATGATCCCCTATTGCCCTGGGGCCCCATGAATTGTCAATCCGTCCCTGCACTTACCGTTCCTGAACTATAGAATACTTCCTGTGCTAAAAGATCCTCGTGGTAGTCAGAAGCCAAAAGCTCCTTCTTCATTGTTCAATAATCAAGACATAAAACAACCAAATGCTATACAATTCTGGATATTAGACCAAAAAGTTGTTAAGACAGGACTGGACCTAAAAGTGCGGAATAGTTTAAATTTTCTGCTCTGTAAGCCTACTCTGGTCCTTATCCAAACCAGCAAATATGTATCGTGTTAAAAGTAAAGAAGTCGATAATCCGAAGAAGGTGCCACCTCATAAAACCTATAGAGGGATCTCCAAGGTCTTTGTAGTATTTGAGGTCGTTGATCAACTTTCAGCTGCATCCAGGAAAGATGATCTATCAAATTGTTCAAAAAGACATGTAAAGGTCACAGCAGCAGCAAGATTTCTTTTTTATCCAGGAAAAGCGTATCTAAGACAGTGTTTCTCATCCTTTTTTCAGTCAAAGCGCCCTGTAAAATTATGAACAATCTCAAGGCAATTATGGACAGTCTTGAGGAACCCCATTCTAAAATGTAAACAATTGTTCTAATAGTTGCATGATTCGTCAACATCCACACATGTAGGACACCCAACGTTAGAGGTGATTTATTCTTCCAAATCAAATTGCACATTGGTACTAATTAGTATTCCAATGTTTTTCTTCTCCGTCAGTTTCTCTCCCTTGCTCAGCTAATGTGACCCCAGCACTGATGGAGAGGGGAGGTGGAGGGTCAAACAAGGATGCTGTGCAGACAACCAGGGGCGGACTGACCATTTGGAAACTCGGGCACTGCCCGAGGGCCTAGGGTCAGTAGGGGGCCCCATGAGATGCCCCTGGTACCTTTTTCATAGGATTTTTTGAGTTTGGGCACGGACACAGGGGCCCCATGATCCCTTATTGCCCGGGGGCCTCATGAGTTGTCAGTCCGCCCTTGCAGACAACCAACATCCTTCTTATCAACTGATGATGTCTTTGGTTGTTTGGATGACGGTGGCTAGAAGGTCGTAATGGTGCACAATGAAAACCCATGGCTTTGTATAACAAAAAGGCAGACTTTGATCCACCTCTGGCTTGTACACAATGTTTGGGCACTTTTTAGGCGTTTTGCCAAGACACCCCTAAAGAGACCTCAAGGCACCCCAGGATGCCTGGGCACCCTGGTTGAAAAAGGCTGATCTAAGATGCACTATGTTGCCAAAAGTATTGCTCCGCCTGCCTTTACATGCACATGGACTTTAATGGCCTCCCAGTCTTAGTCCGTAGGGTTCAGTGTTAAGTTGGCCCCGCCCTTTGCAGCTATAACAGCTTCAACTCTTCTGGGAAGGCCGTCCACAAGGTTTAGGAGGGTGTACTAAACAATATGATAGTGTGACAAGAACACACCTATCTGAAAAAGAAGGTTTCTAAAAGATCCACGCGGAGTAATATGAATTCAAATGAATTTAACAATACTTTATTTGATCACATAGATCATGGGGAGGTTAAACATGAGCACGGTGTACATATGAAAAAAATAAAATCATGTTTAAAAACACTTAGCGTCTCCAATTTAGGGTCATCTTAGCCAACAGAGCACCATATAAGGCAGAGTAGTGTGCTGAACAAGGTTTAGGAGGGTGTCTATGGGAAGGTTGGACCATTCTTCCAGAAACATATTTGCCAGGTCAGGCACTGATGTCGAACGAGAAGGTCTGACTCCCAGTCTCCACTCTAAATCATCCCAAAGGTGTTTTATGGGATTGAGGTCAGGAATCTGCACAGGCTTGTCAAGTTCCTCCACCCCAAACTGGCTCCTCCATGTCTTTATGGACCTTGCTTTGTGCACTGGTGTGCAATCATGTTGGAACAGGAAGGGACCATCCCCAAACTCTTCCCACAAAGCTGGGAGCATGAAACTGTCCAAAATGTTTTGGTATGCTGACGCCTTAAGAGTTCCCTTCAATGGAACTAGGGGGCCAAGCCCAATCCCTGGGAAACAACCCCACTTCATAATCCCCCCTCCACCAAACTTTACACTTGGCACAATGCAGTCAGGCAAGTACTATTCTTCTGGCAACTGCCAAACCCAGACACGTCCATCGGATTGCCAGACAGAGAAGCATGATTGGTCACTTGAGAGAACAGTGCTGTAGACTCCAATGGTGGCACACTTTACACCACTGCATCCAACACTATGCATTGCACTTGGTGATGGAAGGCTTGGATGCAGCTGCTCAGCCATGGAAACCCATTCCATGAAGCTCTCTACACACTGTTGTTGGGCTCATCTGAAGGCCACACCAAGTTTGGAGGTCTTTAGCTATGGACTCTGCAGACAGTTGGTGACTTCTGCGCACTGTGCGCTTCAGCATGCACTGACCCCGCCCTGTCATGTGACGTGGCCTACCACTTGGTGGCTGAGTGGCTGTTGTTCCCAGTTGCTTCCACTTTGTTATAATCCCACTAACAGTTGAGCGTGGAATATTTAGTAGCCAGGAAATGTCACGGATGGACTTATTGCCCAGGTGGCCACCTATCACGGGACCACGCTTGGAGTCACTGAGCTCCTAAAAGGATGAATATACTCTATATTGCCAAAAGTATTGGACCAGCGCTCCAAATCATGTGATTCAGGTGTTCCAATCACCTCCATGGACACAGGTGTATACAATCAAGCCCCTAGGCATGCAGACTGCTTCTACAAACATTGGTGAAAGAATGGGTCGTGAAAGGAAGGGGCTGGTAAATTTGACTTATTCACTCTCCATCCTGAAGAATCCTATTATGTGCTTGCTGGTGGGAAGGAGAGGAGGGAAGTCGGCAGCACTGCGGGGGTTGGGGGCACACAGGGGAAATTGGCATGGCGAAACGTATGGTGCACAGGGAGGGTGATGGGTGTAGCGAGGAGGCAATTACTGGAACCGATCCCCTGTATGCCTTTCTCTGCAGCAGCTGAAAGCTAGTGGGAGGGAGAGGAGAAGAAGCCAGAGAAATGTATGGTGCACAGAGAGATTGATGGGTGTGGCTGGGAACAATTACTGGAACCGATCCCCTGTATGGCTGTCTCTGCAGCAGCTGAAAGCTAGTGGGAGGGAGAGGAGAAGAAGCCAGCTTTCAGCCTCTGCAGAGAGAGCCATACAGGGGATCAGTTCCAGTAATTGCCCCTCCCGTCATACCGATCACCCTCCCTGCCCACATACGATTCCCCCAACTGCCTAGGCCCCACTACTGGCCTGGGCCCCGTACAGGAGGACTGGTGGCACCCCCTTATCCATGGCCCTGGTGACATCTCCGTAACAGATTCCTTGACAATGTGGATATGCTGGAAAAAAACCCAAGAGTTCGCCCTATTCGTGGTGGAGTGCAGTTTTTAGCACACATGGACCTACAGGACTGATATAGATGGGAAGACTAGACACAGCTGGATCCGGTAAAACAGATGAAATGGATCAAGGGCTCATGTGAACTCGTTGGATCCAATGCTTTGTGTAATTCTGTCCAGAGGAAGACAAGTCTGGAGGTGTCGTGTCTTCACTGTTCTTCCCATGAGCACTCCTGGCACACAGTGGAGGAACGGGGGGGAGGCCTGGCTGTGTCACCATGGCCAGAAGCCTCTCCTAATCTGCTCCATCCTTCTACAATCGGGTGAGGATTCCCAGGCTTTATAACTGTGTATGAGAAATAAATGAGAATCAGTCTCTACGAGATGAGAGCGCCTGAGGACAGAGAAAGGTTCTGGATGGAGAAACGCAGTGCAGGAACCATGCCTACCTTTTCGTGAAAGGCCAGATGCACCCCACCCAAATCCTGGTCTGCAGTTTAAGGTGGCCACTGGAAGGATGAACATGGAAAGCGGTTCAGGTTGATGAGGAAACATCAGACAAGGACATCGGTGTTGTGTACAATGTTGCATAGTTACATTTCTATTCTATTTTATTATATTCTTTTATTTTTTTATTCACTTCTATTCTGTTCGGTTTTACTCTATTCTTTTGTGAAGAATACCTGGTTCCATTCTATTTGAAATTCGAATTTCGGAAGACGGTTATATATTCTTTCTATACTATTTTTTTCTATTCTATTCTTTTATTTTCTATTTTATTCTTTACTATTCTATTCTATTCCATTCCTCTATTCTATTTTATTCTATTCTTTTATTGTCTATTAAATTCTATTTTGTTCTGTTTTCCTCTATTCTTTTCTATTCTGCACTGTGATTTTCTATTCTCTTCTTTTCTATTCTAATTTTTTTTATTCTATTCCTTTATTTTCTATTCTATTTTATTTTTAAGTTACCTAAGTAACTATATATATAAAGAAAAAAGAAAAATACAAAAGAGTCCATTTTTCATCACTCTTTTGTATGGTGATTTTTCTATATTAAAAGTATTTTTGTGTGCAGCAATCCAATTTTTTGTTTCTCTCTCTCTCTCTCTCTCTCTCTCTCTCTCTCTCTCTCTCTCTCTCTCTCTCTCTCTCTCTATATATATATATATATATATATATATATATATATATATATATATATAAATAAAAGACAAATACAAAAGAGTCTTTTGATCACTCTTTTTCATGGTGATTTTTCTACATTAAAACCACTTTTGTGTGCAGCAATTTAATTTTTTGTTTATACATATATATACGCCGTGTTCCAAATTATTATGCAGATGATATTTTTCTCATTTCCCTCAATAATTGATGTAAATAACAGTCGGCATAATTCTCAGGTTACAACTATAAGAGTACAATTCACATTTTATTGCACAAACCTCCTAATGATAACAGGATTTTTGTTCCAAATTATTCCGCACAGGAAGTTTCCAAACACTTTAGAGGTCGTAAAGAACTGAAAATTGTCATTTGTTGTGTTTGCAGCATATTTACTGAAATCAAAAGCTATTTCAATCAAACTTTTAACAACATTGTAACTTTGTAAACATTTGAAGCGGTCACGTTACATTGTAACATAGGAGCCCTTATTTGATAGCAGATCACAAGTCTTGCATCCATTGAACTTGTGAGTTTTTGGACAGTTTCTGCTTGAATTTTTTTGCAAGATGTCAGAATAGCCTCCCAGAGCTGCTGTTTGGATGTAAACTGCCTCCCACCCTCATAGATCTTTTGCTTGAGGATGCTCCAAAGGTTCTCAATAGGATTGAGGTCAGGGAAGGATGGAGGCCACACCATGACTTTCTCTCCTTTTATCCCCATAGCAGCCATTGATGCAGAGGTATTCTTTGCAGCATGAGATGGTGCATTGTCATGCATGAAGATGATTTTATTACGGAAAGCATAGTTCTTCCTTCTGTACCAGGGAAGAAAGTGGTCAGTGATAAACTCCACATACTTTGCAGAGGTCATCTTTACACCTTCGGGGGCTCTAAAGGGGCCGACCCGCTCTGTTCCCATGATTCCGGCCCAAAACATGACTCCACCACCGCCTTGCTGATATCGCAGTCTTGTTGGAACAGGGTGGCCGTCCACCAACCATCCACTACTCCATCCATCTGGACCATCCAGGGTTGCACGGCACTCATCAGTGAACAGGACTGTTTGAAAATTAGTCTTCATGTATTTTTCTGCCCAATGCAGCCGTTTCTGCTTGTGAGCATTGGTTAGTGGTGGCCGAATAGAAGGTTTATGCAGAATTGCAAGACTCTGGAGGACTCTACACCTTGATGTCCGTGGGACTCCAGAGGCACCAGCAGCTTCAAATATCTGTTTGCTGCTATGTAATGGGATTTTAGCAGCTGCTCTCTTGATCCGATGCATGGATCTGGCAGAAATCTTCCTCAATGTGCCTTTATCTGCACCAACCCGTCTGTGTTCTGAATCAGCCACAAATCTCTTCATAGTGCGATCATCACGCTTAAGTTTTCGTGAAATATCGAATTTTTTCATACCTCGTCCAAGGCATCGAACTATTTCACTCTTTTTGGCAGCAGAGAGATCCTTTTTCTTCCCCATATTGCTGGAAAATGGCGCTCTGCTTAATAATGTGGAACGCCCTCCTTTAGTAGTTTTTCCTTAAATTGGGCTCACCGGCCAATCTAATTATCACAGGAGTCCGAGATTGTTTTCAGTGATCAAAAGAGCCCTGACACACAATGCCATCCAAGAGTTACACTGAAAAACAAAATATTTCATCTTTGTGACACTTAAATAGAATTTGCATAATAATTTGGAACAGGGTGTATATAAGAAAATACCGAAGAGTCCATTTTTCATCACTCTTTTGTATGTTGATTTTTCTACAATAAAAGCATTTTTGTGTGCAGCAATCCAATTTTTCATATATATATATACACAGTATATTACTTAGGTAACTTAAGTAATGTAATAACAGAAATTTAAGGCCCCATGCACACTAGCTCAAAAAACGTTAACTAAAAAACGCTGGTCGTAGCGTTTTTTTTTTAGTAGCGTTTAAGTAGTGTTTAGAAGCATTAGCGTTTTATTAGCGTTTCGGTGCTTTGAGCATTTTTTTTTCTGCTGGAATTTTTTTTTTGCTCCTAAAAGCTGACACTCAAAAATAATATTAAATAAAAATCATATTAGCCTAAAGTAGTGTGAATGGACACATAAGATAACACTATTTAGCTTCTAGGAGCAAAAAAAAAAAATTTCCAGCAGAAAAAAAAACGCTAAAAGCTCCTAAACGCTAGTAAAACACTAAGGCTTCTAAACACTACTAAAATGCTACAAAAAACCAGCTATTACCAACGTTATTTACTTAGCATTTTATGAGCCCAAAAAAAACCGCTAGTGTGCATGGAACCTTGCACTGCTCCGGTATTTTGTGTGCAACAATCCAATTTTCTCTTTATCTCTCTCTCTCTCTCTCTCTATATATATATATATAAATAAAAGACAAATACAAAAGAGTCCATTTTTGATCACTCTTTTGTATGGTGATTTTTCTACATTAAAACCACTTTTGTGTGCAGCAATCCAATTTTCTCTCTCTCTCTCATCTCTCTCTCTCTCTCTCTCTCATCTCTCTCTCTCTCTCTCTCTCTCTCTCTCTCTCTCTCTCTCTCTCTCTCTCTCTCTCTCTCTATATATATATATAAATAAATAAAAGACAAATGCAAAAGAGTCCACTTTTGATCACTCTTTTGTATGGTGATTTTTCTACATTTTTTGAGCTTAAAAAAAACCCGCTAGTGTGCATGGAGCCTTAAGATTGCACTGCTCCGGTGCAGAGGGGTGAGAGCTGAACTGGTTTCAAAAACTGCATACGGCAAGACATGATGCCAAATGTACTAAAACAAACATAAATTTGGGGTTTCCATAAACTTTACAGAAGCTGTAACAACTCGATTCTCCATCTAAGAGATATACAGGATGATATAAAGCAAGCAGGATCTCAGCCAGGCACAGGGGTGGACTGACCATTTGGAAACTCGGGCACTGCCTGAGGGCCCGGGGTCAGTAAGGGGCCCCATGAGATGCCCCTGGTACCTTTTTCATAGGCTTTTTTAAGTTTGGGCAAGGACACAGGGGCCCCATGATCCCCTATTGCCTGGGGGCCCCATGAGTTGTCAGTGCGCCCCTGGGAACATACAATATCGCAGTGATCGGACCCAGCACATTCTAGTCACACACAGCAGGCCTTTCTACACAGATAGTGAGGACTGTCAGTGGTGCGCCCTGTGATGTATGGACGGAATGAAAGTCAAGGCGCGGCACTGGGAACGCTCAGCCGCGCATCGCTCCAATATATAACGGGAATCTCATCCTCGCCGTCCAACTTTTCTTGGATGATTTGGCCTGGAATCATCCTTCTCCGGCCATCGTACACTCCGGGGAGGGAGAGGCCGAGGGCAGCAGAAATCTCACAAAATATTTCACACTGTGGGAAAGTAAAGGGATTTCTGATTTATCCGAAAATACAGTAAATGAAACTGAAGACAATGAAGACGCAGCAGATCCGTGTCTGAACATCTTTCATGCGCGGGGCGAAAGTTCAGTCTGTCAAAAAAATTAACCGAATAGGATAGTCGGCCGAGCCGATGGACATAGATGGAAACTACTCACTGACACTATTTATCAATATCTATTTTTTAGTGTCATGTGATGGTATTTTTAGGCTACTTTAGTTAATTTACAAATTAAATATGACATGTAATTATTTATTTATTTATTATATCAGGGGTCTAAACAGACCTCTGAGGTCTCACTTTCAAGACAGAGAAAGAGAATGAGGACAAAGATTCCTCAATCCCGTTCTCTGCGACCTCAGCTGCATTGCAGACGAATGAACAGGAAGCGTAGTGTACAAAGGCTTCCTGTTCATTCACAAACTGAAGCATAGTAAGCAGAGTTTACTATGCTTCAGTTATGAATGAACATAGGAGTGTTACTGATCGCTCACTGGGTTCACTCACTGGGTTCATTCAGGAAAGGGCAAAGATTCCTCAATCCCTTTCTCTGCGGCCTCAGCTGCATTGCAGACGAATGAACAGGAAGCGTTGTGTACAAAGGCTTCCTGTTCATTCACAAACTGAAGCATAATAAGCAGAGTTTACTATGCTTCAGTTATGAATGAACATAGGAGTGTTACTGATCGCTCACTGGGTTCACTCACTGGGTTCATTCAGGAAAGGGCAAAGATTCCCCAATCCCTTTCTCTGCGGCCTCAGCTGCATTGCAGACGAATGAACAGGAAGCACTCTGTACAAAGGCTTCCTGTTCATTCACAAACTGAAGCATAATAGGCAGAATTTACTAAGCTTCAGTTATGAATGAACACAGGATTGTTACTGATCACTCACTGTGTTCATTCAGGAAAGGGCAAAGATGAATCACTCTCTTTCTTTGCAGCCTCAGATGCACTGCAGACGAATGCAATCGGATATTCCCTGGATCAACTTTACCTATAAATGTTATATCCAGTTATATTCTGTGTATCCAAGAAAGAATCCAGGACTTTCCGACAGCAATCCACTGAGCTGGCCACAACCAACTCTTGAGGGAGTCTATTCTACATTCTCACAGCTCTAACTGTGAATAGTTTCTTTTCCTCAAGACGTAAAGAGCGCCCCCTTGTCCTCTGTGATGACCTCAGGGGGAATAACTACACCGAGTTCACTATATGAACCACTGATGTATTTATACATGGAGATCATATCCCCCCTTATGTATTATACATGGTGATCATATCCCCCTTATGTATTATACATGGTGATCATATCCCCCTTATGTATTATACATGGAGATCATATCCCCCCTTATGTATTATACATGGAGATCATATCCCTCCCTTATGTATTATATATGGAGATCATATCCCCCCTTATGTATTATACATGGAGATCATATCCCCCCTTATGTATTATACATGGAGATCATATCCCCCTTATGTATTATACATGGTGATCATATCCCCCTTATGTATTATACATGGAGATCATATCCCCCCCTTATGTATTATACATGGAGATCATATCCCCCCTTATGTATTATACATGGAGATCATATCCCCCCTTATGTATTATACATGGAGATCATATCCCCCCCTTATGTATTATACATGGAGATCATATCCCCCCTTATGTATTATACATGGAGACCATATCCCCCCTTATGTATTATACATGGAGATCATATCCCCCCCTTATGTATTATACATGGAGATCATATCCCCCCTTATGTATTATACATGGAGATCATTTCCCCCCTTATGTATTATACATGGAGATCATATCCCCCCTTATGTATTATACATGGAGATCATATCCCCCCCTTATGTATTATACATGGAGATCATATCCCACCCTTATGTATTATACATGGAGACCATATCCCCCCTTATGTATTATACATGGAGATCATATCCCCCCCTTATGTATTATACATGGAGATCATATCCCCCCTTATGTATTATACATGGAGATCATATCCCCCCTTATGTATTATACATGGAAATCAAATCCCCCTTATGTATTATACATGGAGATCATATCCCCCCTTATGTATTATACATGGAGATCATATCCCCCCCCCCCCTTATGTATTATACATGGAGATCATATCCGCCTTATGTATTATACATGGTGATCATATCCCCCCTTACGTATTATACATGGAGATCATATCCCCCCTTATGTATTATACATGGAGATCATATCCTCCCTTATGTATTATACATGGAGATCATATCCCCCCTTATGTATTATACATGGAGATCATATCCCCCTTATGTATTATACATGGAGATCATATCCCCCCCTTATGTATTATACATGGAGATCATATCCCCCCCTTATGTATTATACATGGAGATCATATCCCCCCCTTATGTATTATACATGGAGATCATATCCCCCCTTATGTATTATACATGGAGATCATATCCCCCCCTTATGTATTATACATAGAGATCATATACCCCCCTTATGTATTATACATGGAGATCATATCCCCCCCTTATGTATTATACAAGGAGATCATATCCCCCTTATGTATTATACATGGAGATCATACCCCCCCCTTATGTATTATACATGGAGATCATATCCCCCCTTATGTATTATACATGGAGATCATATCCCCCCTTATGTATTATACATGGAGATCATATCCCCCCTTATGTATTATACATGGAGATCATATCCCCCTTATGTATTATACATGGAGATCATATCCCCCCCTTATGTATTATACATGGAGATCATATCCCCCCTTATGTATTATACATGGAGATCATATCCCCCCCCTTATGTATTATACATGGAGATCATATCCCCCTTATGTATTATAAATAATTATTAAAAATCTTACAAACAACATAATAAAAAAACATATTTACATATATACAGAATAAATAAAATAAATATATATAATTAAACAAAAATCGCTTACTTTAGCATAGAAAACAGGAAACTGCTTTTTTTTGCCATGAAAAACATAAACAGAACCAATCATATTTTACTATTATTATCACCTTTATAATGTATCTCAGCAAACCCGACCGTCACCTAACCCCCCCTCAGGCTAAGAAACGATGAAACATTGATCCCATGCATGCCGCCTTTTTTCAAAAATCTGATCTTACAAAAATCTAGGGGACGTGAAAGGACAGAAAGAGAAGCCACGCCCCCAGAGACTGACAGACAGCAGCTACAGGGACCTGACATTCCTCCACGCCTTTGTCCAGGCTCCCGGCCGCCACCTGTCCTTCTCAAGATCCCGAATCTTCCCAACCTCACCCAGAATGTTGTTCACCACCTCGACAGGAAGGACTTTTTTGCGAATGGAAACCTGACACTGTGCATTCCACATGTAGTAATGGACTACTAAGCTAACTAGAAAAAGTGTCTCAAAATCGAAGTCCCGGAGAGTCTGAAAGGCTCCGTAAGACCACTCCATGTGACTCAAGCGGGAAAGGGATCCCCATAGCCCCACCCACCCGCTTGTAGACATCTATATTGAAGGGGCACTGAAGCAAGAAATGGTCCATCGTCTCCTCCACCCCACCGCACTCCACTCTTGGACAACCACGGTTCTCCACAGAGCGATGCTTCAGGTTGCCCTTCACATAGAGAATCAGCTGTCACTTTCCCCCCAGCTAAAAGAAAGAAAAAATTAATTTAATCCGTTTTGGAATAAGGCTTAAACATAACAAAATGTGGCAAAAATTAAGCGCTGGGAATTTTTCCTGGATGCTCTGTAACTTATATCTGGAGAGCGGTGATGTCACTCTGTATAATATATCTTATATCTGGAGGGCGGTGATGTCACTCCTGTATAATATATCTTATATCTGGAGAGCAGTGATGTCACTCCTGTATAATATATCTTATATCTGGAGAGCAGTGATGTCACTCTGTATAACAGCGGTTCTCAACCTGGGGGTCGCAACCCCTTTGGGGGTCGAACGACCATTTCCCAGGGGTCGCCTAAGACCATCGGAAAACACATATTTCCGATGGTCTTAGGAACCGAGACACCGCTCCTCTCTCCGGCGATGTGTGGGCGGGATGATACGCTGCTCCTGTCACCTGGCCACACCTCCGGGATCGCTCAGCAGCTCCGCCTCCTCGCCGCTGATTGGCCACCGGAACTGTAGCTCAGGAGAGGCACACAGGCGGCCAATCACCGGCGAGGAGGTGGAGCTTGGAGAGGAGGAGCCGAGCGGCAGCGCGCGTACATCAAGATCGAGGGAGCTGCCGGAGCGAGTGAAGAGGAGAGCGGCCAGAGAAGGAAGACAGCTGACAGGTAAGTGAGAGAGCGAGCCCAGGCTGTCACTAATACCAACGATGGGGCACTATTCCTCCCCCCACTGACACCAACGATGGGGCACTATTCCTCCCCCCACTGACACCAACGATGGGGCACTATTCCTCCCCCCACTGACACCAACGATGGGACACTATTTCCCCCCCCACTGACACCAACGATGGGACACTATTTCCCCCCCCCCCTGACCCCAATGATGGGGCACTATTCTCCCCTCCACCACACTGACATCAATGATGGGGCACTATTCCTCCCACTGACACCAATGATGGGACACTATTCCTCCCACTGACACCAATGATGGGGCACTATTCCTCCCACTGACACCAATGATGGGGCACTATTCCTCCCACTGACACCAATGATGTGGCACTATTCCTCCCACTGACACCAATGATGGGGCACTATTCCTCCCACTGACACCAATGATGTGGCACTATTCCTCCCACTGACACCAGAGATGGAGCACTATTCCTCCCACTGACACCAATGATGGGGCACTACTCCCCCCACTGACACCAATGATGGGGCACTACTCCCCCCACTGACACCAATGATGGGGCACTACTCCTCCCACCGACACCAATGATGGGGCACTACTCCTCCCACTGACACCAGTGATGGGGCACTACTCCCCCCACTGACACCAGTGATGGGGCACTACTCCCCCCACTGACACCAATGATGGGGCACTACTCCCCCCACTGACACCAATGATGGGGCACTATTCCTCCCACTGACACCAATGATGGGGCACTATTCCTCCCACTGACACCAATGATGGGGCACTATTCCTCCCACTGACACCAATGATGGGGCACTATTCCTCCCACTGACACCAATGATGGGGCACTATTCCTCCCACTGATACCAACGATGGGGCACTATTCCTCCCACTGATACCAACGATGGGGCACTATTCCTCCCACTGACACCAACGATGGGGCACTATTCCTCCCACTGACACCAATGATGGGGCACTATTCCTCCCACTGACACCAGTGATGGGGCACTATTCCTCCCACTGACACCAGTGATGGGACACTATTCCTCCCACTGATACCAACGATGGGGCACTATTCATCCCACTGACATCAGTGATGGGGCACTACTCCTTCCACTGACACCAATGATGGGGCACTATTCCTTCCACTGACACCAATGATGGGGCACTATTCCTCCCACTGCAAAATTACAGTTATGAAGTAGCAACGAAAATAATTTTATGGTTGGGGGTCACCACAACATGAGGAACTGTATTAAGGGGTCGCGGCATTAGAAAGGTTGAGAACCACTGCTGTATAATATACCTTATATCTGGAGAGAGGTGATGTCACTCCTGTATAATATATCTTATATCTGGAGGACGGTGATGTCACTCCTGTATAATATATCTTATATCTGGAGGGCGGTGATGTCACTCCTGTATAATATATCTTATATCTGGAGGGCGGTGATGTCACTCTGTATAATATATCTTATATCTGGAGGGCGGTGATGTCACTCCTGTATAATATAACTTATATCTGGAGAGCGGTGATGTCACTCTGTATAATATATCTTATATCCGGAGGGCGGTGATGTCACTCCTGTATAATATATCTTATATCCGGAGGGTGGTGATGTCACTCTGTATAATATATCTTATATCTGGAGAGCGGTGATGTCACTCCTGTATAATATATCTTATATCCGGAGGGTGGTGATGTCACTCCTGTATAATATATCTTATATCTGGAGGACGGTGATGTCACTCCTGTATAATATATCTTATATCTGGAGAGCGGTGATGTCACTCCTGTATAATATATCTTATATCTGGAGGACGGTGATGTCACTCCTGTATAATATATCTTATATCTGGAGAGCGGTGATGTCACTCTGTATAATATATCTTATATCTGGAGAGCGGTGATGTCACTCCTGTATAATATATCTTATATCTGGAGGACGGTGACGTCACTCCTGTGTTATATATCTTATATCTGGAGGGCGGTGATGTCACTCTGTATAATATATCTTATATCCGGAGGGCGGTGATGTCACTCTGTATAATATATCTTATATCTGGAGAGAGGTGATGTCACTCCTGTATAATATATCTTATATCCGGAGAGCGGTGATGTCACTCTTGTATAATATATCTTATATCTGGAGAGAGGTGATGTCACTCCTGTGTTATATATCTTATATCTGGAGAGCGGTGATGTCACTCCTGTATAATATATCTTATATCTGGAGAGCGGTGATGTCACTCCTGTATAATATATCTTATATCCGGAGAGAGGTGATGTCACTCCTGTATAATATATCTTATATCTGGAGGGCGGTGATGTCACTCCTGTATAATATATCTTATATCTGGAGGGCGGTGATGTCACTCTGTATAATATATCTTATATCTGGAGGGCGGTGATGTCACTCCTGTATAATATAACTTATATCTGGAGAGCGGTGATGTCACTCTGTATAATATATCTTATATCCGGAGGGCGGTGATGTCACTCCTGTATAATATATCTTATATCCGGAGGGTGGTGATGTCACTCTGTATAATATATCTTATATCTGGAGAGCGGTGATGTCACTCCTGTATAATATATCTTATATCCGGAGGGTGGTGATGTCACTCCTGTATAATATATCTTATATCTGGAGGACGGTGATGTCACTCCTGTATAATATATCTTATATCTGGAGAGCGGTGATGTCACTCCTGTATAATATATCTTATATCTGGAGGACGGTGATGTCACTCCTGTATAATATATCTTATATCTGGAGAGCGGTGATGTCACTCTGTATAATATATCTTATATCTGGAGAGCGGTGATGTCACTCCTGTATAATATATCTTATATCTGGAGGACGGTGACGTCACTCCTGTGTTATATATCTTATATCTGGAGGGCGGTGATGTCACTCTGTATAATATATCTTATATCCGGAGGGCGGTGATGTCACTCTGTATAATATATCTTATATCTGGAGAGCGGTGATGTCACTCCTGTATAATATATCTTATATCCGGAGAGCGGTGATGTCACTCTTGTATAATATATCTTATATCTGGAGAGAGGTGATGTCACTCCTGTGTTATATATCTTATATCTGGAGAGCGGTGATGTCACTCCTGTATAATATATCTTATATCTGGAGAGCGGTGATGTCACTCTTGTATAATATATCTTATATCTGGAGAGAGGTGATGTCACTCCTGTGTTATATATCTTATATCTGGAGAGCGGTGATGTCACTCCTGTATAATATATCTTATATCTGGAGAGCGGTGATGTCACTCCTGTATAATATATCTTATATCTGGAGGGCGGTGATGTCACTCCTGTATAATATATCTTATATCTGGAGGGCGGTGATGTCACTCTGTATAATATATCTTATATCTGGAGGGCGGTGATGTCACTCCTGTATAATATAACTTATATCTGGAGAGCGGTGATGTCACTCTGTATAATATATCTTATATCCGGAGGGCGGTGATGTCACTCCTGTATAATATATCTTATATCCGGAGGGTGGTGATGTCACTCTGTATAATATATCTTATATCTGGAGAGCGGTGATGTCACTCCTGTATAATATATCTTATATCCGGAGGGTGGTGATGTCACTCCTGTATAATATATCTTATATCTGGAGGACGGTGATGTCACTCCTGTATAATATATCTTATATCTGGAGAGCGGTGATGTCACTCCTGTATAATATATCTTATATCTGGAGGACGGTGATGTCACTCCTGTATAATATATCTTATATCTGGAGAGCGGTGATGTCACTCTGTATAATATATCTTATATCTGGAGAGCGGTGATGTCACTCCTGTATAATATATCTTATATCTGGAGGACGGTGACGTCACTCCTGTGTTATATATCTTATATCTGGAGGGCGGTGATGTCACTCTGTATAATATATCTTATATCCGGAGGGCGGTGATGTCACTCTGTATAATATATCTTATATCTGGAGAGAGGTGATGTCACTCCTGTATAATATATCTTATATCCGGAGAGTGGTGATGTCACTCCTGTATAATATATCTTATATCTGGAGAGAGGTGATGTCACTCCTGTGTTATATATCTTATATCTGGAGAGCGGTGATGTCACTCCTGTATAATATATCTTATATCTGGAGAGCGGTGATGTCACTCCTGTATAATATATCTTATATCCGGAGAGAGGTGATGTCACTCCTGTATAATATATCTTATATCTGGAGAGCGGTGATGTCACTCCTGTATAATATATCTTATATCTGGAGAGCGGTGATGTCACTCTGTATAATATATCTTATATCCGGAGAGCGGTGATGTCACTCTTGTATAATATATCTTATATCTGGAGAGAGGTGATGTCACTCCTGTGTTATATATCTTATATCCGGAGAGAGAGGTGATGTCACTCCTGTATAATATATCTTATATCTGGAGAGCGGTGATGTCACTCCTGTATAATATATCTTATATCTGGAGGACGGTGATGTCACTCCTGTATAATATATCTTATATCTGGAGAGCGGTGATGTCACTCCTCTATAATATACCTTATATCTGGAGAGCGGTGATGTCACTCCTGTATAATATATCTTATATCTGGAGGGCGGTGATGTCACTCTGTATAATATATCTTATATCTGGAGAGCGGTGATGTCACTCTGTATAATATATCTTATATCCGGAGGGCGGTGATGTCACTCCTGTATAATATATCTTATATCCGGAGGGTGGTGATGTCACTCTGTATAATATATCTTATATCTGGAGGGCGGTGATGTCACTCCTGTATAATATATCTTATATCTGGAGAGCGGTGATGTCACTCCTGTATAATATATCTTATATCCGGAGGGTGGTGATGTCACTCCTGTATAATATATCTTATATCTGGAGGACGGTGATGTCACTCCTGTATAATATATCTTATATCTGGAGAGCGGTGATGTCACTCCTGTATAATATATCTTATATCCGGAGGGTGGTGATGTCACTCCTGTATAATATATCTTATATCTGGAGGACGGTGATGTCACTCCTGTATAATATATCTTATATCTGGAGAGCGGTGATGTCACTCTGTATAATATATCTTATATCCGGAGGGAGGTGATGTCACTCCTGTATAATATATCTTATATCTGGAGAGCGGTGATGTCACTCTGTATAATATATCTTATATCCGGAGGGCGGTGATGTCACTCCTGTATAATATATCTTATATCCGGAGGGTGGTGATGTCACTCTGTATAATATATCTTATATCTGGAGGGCGGTGATGTCACTCCTGTATAATATATCTTATATCTGGAGAGCGGTGATGTCACTCCTGTATAATATATCTTATATCCGGAGGGTGGTGATGTCACTCCTGTATAATATATCTTATATCTGGAGGACGGTGATGTCACTCCTGTATAATATATCTTATATCTGGAGAGCGGTGATGTCACTCTGTATAATATATCTTATATCTGGAGAGCGGTGATGTCACTCCTGTATAATATATCTTATATCTGGAGGACGGTGACGTCACTCCTGTGTTATATATCTTATATCTGGAGGGCGGTGATGTCACTCTGTATAATATATCTTATATCCGGAGGGCGGTGATGTCACTCTGTATAATATATCTTATATCTGGAGAGAGGTGATGTCACTCCTGTATAATATATCTTATATCCGGAGAGCGGTGATGTCACTCTTGTATAATATATCTTATATCGGAGGGCGGTGATGTCACTCCTGTATAATATATCTTATATCTGGAGGACGGTGATGTCACTCCTGTATAATATATATTATATCTGGAGAGCGGTTATGTCACTCCTGTGTTATATATCTTATATCTGGAGAGCGGTGATGTCACTCCTGTGTTATATATCTTATATCTGGAGAGCGGTGATGTCACTCCTGTGTTATATATCTTATATCTGGAGGGCGGTGATGTCACTCCTGTATAATATATCTTATATCCGGAGAGCGGTGATGTCACTCTGTATAATATATCTTATATCTGGAGAGCGGTGATGTCACTCCTGTGTTATATATCTTATATCCGGAGGGCGGTGATGTCACTCCTGTATAATATATCTTATATCTGGAGAGCGGTGATGTCACTCCTGTATAATATATCTTATATCCGGAGAGCGGTGATGTCACTCTTGTATAATATATCTTATATCTGGAGAGCGGTGATGTCACTCCTGTGTTATATATCTTATATCCGGAGAGCGGTGATGTCACTCCTGTGTTATATATCTTATATCCGGAGAGCGGTGATGTCACTCTTGTATAATATATATAGCTTATCTTCTTAATAAAATAAAAGAGGACTTTTTTTTTGTTAAATGTTTGCATATGTTGGATAAACAACAACAGATGAGTGAGAAATGTGCAGCGCAATGAGAGCGTCCAGCATAGGACAGCTGACAACCACATGTTTCAGATGCCGGGGGACTCTCAGGACCGTTATTGTCATGCTGTATATGTCTCCTTTTATGTTATGTTTTATTTCCTGGAAGTCACAACATAAGTGGACAGCAGAGACCCCCCCCCCCCTCCCCTGCACTCCCTCTGCACAGTCCCTACAAGTCTGCCTAATGGGTCCCAGGTGTCCCCGCCATCCTGTGTTGTCTCCGGAGACCCTCTTCCTGATAGCAGGACAGGTGTGTGATCAGAGGGGTCTGAGATCAGAGAGGAGAGCCACCTCTATTCATACACTATTACCCAGATGAAGGATCACCGGGACCCTCCACCTTCGGCTGCACCTCTCCACTCCTAGCAAGGACCGGCCAGTTTGGTAATGGCATCCACCTGTGCAGCTGGCAGATTTACGGGTGTACAAAACACTGAGGATTAAAGGATACGTTTGGTCTGTATCAGGGGCAGACTGACAACTCATGGGGCCCCCAGGCAATAGGGGATCATGGGGCCCCTGTGTCCTTGCCAAAACTCAAAAAAGCCTATGAAAAAGGTACCAGGGGCATCTCATGGGGCCCCCTACTGACCCCGGGCCCTCGGGCAGTGCCCGAGTTTCCAAATGGTCAGTCCGCCCCTGGTCTGTATAGATGTTTCCAAATGCCAAAGAGTGATAAATGATTAAAGGGGAACTGCAGTCATAAAAATGTAAACCAAACATGTAGGGTGTGTGTTATGGCGCATGTGGATATTAGGGCAGTCCATTCAAAGTGAAGGGACTTTCAAGACACCCTTACAAAAAAAACACGCACAGGAGGGCTCAAACTCCTCGCCGATTACTACCAAACTGATTTATTAAGTCCCCAAAGACAAAAGGATGTTCACAAAAGTATACAGCCAGCAGGCATATAATGTGAAGACTTCAGCCGCCATAGGTGGTGTAACCCGTCCTTGGACCGTATGGTTGGAAGGCTAACATATTTCAGGGGATAAACCCCCTTCTTCAGAGCTGAACCAACCTCCTGCCATCTCTCTGCTGTTGGCATGAGGGAGTTTGCCCCCTGAAGAAGAGGTTTGTCCCCCGAAATACGTTAGCCTTCCCACCATATGGTCCAAGGATGGGTTATACCGCCTACGGCTGAAGTATTCATGGTATATGTGTGACAGACCTAACTGAGATAGGGGCTTTTGGAGGGGACTATGGGCTAGCCTTCTACCCAATGATTATGTCCCATAGAAGAGATCGGGGATTTTGTCCGGGGGGGCGTGGGGGAGAGCCGGGTCCTGAAATCTTTTGACTGGCCAGGGGTATCTACCAGGATTATGTGGCCAGGAAGTCCCATGTCTACGGGAACATTGCATCGGACAGACCGGACAGAGGCACCTTCACCAGCCAGGGATATGGAACTATTCTTGGGCATACTTCTAATCTTGTCCCTTCTGGTCCATGGTTCTGTATTATGCAGATTTTGCCCATTTTGCCTCGGCTACTACCAAACAGGGGCTGACTGACCATTTGGAAACTCGGGCACTGCCCAAGGGCCCGGGGTCAGTAGGGGGCCCCATGAGATGCCCCTGGTACCTTTTTCATAGGCTTTTTTGTTTGAGCAAGGACACAGGGGCCCCATGATCCCCTATTGCCCAGGGGCCCCATGAGTTGTCAGTCCGCCCCTGCTACCAAATTTATATTATTACCATTTTATATTGTTTCCGATCTGGATCCGAGCTGGGTCTGGGTTGGGACGTTTAGAAACAAGTGGTGCAATGTACTTTATGTATCCAGGGCTGTGGAACTGTTTCTGGGCATCCTGGTGGGCACGCCCTGGCTAATCAAGACTTATTATGGACGTGTTTTCCAGTACATAGACAAGGGGGGCAGGATGGGGAATTCCTGTGGCTACTAGCCAGGCTGATAAGGCTTGTCTATGTGCCTAGCTGTTCATTAGATTCATGTTTAAAGGTTGCATTGTCAGGTTTTTACTGTTGTATGTCTTATCTTATCTATGCTAATATCCCCAAGAGAGGAATGTCCTCCTGGTGGTATAAAGTATGTGTCTGCGTTTTAATAAACAGTTATTCATTTGGTTTTACCTCAACATCCTATCTGTGTATGATTCTTGGGGCAAAGGGCTGGTATCAGGTACCGGTCTGCTGGAAGGGTTTGGAGGGCAAAAGGCACGGTTTGGCAGAAGCACCCAGTCGGGATGCCAGACGGTCCATCATAAAATACTTGTTTTTATACTTTTGTAAATATCCGTGTGTTGTAATGTATAATAATAATATAATAAATTGTAATTCATAAGGAGTTTGCACCTTCCTGTGTGTTTTTGTAGTTTACTGAAGATATCCCAATCTGTGGAGGACTGTACCTGAGGAAGTATTATGAATTGAAGCACCACTTGGAGTACCTTGGATTGAGTGTTAGAGTGTTTTTGGAGGACTGAGTGTCAAGACACCCTTACCTGCCTAAAATCACACATGACCCTTTTTTTTTAATGCACTACACACCAACAAGTTATTTTGTGTTGCAGCACGCGTTGGGGTACTGGCACTGTATGGCACTGCAAACGCATGTTAGTTGCATTACCGCGCTTTGTTGTGTGGGATTACCTTTAAAAATACATACCAGACCTTGATGAAGGTCTGGTATGGATTTTAAGGGGAAACCACACGCAAAAAAAAAAACATAAGGTCCCTCCTAAAAAACCCCAGACCTTTATCCTAACAAGCAGCCCAGGAGGCCAGGAAAGGAATGGGTGCAGCTCACCTCTCCTCTTAAACCATGCTAGGCCACATGCCCTAAACATTGGGGAAACCTTGCCGGGGGACCTTCTGGCAAAGCACTTTGTTCCTGTGTTAATGAGGACAAGGGCCTCTTCACTACAACCCTGGTGTGGTGGCTGGAGGGGGGCTTATCAAAATCTGGAGGCCCTCTTTAACAATAAGAGGGCCCCAGATACCGCTCCTCCCATGTGAATCACTAAGGGGTACATACACTATATTGCCAAAAGTATTGGGTCGCCTGCCTTTACACACACATGACCTTTAATGGCCTCCCAATCTTAGTCCATAGGGTTCAATATTGAGCTATAACAGCTTCAACTCTTCTGGGAAGGCCATCCACAAGGTTTAGGAGGGTGTCTATGGGAAGGTTGGACCATTCTTCCAGAAGCACATTTGTCAGGTCAGGCACTGATGTCGGGGGAGGAGGCCTGGCTCGCAGTCTCCGCTCTAATTCATCCCAAAGGTGTTCTATGGGGTTGAGGTCAGGACTATGTGCAGGCCAGTCAAGTTCCTCCACCCCAAACTGGCTCCTCCATGTCTTTATGGACCTTGCTTTGTGCACTGGTGCACATTTATGTTGGAACAGGAAAGGACCGTCCCCAAACTTGGCCAAAATGTCTTGGTATGCTGGCGGCATGCTTTACACCACAGCATGGCATCCGACGCTTTGCATTGCACTTGGTGATGTAAGGCTTGGATGCAGCTGCTCGGCCATGGAACCCCATTCCATGAAGCTCTCTACGCACTGTTGTTGGGCTCATCTGAAGGCCACACCAAGTTTGGAGGTCTTTAGCTATTGACTCTGCAGACAGTTGCTGACTTCTGCGCACTGTGCGCTTCAGCATGCGCTGACCCCGCCCTGTCATGTGACGTGGCCTACCACTTGGTGGTTGTTGTTCCCAGTTGCTTCCACTTTGTTATATAACAACTAACAGGTGGAATATTTAGTAGCCAGGACATTTCACGGATGGACTTATTGCATAGGAGGCAGCCTATCACAGTACCACGCTTGGAGTCACTGAGCTCCTGACATTCATTCACCAATGTCTGTAGAAGCAGTGTGCATGCCTAGGGGCTTGATTGTATACACCTGTGTCCATGGAGGTGATTGGAACACCTGAATCCAATGATTTGGACGGCGGGCCCAATACTTTTGGCAATATAGTGTAGTACAGACAAAAAAAGTGAAAAAAAAAGAGTTTTGGCAAGTCTCAAAAATGTCCCATGATGAGCTCATAGTTTGGACTGAACTATGAGTTAATCCCAAATTATTTATAATACGGAGTACACATATCATTTATTTTGGAGCAAACATGGCTTTCTTCTGTGCGTATTATCTTGCCACAATCATTTGTTTTCTATGTATTCAGAAGACATTTCTGGAGCCTTAGAGGTATAGGGTGAAAAAAAAGATACCTTAACCCCTTACTGCCGCCACCGCCCCTAACTCTTTAGGAGGATTGGCTGTACAGCAGTCACATGATCAGAAGCTTCCAGTCTCATCAGTACATTTGGTAATGCCAAAAGAGACTTGAGGAATGCCATTCAAAAGTGCTCCAAACGTTTGTTTGCGTTTAACATTTAATAATTTGGAAATGTGGAAACACCACATTCAGTGTTAGGGCTCTTTCTGATGGGCGATTCCCCACCACCTGCCATGATCTTGCATTAAGTTCAGTGGCGCAGCACTGCAACACTGAGAACAACACTTGGCTCACAGTTGCGGCGCAGTCCCACAATGCAAACTTCCAGTACGGCAATTAAAAAATAAAATTTAAAAATAAAAACAAAATTCAGACATTATCTCCTGCTGAATGCCTCTCAGCTGCGGCTTTACTGCCCTCTAAAAAGTGATTCATTGCAGAATTTGTGGGAGTTTGGGCCGATTCAAACAGTTGTATGAGCATTATAGCACCCCGTGATCAGGCTGAAAACAAATGCATCTGACTCAGAGACTTGCAATAAAGGATATCTTTCCTTGCAGTACTTTAAAAAAAAAAAAAGTAATTGTGGGGGGCAGTGGGACAGGAGGGGGGCAGCGTCTCTCTGATCACACACACCTTGGAAATGACTAATTCTCCCAGGTGGGGGCAGTGTAACAGGTGGGGGGGCAGTGTCACAGGAGGGGGGCAGTGGGACAGGAGGGGGGCAGTAGGACAGGAGGGGGGCAGAGGTACAGGAGGGGGGCAGTGGGACAGGAGAGGGGCAGCGGCACAGGAGGGGGGCAGTAGGACAGGAGTGGGGAAGAGGGACAGGAAGGAAACAGTGGGACAGGAGGGGGGCAGTGGAACAGAAGGGTTACAGTGGAACAGGAGGGGGGCAGAGGTACAGGAGGGGAACAGCAGGGGGGCAGCGTCAAAGGAGGGGGGCAGCAGGACAGGAGTTGGACAGTGGGACCGGAGGGGGGCAGAAGGACAGGAGTGGGGAAGAGGGACCGGAAGGAAACAGTGGGACAGGAGGGGGGCAGTGGGACAGAAGGGGTACAGTGGAATAGGAGGGGGGTAGAGGGACAGAAAGGGGACAGTGGGACAGGAGGGGGGCAGAGGGACAGGAGGGGGACAGTGGGACAAGAGGGGGGCAGCATCAAAGGAGGGGGGCAGCGGGACAGGAGAGGGGCAGTGGGACAGAAGGAGTAGAGGGACAGGAGGGGGCAGCATCACAGGAGGGGGGTAGAGGGACAGAAGGGGGGCAGTGTCACAGGACGGAAGCAGTGGGACAGGAGGGGCGCAGAAGGACAGGAGGGGGGCAGTGGGACAGGAGGGGGGGCAGAAGGACAGAAGGGGGGCAGTGGGATGGGAGGGGGGCAGAGGGACAGGAGGGGGGCAGAGGGAAAGGAGGGGGGCAGTGTCATTCTGATCACACACACTTTGGGAAGCACCAGTCCTCCTAGATCTCACCCATCCTGCAGCGGCTCCTCCAGATGGTGTCAGTGTAGAGTATCTGGTGTCAGGAAGGTCCCAGGCAGACAGAAGCCTCCTTCCTATCTAATGCTAGCAGCATAAGCATTCAAAATTGTCCAACCGTAATTAAAAGAGTGATGTTCTGCTTTAAGAAATATGATGGACACAAGTCAGTAACAATTTTGTTCACATGTTACATAGTTACATAGTTAGTCTGGCTGAAAAAAGACAAAAGTCCATCCAGTTCAGCCATAGAAAAAAAAAATAAAGTTATAATCCTACACCCACAGTTGATCCAGAGGAAGGCAAAAAAAACCCAACAAAGCACGATCCAATTTGCACCCGCTGGGAAAAAAATTCCATCCTGATCCCCCGAGAGGCAATCGGATATTCCCGGGATCAACTTAATATGTACTCCTGAAGAAGACAGCGGGTGTTCGAAACGTGTCGCGTTGTTCATGTAGACTGATCCCCCCTACAATAGGAATCATACATATGGATATGAGAAGGTCTTTGTGAAACATGCGGACATGGTCATACAGTATATGTGATCTTTTATATAATATTTGTATAATAACATTTTAAATCTGAACTGTACGAATTTGGTGTTACCACGTTTTTCTATGCGCCCTTACAAAGCTCCTTTGCTACATATGTTTTGATCTGTTTATGACAACAAAGGACGTGGGCACATGAGAACTTTCTCCTTCTATTGGAAATCATTATTGGGAAATGTTGGAAATGATGGAAACTGTCACAACAGAAGCCAACAAAATGGCGTTGCCGAGGCTCATTCCTGAATTCTGGCCCTGGTGCGTTTCCGCCCCCCTGCGACAACATGAATTTTTCTAATCCTTTATGGCACAAGAAACATGAAATGTATTTCTTACAATTTGTTGAACTGGCCCTCCTTTCCTATACACATGGTGTCGGTGTCAGTACATCTGTGGATGGGTCTGTGCTGGAAATCCTGGCTGGTTCTGCGGCCATTCTCACTAATGTGAACCACAAGTCGGCCTGGCCGCTTTGGCGCACGAGCCTGGGACCGTTTACCCGGCAATGACTAGCAGATGTCCAATGTGAATAATTCATACAGACAGCTAACCCTTTTCTATCCAACCTGGACAAAGTGCACACAGACGGGATTTATGGGGAGCAAAGAGACTGGGGAGGGTCAATCATCACCCATAATGTACTGAGAAGAATGTGATATCATTATAAACTTCATAATAGATACAAAATGTTTTGCAGATAGTAATAAAATCACTGCAGAGGTCGGTGTGAGCCTGCGCTGGTGCCATGTCTGCCCAATAACAGCGATGGCTTCTTCACAGCTCCTGTTCTAAGGGTAATGGCTCCATAACCCTTCATTGCGACAGCCTACCTGAAGCAGAGGTAAGTACAAATGTGTCAGAGAGAGAACAGCACTGCTTCCTCCTCCGCTATCTGACAAGACTCATAGGGGTTGACTTACTAAAACTGGAGAGTGCAAAATCTGGTGCAGGTAGCCAATCAGCTTCTAACTTCAGCTGGTTCAGTTAAGCTTTGATAATAAAACCTGGAATCTGATTGGTTTCTCTGTAGAGCTGCACAAGACTGTGCACCCTCCAGCTTTAGTAAATCAACCTCATATTGTGACCTTATATATGGATGAGGTGTCCAGCACAGCTTCCTCCTCCACTGTGACATGCCAGTTATACACTATATTGCCAAAAGTGTTGGGCCGCCGGCCTTTCCACGCACAGGAACTTTAATGGCCCCCCAGTCTTAGTCCGTAGGGTTCAATATTGAGTTGGCCCCGCCCTTTGCAGCTATAACAGCTTCAACTCTTCTGGGAAGGCCGTCCACAAGGTTTAGGAGGGTGTCTATGGGAAGGTTGGACCATTCTTCCAGAAGCACATTTGTCAGGTCAGGCACTGATGTCGGGGGAGGAGGCCTGGCTCGCAGTCTCCGCTCTAATTCATCCCAAAGGTGTTCTATGGGGTTGAGGTCAGGACTCTGTGCAGGTCAGTCAAGTTCCTCCACCCCAAACTGGCTCCTCCATGTCTTTATGGACCTTGCTTTGTGCACTGGTGTGCAGTCATGTTGGAACAGGAAGGGGCCCAAACTCTTCCCACAAAGTTGGGAGCATGAAATTGTCCAAAATGTCTTGCTATGCTGACGCCTTAAGAGTTCCCTTCACTGGAACTAGGGGGCCAAGCCCAACCCCCGAAAAGCAATCACACACCATAATCCCCCCTCCACCAAACTTTACACTTGGCAGAATGTAGTCAGGCAAGAACCGTTCTCCTGGCAAACGCCAAACCCAGACAGATCCATCGGATTGCCAGACAGAGAAGGATGATTAGTCACTCCAGAGAACACATCTCCACTGCTCTAGAGTCCAGTGGTGGCGTGCTTTACACGACGGTATCTGACACTTTGCATTGCACTTGGTGATGGAAGGCTTGGATGCAGCTGCTCGGCCATGGAAACCCATTCCATGAAGCTCTCTACGCACTGTTGTTGGGCTCATCTGAAGGCCACACCAAGCTTGGAGGTCTTTAGCTATTGACTCTGCAGACAGTTGGCGACTTCTGCGCACTGTGCGATTCAGCATGCGCTGACCCCTCCCTGTCATGTGACGTGGCCTACCACTTGGTGGCTGAGTGGCTGTTGTTCCCAGTTGCTTCCACTTTGTTATAATCCCAGTAACAGTTGAGCGTGGAATATTTAGTAGCCAGGAAATGTCACGGATGGACTTATTGCACAGGTGACCACCTATCACGGGGCCACGCTTCGAGTCACTGAGCTCCTGAGAGCGACCCATTCTTTCACCAATGTTTGTAGAAGCAGTCTGCATGCCTAGGGGCTTGATTGTATACACCTGTGTCCATGGAGGGGATTGGAACACCTGAATCACATGATTTGGAGGGGGGGGAGCAATACTATTGGCAATATAGTGCATATTTGAATCACCTATTCTTGTTGGTAATACTGCCTTTTTAAGCACCACAGCAGATGATTGGGCCGTATACTCTAGGTCCTTATTTGAATTAGAATTAATATATTTTACATAAATATTTCACAAAATATAAAAATAATAACTTACATTCATTAAGTATTTATGGGAGTTAGAGACCAGAAAATGAGAAGAGCCCACTCCACCCTAGTATGGAAGTGTATGATGTGCACTGATTGTTACTTCATTACACTTGAGGGTGGAGAGAAGAAGATGCTCCAGCCATCGTCTACCAGGGGGGTTCACCAGCTAAGTGAAATAAAAGGGTTAAAGTGGAGCTGCCGGCCTGGGTGGCAGTAAATGTCACAGGCTGTAAACATGTGTCATGAAATGTAAACTGATGAGACACGTGTTAACTTGTCTCTAAGACTGATCCTAAACATATGAAGCCAGCGACAAACACCCTCCGCACGCCACAGAGCATGACGACCCATAGACCGCACTGATGAGGGCCAAAGCGAAAGGTGCCATGGCAGGGAATGGAGACTCAGGGATCGGCAGTGATGGCAGAGTGCTGACACATCAGGGAAGTAATATCACAGCCAGCAATTTTATAAATGAACACAAAAACTGCCAATGACACCAAAAGCAGGACGAATGGCCAAAAACACATGAGATTTGCAATTGCAAAGCAACTATAGATTGAGAGATTTCCCGCAGTAGTTTGTGTCTCTGCCCCTCCCACAATGGAGAGATTTCCCGTAGTAGTTTGTGTCTCTGCCCCTCCCACAATGGGGAGATTTCCCGCAGTAGTTTGTGTCTCTGCCCCTCCCACAATGGGGAGATTTCCCGCAGTAGTTTGTGTCTCTGCCCCTCCCACAATGGGGAGATTTCCCTCCAGTAGTTCGTGTCACTGCCCCTCCCACAATGGAGATTTCCCGCAGTAGTTCGTGTCTCTGCCCCTCCCACAATGGAGAGATTTCCCTCCAGTAGTTTGTGTCTCTGCCCCTCCCACAATGGGGAGATTTCCCTCCAGTAGTTCGTGTCTCTGCCCCTCCCACAATGGAGAGATTTCCCGCAGTAGTTCGTGTCTCTGCCCCTCCCACAATGGAGAGATTTCCCTCCAGTAGTTTGTGTCTCTGCCCCTCCCACAATGGGGAGATTTCCCTCCAGTAGTTCGTGTCTCTGCCCCTCCCACAATGGAGAGATTTCCCGCAGTAGTTTGTGTCTCTGCCCCTCCCACAATGGAGAGATTTCCCGCAGTAGTTTGTGCCTCTGCCCCTCCCACAATGGGGAGATTTCCCTGCAGTAGTTTGTGCCTCTGCCCCTCCCACAATGGAGAGATTTCCCGCAGTAGTTTGTGCCTCTGCCCCTCCCACAATGGTGAGATTTCCCTGCAGTAGTTCGTGTCTCTGCCCCTCGCACAATGGGGAGATTTCCCTGCAGTAGTTTGTGTCTCTGCCCCTCCCACAATGGGGAGATTTCCTGCAGTAGTTGGTGTCTCTGCCCCTCCCACAATGGGGAGATTTCCTGCAGTAGTTGGTGTCTCTGCCCCTCCCACAATGGGGAGATTTCCCGCAGTAGTTTGTGTCTCTGCCCCTCCCACAATGGGGAGATTTCACGCAGTAATTCGTGTCTCTGCCCCTCCCCTTTAACGAGTTTCCCTGCAGTTTAGCACATTCTATATAAAAGATACTTTTCTATTCAGATTGAGGAGAATTCCTTCAAGGACGGCATGTGGAAATATTATAATAAATCCGGTAATCTTTATGAACTTCAGAGAGAAGAATTTGCGGTCATTCTTTCCTCCGCCAAGTACAGACCGCCAACTGTAACGTGGCACTGAGCCGGACGCAGGGAGCTGCACGTCCGCATGGCATGCCGCGCATTCCCCCGAGTTTCTGGAAATGAAGCTGTGTTGTGGTGTTCAGCAGACATTGTGGTTTCATTTCCAATCTGACTCAGACATGTCTGTGCTGTGCGGTCACCACTGCCCAGGTCTACTAAACTGTGTTTAAGGGCAGCACTGTTGGCACTGGAAGTATCACATGTATACCGCCTACAGGCCTGACTCTCAGATACTGGTCTTCATGATGGCAAGATTTTCTGAAAGGGAACCTGTGCTGAGCAAATGTTGCCCAAATCCATTCCTCGTGTGTATTCTTCCTGAATCTCGGTGAGCTTTGTGTATTTCTTCCAGATCTGGGCAGTAATCCAGTGTGAGACTTCCTGGAATAAAGACCGCTCACTGATGCTCTCTCTTCTTGTGCAGGGGGACTGGTCTTGTCTCCGCCCCCTCCTGTAGTTTTCTGCAGGCAGCCTGTAGTGGGTGGAGCCTGCTGGGTCCCTCCCACAGCTCTGTTCTCTGCACAGGCTATGTACAGCAGAGTGATGATGACACGGATACTTTTATATAATCATATACAGGCACACAAACTAAATGTATATTTTTTGTGGCTATGGAGGAATATATTTAATTAAAAGTAAATTTTTTTTGCCTGGAGTTTAGTGTTAAGCAGCAGTAACATTTAAAACCCAGCAGACTTGGGTTATTAGCCAGAGGAGGGCTAATAAGTAGACGACCACGCCTAGGGAGAGTAGCAGCAGTGCTAAACTTTCTCCATTTGTAGACAGTCTGTCTTACCGTGGACACATGAACATCAAGGCTTTTGGAGATACTTTTGTAACCCTTTCCAGCTTCATGCAAGTCAACAATTCTTGATCGTAGGTCTTCTGAGAGCTCTTTTCTGCGAGGCATGGTTCACATCAGACAGTGCTTCTTGAAACCAGTAAACCCAAAACAGGTGTGTGTTTTATAAGGGCAGGACAGCTGTCAGCAACACATCCAATATCATCACACTGATTGGAGTCAAGGTTGGCTCACTCCTGGCTCCAATTAGCTCTGGGAGAAGTCATTAAGCTAGGGCATCACATACTTTTTCCTCCCTGCACTGTGAATGTTTACATGTTATGTGCAATTAAACCATGGCAACATCTAATGTTTGTGTAGTATTATGTTCAGCAGACTGTGTTCTATTGTTGTGACTTAGATGACGTTCAGAGCACATTTTATGCCCAATTCATGCAAAACTCCACGTAATCCCAAGGGGTTCACATACTTTTTTCTTGCAACTGTACACACAGAGACGTCTTCTCTCCCCCTATAGATCCACAGCCTGCAAGCACTACCAGCCCTCCTGGCTTCCAGAAGATCTCCCAGGACAAGAGTTAAGAATTGAGCCCAGTGTTGTCCTTAGAAAGCTTGCTGCATATGGCAGTCTTTCCCCTTGTAGATCCCAGAGCGTGCTGCTGTACTCACACTGTCCTCTTTGCTCCCTGCTGCTGCTAGTCTTGATCCCATTCATGCCTCACCAATGAATGTATCCTCCCGAGCCAGCCCGAAGGCCAGTCCCCCCCAGACCTAGGGGCCCCTCCTACACAACACCAGTCTCCTCAGCACTGCATCTTCCACCCGACTCCCTTGTCAGCCTGACTCTCTCATATTCATGGACCAGTCTACCATTCCACCAGGGCCCCAAACCTGGGTTTGGCCGGACTCCCATGAACATGCAGATCAGGTCTCCACCCCTTCCTGCTTACCGACTTCTGGAAGGTTCTATGGTCCTCCAGAGTCAGGAGGAGGCGATAGAGCCACAACCTGCTGAGTCATCCAGCTGACCTGCAATAACCCGACCCCAGTCACAGACTCACACAACTACCAGAGTCATATACAATGATTTTGCCTGTAACTTACTACACTATTCTAGTAGCACACTAGAGGGTGCTACACTTATATACACTGTTTATTGCTGACTTTTCTGATTTATGTGTTGATTCCAGGGCCGGTGCTTCCACGAGGCAAACTAGGTGGCCGCCTAGGGTGCACTGCCACCTAGGGGTGCCTGGGCGCAGCCCTGGCTGGCACTCTCTCTGTGTGGAACGCCACCATGTCATGAATGATCCTCCAGCTGAGGGGAAGGGTGGCAGAGGGGAGAAAGATAGGACAGAGGAAGATGCCGAGTGTCTAGAGCCAGTGTAGCAGCTGAGCTGCTTCTCCTTCCAGTGTTCCTCTCAGAATCAGTCCCTTACTGCAAGCCGGCTGGCGGCTGCTGATCACTGTGGAGTTCCAGCCCTTCTCTTCCATTGATCAGCAGAGGTGGAGCTGCGCCTGCGGAGGAAGGTAATGTCTGACTCTAATGTCTCGTGTCTGTGTGAGTGTGACCCGGCCGTCCATCTATCACATGTGCAATGTGTCAGTGAGTGATGACATCATCACCATCCCACAGCCTGCTCTTCTAGTGGGCCTGCTGACCTCTGTCAGTGTTGGTGGTGGTGTGTTGCATCAGATCTGTCACTGCGTGGGATCTCTCAGTTCAAATGTTCTCTGTCTGTGTGTGGGCTGGGCTGCCTGCTGTCACAGTGTTTTACCTCCCCCCATTGCCTGAGGAATTCCAGCCTGGGATCTGGTCTGGGATCCATCATCCCTCACTCACTGCCACTGTCACCCTGCCACTGCCAGCCACAGATACACTCCATCCGTGACACTGATTTTGTCTTTAATATTGGTGCTGGTGGCATCTTATGGCACTTATTTTTGCGAATTAAAAGAAATGTAGCAGTTTAATGATTTGATTTAACCACTTCCAGTCCGGACACTTTCCCCCCCCCCCCTTCCAGTCCGGACACTTTCACCCCCCTTCCAGTCCGGACGCTTTCCCCCCCTTCCAGTCCGGACGCTTTCCCCCCCTTCCAGTCCGGACACTTTCCCCCCTTCCAGTCCGGACACTTTCACCCCCTTCCTGTCCAGGACAATTTTCAGCTTTCAGCGCTATCACACTTTGAATGACAATTGCACGGTCATGCAACACTGTACCCATATGAATGTTTTAGCATTTTTTTGAGACAGATAAGGCTTTATTTTGGTGATATTTAATCACCACTGGGATTTTTATTTTTTTTGCTATATAAACGAAAAAGTCCACAAATGCTGTATGGCGCCCCGTGTTTTCTAACAACAGCCCTGATCAGACTGCAACATTGTGTGCACATGTGTCCAGGGGCAGACTGACCATTTGGAAACCCGGGCACTGCCCGAGGGCCCGGGGTCAGTAGGGGGCCCCATGAGATGCCCCTGGTACCCTTTTCATAGGCTTTTTTGAGTTTGGGCAAGGACAAAGGGGCCCCATCATCCCCTATTGCCCGGGGGCCCCATGAGTTGTCAGTCCACCCCTGCTACAGAGTGCTCCATACATCCTCCAGTGAGCCCCTTAGTGCCTCTAGAGTGCCCCCTTTCATCCTTATGAGTGCCCCCCCTACTGCCCCCTAGATGTCTCCCTTATTACAGTAGTACTAAGGGGGCACTCTGGAGGAGGATGTAAGGGAGCACTCTGGAGGAGGATTTAAGGGGGTGCTCTGGAGGAAGATGTATGGGGGCACTCTGGAGGATGTTTACAGCTTTTACAGCCGCTCAAGTGGATGGTTGTATAGCGCCATGCTCAGAAAAATGTTGATGACTTCTGCATTGGTGTTTACCCACCCATATGGGTACGGTGCTTCTCCCCAAAGGCGCTACTTTAGCTTTTGGGTAGAATTGCTATAACCGCATGCAGAGGCGTCCATAGGGTTGGTGTCACCCGGTGCGGTAACATGTGGTGTCACCCTTCCAGAGAGGAAGGAGCGGTTCCGGTGTAGCGGTAAAATGAGTATCCCTTGAAGATATGTATCCCCTGAAGCAACTGCGCATGTGCCGGTTTCAGGCTGGAGAAGCTGATCTCCAACTTTAGCACAGAGCCAGCGATCGACTTCTTCGGCCTGAAACCGGCACGTGTGCAGTTGCGTCGGGGGACGCTCATTTTACCGCTGCACCGGGGCAGGGGCAGCTGTCACTGTGCCGGCATCCTCCTTCTGCATTCCCCGTGATGGTGTCACCCGGTGCAACCTGCACCCCCCTAGGGACACCACTGACCGCACGCATGAGTAAACACCAATGCAGAAGCCGTCGGCATGTACCATACATACAGTCATGCACTTGTGACTCACCAGGCTACAGAAAGAGCCAGGCATTTTACACCTCAGCACACAATGTGCTTCTAAATGTCTGTGTGTGTGATGCCTAACTTAGTAGCAAGTCTCAAGGCGAGAGGCGGCAGCAGGGGGCTGATCTGTGTCAGACATTTGTGAACACAGCCAGGAACCTGCACAGGTACCCAGGATTTACATGATTGTGACATCCTTGAGCCAGCTTTTCAGTTCAGGAAGTCCTGGATGATGGGGAAACAAAGATGGCTCCATCCATCTGGAAAGAAAAAGCAGATATGGGCATTGTCAGGGAGAGCATTGTGATCTCTGTGAGAGTTATACTTACTGTACCTGGAAGTGACACATTGTTGAGCATGCTGCGTCTAACTTGGAAAACATATCTGATACTTGGTCCACTTTAAAGATTTATGTTGCAGCTAATTGTTGGTGGTGAAGCTCACTTCTGTCCCTTTGAAGCTCCAGCATATTGAGTGAATCAGAAACTTTGGTATACATCAAACATCAAATAACTCCGGAAGGTTTCTGGCTCCCCCGCTGCCCTTTTAAATATATTTTCAAAGTGAAGCGCAGATTTTAACACCTGGAGCATGGGGAGACGGATCACCATCTGACAGACGTATTTCACAAAGTTCATAAAAGTCTGATGGCCTTGTTACAATGTATCTGTTTCTTGTTTCTGAAGTTGGTGAATTGTGTTCATCTCAGCAGAGGAACATATGGTCAGGAAATGTCAGGACGCTCAGAGACCTGCAACTGTCCAGAACCAGACTCTGCTAGGATCAGATTTACAGCTTGGTGGACCTGAGAGGAAGCCTCTTCAGATGTCTGGGACAGAAACCGCAGACAGGTTATGGCAGTCTTCATTGCGGTCCAATAAAGTGTCAGCGGGCAGTTTCTGAAGACTTAGTAACAATGACACAAATCTTCTCACGTTGTTCCTGGAACTTATTATCTAGAACTTGAAGACTACATTCAAATTTGTAAGGTTAAACTTCCTTCCCTGCTTTTTTGAATCACATATGGCTGATCCTCCACTAATCCAATCCCCACTGCCCCATGCCCACAACTTCAATTTCCTCCACCCTGACCCCCACCACTGAAATCCCCACCGTTCAAATACCCACCATTCGAATCTCCAGTTATCTGATTCCCCGTACTCTAATTTCCACTGATCCAATCTCCACCATTCAAATTCCGACTGCTCTAATACCCCACTGCTTTGATACCGACCATTCAAATTTTAACCACGCCAATCCGCACGTAACTATGCCCACCACTCCATTCCCCACCACTCAAGTCTCCTTCTTTATTCTCTCTCACCCTAGTTACCATCATTCAAATTCCCACTACTCCATTTCCCACTACTCAAGTCTCCACTGGATTATTCTCTCTCACCAGAATTACCATCACTTAAATCCCCACCACTCCAATCCCCACCACTCAAGTCTCCAATGCTTTATTCTCTTTCACCCCAGTTACCATCACTTAAATCCACACCACTTTAATCTCCACCATTCAAATCCCCAATCTCCGCCACTCAAGTCTCCACTGATCTAATCTTCCCATACTCTAATGTCCACTGATCCAATCTCCACCATTCAAATTCCAACCGCTCTAATGCTGACCATTCAAATTCTAACTTATCCAGTCCCCACGTACCTATGTCAACTACTCCAATCCTCACCGCTCAAGTCTTCAACGCTTTATTCTCTCTAACCCTACTTACCATCACTTAAATCCCCACCACTCCAATCCCCACCACTCAGGTCTCCAATGCTTTATTCTCTCTCACCCTAGTTACCATCACTTAAATCCCCACCACTCCAATCCCCACCACTCCAATCCCCACCACTCAAGTCTCCACTGCTTTATTCTCTCTCACCCTAGTTACCATCACTTAAATCCCCACCACCTAACTCTCCACCACTCCAATCCCCACCACTCAAGTCCCCACTGGACTAATCCCCCCATACTCTAATTTACACCGATCCAATCTCCACTATGAAAATTTCAACCACTGTGATGCCAACTATTCAAATTTTAACCACTCCAATCTCAACTTACTCATGCTCACCACTCCAATCCCCACTACTCAAGTCCCCAATGCTTTATTCTCTCTCACCCTAGTTACCATCACTCAAATTCCCACCACTTTAATCTCCACCATTCAAATCCCCACCGTTCCAATCCCCACCACTCAAGTCTCCACTGATCTAATCTTCCAATACTCTAATTTCCACTGATCCAATCTCCACCATTCAAATTTTAACCACTCTAATCCCAATTTACTCATGCCCACCACTCCAATCCCCACCACTCAAGTCCCCAATGCTTTATTCTCTCTCACCCTTGTTACCACCAGTTAAATCCCCACCTTTTTAAATCCCCACCACTTAAATCCCTACCACTCAAGTCTCCAATGCTTTATTCTTTCTCACCCTAGTTACCACCACTCAAATCCAATCTCCACCATTCAAATTCCAACTGCTCTAATGCTGACCATTCAAATTCTAACTGCTCCAGTCCCCACGTACCTATGTCAACTACTCCAATCCTCACCGCTCAAGTCTTCAACGCTTTATTCTCTCTCACCCTACTTACCATCACTTAAATCCCCACCACTCCAATCCCCACCACTCAAGTCTCCACTGCTTTATTCTCTCTCACCCTAGTTACCATCACTTAAATCCCCACCACCTAACTCTCCACCACTCCAATCCCCACCACTCAAGTCCCCACTGGACTAATCCCCCCATACTCTAATTTACACCGATCCAATCTCCACTATGCAAATTTCAACCACTGTAATGCCAACTATTCAAATTTTAACCAATCCAATCTCAACTTACTCATGCTCACCACACCAATCCCCACTACTCAAGTCCCCAATGCTTTATTCTCTCTCACCCTAGTTACCATCACTCAAATCCACTTTATTCTCCACCATTCAAATCCCCACCGCTCCAATCCCCACCACTCAAGTCTCCACTGATCTAATCTTCCCATACTCTAATTTCCACTGATCCAATCTCCACCATTCAAATTTTAACCACTCTAATCCCAATTTACTCATGCCCACCACTGCAATCCCCACCACTTAAGTCCCCAATGCTTTATTCTCTCTCACCCTAGTTACCACCAGTTAAATCCCCACCTTTTTAAATCCCCACCACTTAAATCCCTACCACGCAAGTCTCCAATGCTTTATTCTTTCTCACCCTAGTTACCACCACTCAAATCCCCAGTGCTCCAATATACTCGACTTCAATCCCCACATCTCCCTGTTGATCTTATCCTCACCGCTCCCATCCCCAACTATCACGTACCTGGTGATGGAGGGCTTCCCTTGCGGCTAAGTTCCGGACTCCCCTGAGAGTGGGACAGCGGGAGTCAGGCCCTTAGTTGCACAGGTCGCCTGTAGGAGTGCTGGTTGGTGGTCCACTCAGAAGCACAGCTGGTGCACGGAGATAGGTCTGCATACAGGAGGTGCCTGTGCTTGGTATGTAAGCCCTTCCGGGATTTAGATGTTTACTGGGTAGTTGGTTCAAGCCAAGGTCAGGTACCAGGTGGGAATCAGAGCAGGAGTAGTCAGATGGGATAGCTGAGGTTATACACAGAGGAGCGAGAGAGAGAGTATCCGTAAGCCAGGCCGAGGTTAGATCAGGGGTAAAGCAGAGTAGACAGGTCCAGGAGCAAGCCGAGTCGGTAACAGGAAATCACAGGTCAGAATCACAGGAAACCGGAAACAGGAAAAGGGCACGGGGAGCTAGAGAGATCATCCAGCCACCTGAGGAAGTGATGAGCCTCCTTATAAAGGCCGTCTGGCACCAAGCTGAGGCTGATGTGTACTTCTGCGGCCATGCAGAGTACTGGCAGAAATGCCAGATCTTCCAGAACTTCTGCCGTGGACAGGACCCTGACACCAACACTTCATCACCACAGATCTATTCCCCATCGCATGAATCCCTGCCAATCTAATCCCGCAGCTCCAATCCCCGCCACTTAAATCTCCACTGATCCAAACTCCACCTCCCACCCCCCAATTACAACTACTCAAATCCTTGCTGCTCCCACCCCACCTACCATTTCTATCATCACTACGCCCATCATCAACAATCACATCCCTTCTACTTCAATGCTCACAGCCCAAATCCCCACCATCTCAATCTCCTCCCATTCCAATCCCTACAGCCCCAATCCCCACCATTTCAATCCCTTCCACTTCAATCCCTACAGCCCCAATCCCCACTGCTCCAATGTACCCAACTTCAATCCCCACAGCTCTAATCCACCACATAAATCCCTTCCATGCTAATTCCTGCTACTAAATTATCCACCTCTCCAATTACAACAGCACAAATCCACCACTGCTCCAATCCCCACCACCCCAAACCCTACCACTTCAATCCTCACCGCTCTAATCCTCAACAATCACATCCCTTCTGCTTCATTCCCCACAGCCCCAATCCCATCTCACCTCCCACCACACCAGTCTCCCCACCTCCAATCCTTACCGCCCCAATCCTCACCACAACAATCTTCCCTGTTCCAGTCTGCCCCCCAAGTTCCCACCACTCCAAGCCCTACTGCACGGCGAAAGAAATTAAAACAAAATTGTATTTATTAAAACATTTAGCAATTTATTTACTTAAACAGATTACACAATTCATGTTTATTATTTCCCTTACCCGATAGCATAGTAAATATCCAGCTATGTGTCGTAAAACGGTGTGCACTTGTAAAGAAGATCCTTATGGTACAAAAGATGCACACAGCTTCTACAGCTGGATATTTTTTTTACAACTGTCCCCAGCAGGAAGCTCCGGGATAAATTTGGAAGGCCATGTTGTAGTTATTCTCGTTGCCCGTCAGTTCTGGCTTGCTTGCATGCTTTAGTGGGCAGAACCATAAAGTGGAGGTTTTATACTTTTGTGTTACCGAAGGCAGATGTGCGACAAGAACAAACGGAGTTACTAATTGTATGTTTCATCACCAGAACTATGCCATGTTCACAGTGTGATGCAATGCTACCAATGGGGATTCCATTCTACGAGGGCCGAAGATGTTGTCCCAACTAAACTGCCATCACATGAGCGCTGCAAGGGAGCGCCCAAGCACTCTACCTAGGGTGAAATGTTGCTGAATGCCCCTGTGAACAGGGGCGGACTGACCATTTGGATATTAGGGCACTGCCCGAGGGCCCGGGGTCAGTAGGGGGCCCCATGAGATGACCCTGGTACCATTTTCATAGGCTTTTTTGAGTTTGGGCAAGGACACAGGGGCCCCATGATCCCTTATTGCCCGGGGGCCCCATGAGTTGTCAGTCCGCCCCTGCCTGTGAACACCATTTATGTCCTTCCACTCTCGATCTCTAATCTTTTCTCTTTAATCACTCTACTTTTCATTTTTCCCACTGACTCTTCACTCTTAATATCTTCCCAATATCTTGAGTATTTCATATCACTACATAGAGCAGTCTTCCTCAAGCAAGGTTCCATGAAAATCTAGGGTTCCTCTGGAGGTTGTTAGGGGTTCCATGAGCAATTTCTGTTTTTCAGATAGGTAACCAATGACCCCAATTATCTTTTTTAGCCATCTGTGCAGGGAGCATTCTTTCTAACCACCAATGTAAGGAGCATCTTTCCCATTGTCCCCCTAAAGGGGTCCCTCTTTCAATGACTACCAATCTAAAGGGGCCTGTCTCTACTGGTTATCCATGTAAGGGAGGCTTTCACTGACCACCACAATAGGGGGCACTTTATTGACCATCAATATGAGGGAAGTTTACTGACCACCAATATAAGGCGGTAGTTCATTGACCACCAATATGGGGGGGCACTTCATTAGCCATCAATATAATGGGAAATTTCATTGACCACCAATATAAGAAAGCACTCCATTGACCACTCATATTAGGGGGAACTTCACTGACCACCAATATAAGAAGGCACTTAATTGACCATCAATATAAGGAGGCAGTTAAATGACCACCAATATAAAGCAGAACTTCACTGACCACCAATGTAAGGCTGCACTTCATTAACCACCAATGTAGGGTGGCACTTCACTGACCACTAATATAAGAAGGTAGTTCAATGACAACAAATATAAGGTGGCATATCATTAACCACCAATGTAGGGTGGCACTTCACTGACCACTAATATAAGAAGGTAGTTCAATGACCACAAATATAAGGTGGCAAATCATTGACCACCAATATAGGGTGGCACTTCACTGAGCACCAATATACAAAAGTACTTAATTGATCACCAATATAAGGAGGCAGTTAATTGACCACAAATATATGGTGGCACTTCATTGACCACCAATATAGGTGGCATTTCACTGACCACCAATATAAGAAAGCACTTCACTGACTACCAATATAAAGGGGCACTTCAATGACCACCAATATAAGACAGCACTTCAATGACCACAAATATAGGAGGCACTGTATTGACCACCGATATACGGTGGTATTTCATTGGCCATAAAGATAACGGGGCACTTCTTTGACCACCAATATAAGGTAGTACTTTATTGACCACCAATATAGGGTGGCACTTCACCACCAATATACAAAAGTACTTAATTGATCACCAATATAAGGAGGCAGTTAATTGACCACCAATATAAGGTGGCACTTCATTGACTACCAATACAAGGGGGCACTTTATTGACCACCAATATAGGTGGCATGTCACTGACCACCAATATAAGAAAGCACTTCACTGACCACCAATATAAAGGGGCACTTCAATGACCACTAGTATAAGACAGCACTTCAATGACCACAAATATAGGAGGCACTGTATTGACCACCGGTATACGGTGGTATTTCATTGGCCATAAAGATAGCAGGGCACTTCTTCAACCACCAATATAAGGTAGCACTTTATTGACCACCAATATAAGGTGGTACTTTATTGATCACCAATATAAGGCAGCACATCACAGACCACCAATATAAGAAAGCACTTCACTGACCACCAAAATAAGGGGCACTTCAATGACTATCAGTATAAGGCAGCAATTCAATAACCACCAATATAGAAGGCACTGTATTGACCACCGACATACTGAAGGTACTTCATTGGCCATAAAAATAACGAGGAACTTCTTTGACCACCAATATAAAAAGGCACTTAGTTGACCACCCATACAATGGAAATGTCTCAACTGATTTACTTATTAGGGGTTCCCCGAGACCTGAATGTTATTTCAAGGGTTTCTCCATGTTAAACAGGTTGAGAAAGGTTGACGTAGATGGACAATTTGTCTGCTGATTGGTCTAAATTAGTAGACAACATCTTTCTGCCCAGCACTAGATGTAGAAGACAAAAATTTCTGTGTTTGATACACAGAATGAGTGTCTCCTTTTTTCAGCTACACTCCCCTAGACATGGATGATTACTCCGAGCAGTCTTGGAAGGAAGTAAGCCAAAGACAGGGGCACTTAGCTGGAGACACAGGGGCACTTAGCTGGAGCTTCCTTAGCTGGAAGGAATTTGCAGACCAGCTTTTAGGACACATTCACTACCCTCTTCATTCACGTTTTAATGCAAGAACATCGTCCTACCAACCAGAAATGGTGGAGCAGATGAGCTTCAAGCTCTGCCAAACTTTTCTTTTCCTCCAGTGTGAAGTCATATTTTATTGTTGTTATGTGCAAATCTGTAATGTATTTTGGTTTGACAGCCCTAGTATTAGTATTTTGACATTGGTCAAATGTTGAACAGAATGTCCCAACAGGTTGGCATGCTTATGGGTTTGGCCCTTTGAGTTCTCAAGGTATACATTATGTTCCCTACGCAGGAGCAGACTGACAACTCTTGGGGCCCGCGGGCAATAGGGGATCATGGGGCCCCTGTGTCCTCACCCAAACGCAAACCACACCCAAAAAAGCCTATGAAAAAGGTACCAGGGGTATCTCATGGGGCCCCCTACTGACCCCGGGCCCTCGGGCATTGCCCGAGTTCCCAAATGGTCAGTCCGTCCCTGACCCTATGCTATCTACCATCTACCTTGCAGTACCTTATCTACTTCCTGGACTGGCATGCTGGCTCAGAGATGACACAATCCTGGAATCTATGCAGTTCTTTGCTGCGTTCACAAAGATCTGACCCAAATCAGCTCCCACTGAAGCCTATCACCTTGTGAGTTGCTGCAAAGTTCCAGTGTTGCAGACTGATCACTAGGGGACGGGAGACACCATCTCAGCCAAGGAAAAGTGACTAATTGGAGCTCAAGGGTGGCTTTTTAATGATAAAATATTGAAAAATGATACTGTAGGTGTACAGTCATAAAAAATTAGCACCCCGGCATTTCTGTCAGATAACGCACCACTTCACCCAGAAAATTGTTGTAATTACAAATGTCTAGGCATTCTCATGTTTATTAATTTTGTTTGTATTGGTATGACTCAAAAAAGTGGAGAAACAAAAAGCCAAATCTGACAAATTTCAGTCAAAACCCCAAAAATGGACTATGGACAATTATTGGCACCCTTAATGTAATATTTGGTAGCACACCCCTTGGGAAAAATAACTGAAATCAATGGCTTCCTGGAACCATCAATGAGTTTCTTCCACCTCTCTGCTGGAATTTTGGGGCGTTCTTCTTTCACCAACTGCTCCAGGTCTCTCAGATTGGAAGGGTTCCTTTTCCCAACTGCTGTTCTGAGATCTCTGCACAGGAGCTCTATGGGATTGAGGTCTGGACTCATTGCTGGCCAATTCAGTCCTCTCCAGCACTTTGTCTGACACCATTTCTGGGGGCTTTTTGATGTGTGCTTTGGGTCATTGTCCTGCTGGAAGACCCATGACTTCCAGATGCTGTCCAGAGCCTTTTTTCATCATGAAAAGTGCAAGCAAAGCGTTTTCCCGGGACTCAAATGGACCCGTACACCATACTTTGAGGTTTTGCATGAAAAAAAAAACATGTTAGACACTAATGCAATAATTTCTGCACAGAAATGAGCTGAAACACCACAAAAAAAAAGAAAAAAAGACAGCTAATCTCAACAAATACTGTTTTCTCTGCTTCTGCTCTCTCTTTCTCTCAAAATGACTGAAATAGTAAATTTTTTTACTGTTTTTCAGTGCATTCTGGGCATTTGGGAAGGTCTCCTGAGGTTATCTTTAACCACTTCAAGCCCGGATACTTTCCCCCCCTTCCTGTCCAGGACAATTTTCAGCTTTCAGCGCTATCACACTTTGAATGACAATTGCGCGGTCATGCAACACTGTACCCATATGAATGTTTTTGCATTTTTTTTAGACAGAGCTTCCTTTTGGTGGCATTTAATCACCTCTGGGTTTTTTATTTTTTGCTAAACAAACCATAAACAACTGAAAACTTTATTTTGGTGGTATTTATTCACCACTGGGATTTTTCTTTTTTTTTTGCTATATAATAAGTCCCAAAATTTTTAAAAAAAAGTGTTTTTCTTATAAAATTTTGCAAATAATCTTTCTTCATAAACCTTGGGGCCAAAATGTATTCGTTTTTCTTTTTAGTAAAAAAAAATAACCCAAATTAGTTTATATCCAGAAATTATAATTTTTCAAAAACATTTTTTACATTTTTATTTTATTTTTTTATATTATTTATGGTTTTTTTTTTTTGCATACTGTCACCCTAGCAGTACAGTGTCACCATAGTGACACTGTACTACTTGTGGGGGGTGATGAAGATTTTGTTTTAATTTTTTTACACTGATTGCTTTTACACCCATAAAGGCTGTAAAAGCAATTATTTCTCCTTCTCTTTGGCCATTGAGAAATACTGTGTGAGCTGTGATTGGTCACAGCCACAGCTTGTCACATGGTACAAGGTTGTTGTGAATAGCCTTGTGCCATGTGAGCTTTGTGATCATTCACAGATTTCACACGTAGTAAGCAATGATGTCAGAAGTGACATCATTGCTTACTACTCTTCATGTGATCATTAATTGGCCAATCAGTGATCACATGATCGGTACCTCACATAGAGGTCCCATACAACGATTGGTGTTCCACTGGAGAGCCGTGATTGGTCACAGCTTGTCACATAGTACAAAGCTGTTGTGAATAGCCTTGTGCCATGTGACCTCTGTGATCATTCACAGATTTCACACGTAGTAAGCAATGATGTCAGAAGTGACATCTTGCTTACTACTCTTCATGTGATCACGATTGGTGTTCCACTGTGTCCGGAGGACACAGCGGGCACCAGATCGCAGTGCTGCGCACTCCCAGGGAGCACACACAAGCAGGGAGGACGTTCATGCCCCTCCCTCCTAGATTGTAAGCTCCCAAGATCAGGCCCCCCTAACTCTCTTGTATTGAACTGTATTGTTGCTGTATTGTCTCCCTTTCTATTGTAAAGTGCTGAGCAAACTGTTGGCGCCATAAATCCTGTATAATATTATATTAATAATAATAAATGGCAAGCTGCTCCTGCACTGCTCCCGTCCTGCCTTTTATGTACATGGGCCAGATGGGAAGTGGTAAAAAAAGGCGCATAAACGCGGTATGTAAAAGCAGCTAAACAGATGTTTTTTAATCTACGTTTTCCAGCTGTCAGTTTCCATCGTTCAGAAGTGTCCCGTGTACATGGAGCCTATATCGTGACACGTCAGGAATTTATGACGTGATGTTATTAACAGGTCCACTTGAACCGCTGGCCACCATTTTCCAGTTGGAAGGTATAAAGGGATGGCATTTCACTCTTCCACATTCATTGATCCTTCGGTGACATTGACTCGCTCTCATTATAGATCAGTTAAACACGAATTTTGAGGGTATTTTCCAGTGTAAGTAGGAGCCCAGATCCCGGGGCAGAGCGCACACAGAGATCGGCATGTGATACATTGTAACAAGTTTCTCTTCCTGTTCCTAGATGTTTATGGAGCAGCAGAGGGCCGGGTGCCGGGCAGATGTGGCGCTGGGTTCTCCCAGCTGGATGTGCCGACTCCTTGCTGTATCCCTGCTATGTAAACACTTGTAGGGCCTAGGAAACGCTCCATCTGGCCTCCGTATGTCTCTCGTCTGCGCTGCGAAATGAAAACACAGACATCGGAGCTGGAGCAGCAGAGCTGACGTTTCGTTTTCAAGCTTTTTGAAAGATATCCAAAAAAATATCAAAGCGGCGAGCACTGCGGATTAGGAGCGTTGGGACGTAACATCAGCCCCGCAACGCCGCGTCTCGGCCTCTTCGTCTTCTGGAACCCATCACAGACGAAGGCCAAGAAAAGTCTCTGCTTAGGATTCATATCAAACTCTTTCAATATACCGGGCAGATAATTCCCTCCCGGCAGCAGGACATGTACATTATGTGGCAGACAGTATTTATACAGATTTACAAAGTACAGACGGCTGCTTATGTCTTAGATACATCTATCTGAAATTGCAGCATCGTTCTTCAACGTCATCATCCCGCATACCACCTGGGACGTGTCTTTTTTTAACCAATTACCCATACGGAAGAAAAATATATTTTAAAAATATTATTCGCAAATATATTGACATGTATTTGAAATACTACAATTTTGGCCGTATTCAATATAGGATATAGGATTACAACTTTTTTTTTTTTAATTTTTAATGGTTGAACTGGATGGACTTTTGTCTTTTTTCAGCCAGACTAACTATGTAACTATGTACAGTGAAGGAAATAAGTATTTGATCCCTGGCTGATTTTGAATGTTTGCCCCTCACATAGAAATGATCGGTCTAAAAATCGAATGTTCGATGTATTGTAAAACTGAGAGACAGAATAGCAACAAAAAATTAAAAAGAAATGCATGTCTAACAAATGATGACTGATCTGCATGTTCAGGAGGGAAATAAGTATTTTATCCCCTATCATTCAGCAGGATTTCTGGCTACCAGGTGTCTCTCATACAGGTAACAAGCTGAGATTAGAAGCAGTCTCTTAAAGGGAGTGCTGCTAATCTCATTGTGTTACCTGTATAAAAGACACCTGTCCACAGGAGCCATCAAACCATCAGATTCCAAACTCTCCACCATGGCAAAGACCAAAGAGCTGTCCAAGGATGTCAGGGACAAGATGGTAGACCTACACAAGGCTGGACTGGGCTACCAAACTATGGCCAAGCAGCTTGGTGAGAAGGTGACAACAGTTGGTGCAATCATTCACAAATGGAAGAAACACAAAACAAGTGTCAGTCTCCCTAGGTCTGGTGCACCATGCAAGATCTCACCTCGTGGAGTGTCAATGATCATGAGAACGGTGAGGAATCATCCCAGAACTACACGTGAGGATCTTGTCAATGATCTCCAGGCAGCTGGGACCACAGTCACCAAGAAAACAATTGGTAACACACTACGCCGACAAGGACTGAAATCCTGCAGTGCCCGCAAGGTCCCTCTGCTCAAGAAAGCACATGTCCAGGACCGTCTGAAGTTTGCCACTGAACATCTGAATGATGCAGAGGAGGACTGGTGGAAGTGTTGTGGTCAGATGAGAGCAAAATCCAGCTCTTTGGCATCAACTCAACTCGCTGGAGGAGGAGGAATGCTGCCTATGACCCCAAGAACACCATCCCAACTGTGAAACATGGTGGTGGAAACATTCTGCTTTGGGGGGGTGTTTTTCTGCTAAGGGGACAGGTGGAAACATTCTGCTTTGGGGGGGGGGGGTTTCTGCTAAGGGGACAGGACAACTGCACCACATCAAAGGGACGATGGACGGGGCAATGTACCATCAAATCTTGGGTGAGAACCTTCTTCCCTCAGCCAGGGCATTGAAAATGGGTCGTGGATGGGTGTTCCAGCATGACAATGACCCAGAACACACGGCCAAGGCAACAAAGGAGCGGCTCAAGAAGAAGCACATTAAGGTCCTGGAGTGGCCTAGCCAGTCTCCACACCTTAATCCAATTGAAAATCTGTGGAGGGAGCTGAATGTTGCTAAAACGTCATCCACCAAACCTTAATGACTTGGAGAGGATCTGCCAAGAGGAGTGGGCCAAAATCCCTCCTGAGATGTGTGCGAACCTGGGGGCCAACTCCAGGAAACGTCTGGCCTCTGTGATTGCCAACAAGGGATTTGCCACAAAGTACTAAGTCATGTTTTGTGAAGGGGATCAAATCCTTATCTCCCTCATGAACATGCAGATCAGTCATCATTTGTTAGACGCATTTCTGCTGAATTTGTTGTTGCTATTCTGTCTCTCAGTGTTACAATACACCGAATATTCGATTTTTAGACCGATCATTTCTTTGTGAGTGGGCAACATTCAACATCAGCAGGGGAGCAAATACGTATTTCCTTCACTGTATATATATATATATACACAGTTGTGCTCAAAAGTTTGCACCCCCTGGCAGAAATTGTGAAATTTTGGCATTGATATTGAAAATATGACTGATCGTGCCAAAAAATGCTCTTTTATTGAAGGATGATGATCATATGAAGCCATTTATTATCAAATAGTTATTTGGCTCCTTTTTAAATCACAATGATAACAGAAATCACCCAAATGATTTCACCGGGACCGAGACCTTAGGGACCTAGCTGCAGGTACGGTAGGAGTTAGCCAAGACAAGTCGTGCACTCAGAAGGGTTCACTCTGGCACATGGCATAGCCCACTTGCCATCGCTGGGAAAGAGGTGATAGGAGGGCTGAACTGGTGGGATGGGGCACAAGCTCAGAGGTGTCCCCTTTGAAGTGTAGCATTCCATTATGGTATACCTATCATGTGACAGAGGGGCTCACTCAGCAAAGCCTCAAGTTGCAATAAGTTGCGCTGGGTGTACGGCTCGCTTCTAATCTGGGGTGCCTTGTTGAAGTCACATGAATGCGACCCCCGCCTGGTCCCAGGCATTAGTTAGGGCATACACCAGAGGCAGAGCGCGGGTGAGGTGACCCACCCACAGACGTCTGCCATGTTGTAAGAGAAGGTTGAAGACTGCTTACAAGTGGCAGATTTCTAGAAATTTCCGGAATGCTAGAAAAATCTACTCGGGATTTCTGCTATGTTATAAGAAACTGTTAACCACTTGACCTCCAGAGGATTTACCCCCCTTAATGACCACGCCTCTTTTTGCTACTCGGCGCTGCACTAATTCAACAGATAATTGCGCGGTCACGCAATGCAAATTTACGTCCTTTTTTTCACACAGATAGAGCTTTCTTTCGGGGTAATTTGATCACCTGTGCGCTTTTTATTTTTCACGCTATAAACAAAAAAAGGCCAAAAATTTTAAAGAAAAACAATATTTTTTACTTTCAGCTATAAAAAATATATAGTAAACTCAAAGTTGGTTATAAATTTAGGCCAAAATGTATTCTGCTCCATGTTTTTGGTAAAACAAATCCCAAGAAGTGTATATTGATTGCTTTGTGTGGAAGTTATAGCGTCTACAAACTATGGGATAGATACTGCAATTTACGCCATTTTTCTGCTATACAGCGCTGCGCTAGTTTAACAGACAATTGCGCGGTCATGCAATACGATACATAAATGAAATTTACATCCTTTTTTTCCCCACAAACTGAGCTTTCTTTCGGTGGTATTTGATCGCCTGTGCGGTTTTTATTTTTTGCGCTATAAAAAAAAAAGTCTGACAATTTTGAGGAAAAAAAAACAATATTTTGGACTTTTTGCTATAAAACATGTCCAGTAAAAAAAAAATGCAAAAATCAAATTTAGTCATAAATTTCTGCTAAAATGCATTCTGCGACATGTCTTTGCTAAAAAAAAAACCAATACGTGTAAATTAATTGGTTTACGTGAAAGTTATAGCGTTTACAAAAGGCGGGAAAGATACTGGGATTTTGAGGGGTTTTTTTACTAATAATGGCGGCGATCAGGGACTTATGGCGGCGACCAGCGACTTATGGCGGGACTGCGGCGGACATTCTGACATTGGGGGGTACTGACTTGGGGTCACTGACATCCCCAAAAACACTAATACAGTGATCAGTGCAAAAACAAAAAACACTGACACTGTATTAATGGCACTGGGGAGGAAGGGGTTAACTTTATTTTGCAGGGAAGGGTTATAGGAGTGAGGGGAGTGTTTTACTAGGGGGCGGAGTGTGTACTGGGTGGGACAAGGCTGATCGAGAAAGAGAAACTGTTCTTTCTCGATCAGCTCATCCTCGAGCTGACAGGGAAGTGACAGACAGCACAGCTACTGCAGCTGTGCTGTCTGTCACTGTTTGCCGCCGATCGCCGGGAGATAGCCGCTAAGGAGCGGCTGTGACCCGGCGACTGACATCTGCGGCGGTGATCCGCGGGACAGATAGGGCGGCGGCGCGCCTCGCGCGCGCCCCCTATTTGTTTACAAAACACACATTTTAAAACGTGGTTTTGCCTGCGAGTGCCGCCCTGCCGCCGTATATCTACAGTGGCTGGGCGGCATGTAGTTAAAGACCGCTTCCAAGTAACAGATTTCTAGAGGCTGCTGACATGCTTCAAAAGGCTGTTAGAGACTTCTACCATGCTATGAGAGGTGGTAAAGACTGCTTCCAAGTGACAGATTTCACTTTCAATTAGTTTTTAGATAACAAGTTACATCAATAGTATAGAAGAGCATGCCGAAAGTAGCAAAGTAGAATTAATTGTCTGGGTTGTAATGGCCAGTGACCTATGTTCATAGTAAAGCATAATAAAAGCCTACAGTTTTACTGGTCAAAAAGACAATGGTACAAAGGTGGCCTACAGACAGGGCTGCTGTTAGAAACCATGGGGCCCCATACAGCCAACCTGACAGGCCCCCTTCCCCCAAAAAACAGAGTTTACTATGCTTCAGTTATGAATGAACACAGTGAGTGATCGGTACTGATCACTCATTGTGTTCATTCAGGAAAGAAAGGGGCTGGTTAATGTGATATATTTACCAGACCCTTCCCCCACTCTCCATCCTGAATTGTATGCTTGCAGATGCCGATAGCAAGGAAAGGGGGGAATCTGGGGGTGGGGGGCACACAGGTGGACCTGGGCAGCAGGGGGAAATGTATGGTGCACAGGGAGGGTGATGAGTGCGGCAGGGGGGCAATTACTGGAACTGATGCCCTATATGGCTCTCTCTGCAGCAGCTGAATGCCAGGGAGAGGGAGAGGAGAAGAAACCAGCTTTAAGCTGCTACAGAGTCATACAGGGGATCGGTTCCAGTAATTTCCCCTTGCCTTGCCGATCACCCTCCCTGCCCACATCGATTCACCCAGCTGCATGGGCCCCCCTGCTAGCCTTGGCCCTGTACAGGAGGACTGATGGTACCCCCTTATCCACCTCGCCTTGCCGATCACCCTCCCTGCCAATATTGATTCACCCAGCTGCATGGGCCCTCCTGCTAGCCTTGGCCCTGTACAGGAGGACTGGTGGTACCCCCTTATCCACCTCGCCTTGCCGATCACCCTCCCTGCCAATACTGATTCACCCAGCTGCCTGGGGCCTCCTGCTAGCCTTGGCCCTGTACAGGAGGACTGGTGGTACCCCCTTATCCACCTCGCCTTGCCGATCACCCTCCCTGCCAATATTGATTCACCCAGCTGCCTGGGGCCTCCTGCTAGCCTTGGCCCTGTACAGGAGGACTGGTGGTACCCCCTTATCCACCTCGCCTTGCCGATCACCCTCCCTGCCAATATTGATTCACCCAGCTGCATGGGCCCTCCTGCTAGCCTTGGCCCTGTACAGGAGGACTGTTGGTACCCCCTTATCCACCTCGCCTTGCCGATCACCCTCCCTGCCAATATTGATTCACCCAGCTGCCTGGGGCCTCCTGCTAGCCTTGGCCCTGTACAGGAGGACTGGTGGTACCCACTTATCCACAGCCCTGCCTACAGATATCAGGTTGGACAACCAGTAAGAAACTGGCCAGAGTATAATGCTAGATCCAATTGGGGGGCAAAGTTCATTTCAAGAAGAAAAGGTTTGTGGTAAGAACAACTTTGTAGAAGACTGAGGGGGAAGTATGAGAGGAAGAGATTATAGGAATACATGGAAGAGGTAAGAGGAGAAAAATTAGAGAGATTAATGAGAGGAGAAACCAAAGTCAAGGACGTAGGGTAGGGGTGGGGGGACATCGTGGACACCCAAATAGAGTTCCTAGGGCTCTACATCTAGAGGGAAGAGTACAGGTCTGTACTGGCAGCAAGGAATGGACATATCGTATCCAAGAAGGCCATACTGCAAGGAATTCCATATGGGTGTGTAAAAGAATACTGGTGAGTTTTTCTTTAATAGAGAACCCATCGGTTCCATGACGGACTTCAGAAAAGCAGATAAACTGCCTATTCCAAGCTTTCTCTACAACTTGTTTTGCAGCCAGTAAGACATAGGCCCCCCTACTGACCCCGGGCCCTCAGGCAGTGCCCAAGTGCTCGAATGCTCAGTCCACCCCTGGACATAGGCCACTAGTTTGAATTGGGTTTTGGAGAGAGTTGGAAGTTTAAGATGGAGCTAAACAAACCATGGATCTGTAGAAAGGAAAAATAGATTCTGCTTAAAGATTTCGGTCCAAAAGCTGGTGAGAGCATGGGGCAGGTCCATCAGATGTGGTATGCATCTCCTGAAACAGCACAGCCAAGAAAACAGACATTAGAAAAAGATGGATGAAGATGTGCCAGTCGTGAAGGAACCATGAACCATCTCGCTATGGTCCTAAATGGGGATTCGATTGTTACTGTATTGATACTAATTGAAGCAATCATGGACCAGATATGTTACCAGTCTTCCTTGGATATATTGCACTTAAGGTACATTTTCTCACTTTCTCCCACTTGGATACAAGTATGACTCAAGTGATTGCTAACATTATTTAATTGTAGATGAGGGATGCCAAATTACAGATTTCTTGAGACTGTTAGCATGTTAGAAAAAGCTGCTAAAAACTTCTACCATATTAGGGGGTGAGAATTTAAATGTCCATCCTAAATATTGAGCAGGATCTAGCCAATCTCTGGGGAGGTGTGCCCAGATGAAGACTGGGAAAGCTGTCAAATAGTTTGGAGCCCTGAGGAGATTTTCTTTCTCCCTCCTGAAGGAATTGATCAGTGAGGAAGAGGGGGTTGCTTGCCCCGGTACCCCTGGAAGTGGATGCTGGGCCATCTACAAGAGGCTGCATCTATGGACTGATCCTGTTCCAGGATTCCATGATTAGAGCCACCGGGCAGCACAGTGGCTAAATGGTTAACACTTCCCCCTGGCAATGCTAGGGTCATTGGTTTGACTCCCAGCCACGGCACCACCTGCCTGGAGTTTGCATGTTCTCCCTGTGCCTGCGTGGGTTTCCTCTGGGTACTCTGGTTTCCTCCTACACTCCAAAGACATGCTGGTAGGTGAATTGGCACCTGTCTAAATTGTCCCTAGTATGTGTATGTATGGATGTGAGTTAGGGACCTTAGATTGTACACCCCTTGAGGGTTAGGGACTGATGTGAATGTACAATATATGTATGTGTAAAGCGCTGCGTAAATGGATGGTGCTATATAAGTACCTGAAATAAATAAATAAAATAAATATCTGTTCTGCAAGTCACTTCATGGTCCTCAGCCATAAACCTCTAGACCAGGCATGTCCAAAGTCCGGCCCGCGGGCCATTTACGGCCCCGGGGTCGGTTTAATACGGCCCTCCAACAGCCCTCCCTGCTCTGTGTAATGTGGCCCTCCCTTCTATGGCAGACAGTCTTCTGCTTGAGAGCAGAGGGCAGTGCGCATGCCTGACTGCAGCACGTTCTCCCTGGTCTGTGTAACTGCGGCTGTCGCACGGCCCTCCCTTCTGTGGCAGACAGTCTTCTGCTTGAGAGCAGTGCGCATGCGTGACTGCGCCGCGCTGGGAGCGACAGAGGGCGGTGACGTCAGGGCCGGGCTTCCAGCGTGAAGTGTGTTTCTCTTCCCCTCCCGGCTGCCGAGCAGAGACTTCAGCTCCAGCTACCTTTTTCACCCTTCACATTAGTGCAGGTAAGTTTTTTTTTTATTTATTTTCAATACATTGTGAAAACTCAGCTGGCAGTTGATCTCAATGTTATGAAATGAAAAGTATGTCGTTTGCAATTAACTTGGCATAAAATAATTTATTTGCATTTAATTGTAATGGTTCAAAGAATGTTCGGAAAAATGTTCGGCCCTCCACCATGTTCACTTCATCCAATCTGGCCCTCTTTGAAAAAAGTTTGGACACCCCTGCTCTAGACTGTTCCAGTCTAGCCTATCTGTTCTGCAAGTTCTTCATGGTCCTAAGCTGTGAACCTTAGACCAGTGGTCCCCCAAACTGCAGCCCTGGGGCTGGATGTGGCCCCATTGCTTGCCTTTATCCAGCCCTTGAGGCATTATTCCTGTCACTGACACCAACAATGGAGCACTATTCCTTCCAATGACACCAATTGGGCATAATCCCTTTCACTGGCAAGGAAAATGGGGCACTATTTCTCCCATTGACAACAACTATTTCTCCCCCTAATACCAAAGACCAGGCATTGTTTACTCCCACTGGGCACAGTCTGGCCCTTCTAAAGTCTGAAGGACACTAAACTGGCCCTCTATTTAGAAAGTTTGGAGACCCCTGCTATAGACTGTTCCAGTCTAGCCTATCTGTTCTGCATGTTGTTTATTAGTCCTCAGCCTTGCATCTAAAGAATTTTCCAGTCTAGCTGCATCTGATTTACAAAATATCTCATGGTCCCCAGCTGTGAGCGAAAAGAAACTGCTGTTGTTGTTTAGAAATGTGCCTTCCGAAGATTTATGTCCAAGCGTTTTGGAGTATTCCACACCACCCCAAAGCCCCTCCCCAGTTCCTACAAGCAATAAAATTACATAAGAAGACAAACCCTTAGACCAGGCATCACTAAATGGCGGCCCTGGATTGTGACCGAGCCACTGTACCATCTGGACCCAAAGTCCTGCCATGTAGGAATCTTCCTTCCCCTGGCCTCCGCTGATGTCACTCTCAATGCAGCGTGGTGAGTGGGATTCAGGGGATAGCAATGAACGAAGAGTGGGAGGCACAGCCACACTGGAGGGAGGGCAGGAGCTGCATGAGTATTTTTTCCAGATGAACGAGTCAGTATTCGGTCGCTAGGACACGGTTGATGCTTGTCAGGGTATTTCAGAAATTCTTGCACTGCGCTAGGCTGCGATCGGATCCGATAAACAATGGTAAAGAGGATGAGGACCCAAAATGGAACTAAAGTGTGGTCAGCAGAGGGGCCCATTCAATAAAAAAGTGCTTCCAAGTGGATTCTTCAGGAAGGCCAGTATCTATTGTTCAAAAGAACAGCACACTCTGGGCCGAAGGAACGCTCACAGGTCCCACCCAATAAGTGTACTGTACACCTTTTCCTGATGAAGTGGCCCCTAAAGAGCCACAAAACGCATTGATGGTGTTTTACCCTGTTCTTATGGTTAAAAAATACCAGCCGTCTTGAAGAATCCACTTGGAAGCACTTTTTTTTTAAATGGGTGCCTCTGCTGACCACACATTGGTTCCGTTTTGAGGCCTCATCCTCTTTACCTGGGTTGAATGGTGCTGGCCATCGGTCTCAGAACATCTAGTTGCATGGAAAAGTACCGTGGGGTAAAATCTCTCAAAAAATTGAAACAGCCACCATTTTATTCTCCAGGGTCACTGCGCTAGGCTGCGATCAGATCTGATAAACAATGGTAAAGAGGACGAGGACCCAACCCAAAATGGAACTAAAGTGTGGTCAGCAGAGGGGTCCCTTCAATAAAAAAGTGCTTCCAAGTGGATTCTTCAGGAGGCCAGTATCTATTGATCAAAAGAACAGCACAGTCTGGGCCGAAGGAACGCTCCAAGATCCCACCAATAAGTGTACTGTACACCTTTTCCTGACAAAGTGGCCCCTGAAGAGCCACAAAACGCATTGATGGTGTTTTACCCTGTTCTTATGGTTAAAAAATACCAACAGTCTTGAAGAATCCACTTGGAAGCACTTTTTTATTAAATGGGTGCCTCTGCTGACCACACATTGGTTCTGTTTTGAGGCCTCCTCCTCTTTACCTGGGTTGAATGGTGCTGGCTATCGGTCTCAGAACATCTAGTTGCATGGAAAAAGTACCGTGGGGTAAAATCTCTCAAAAAATTGAAACAGCCACCATTTTATTCTCCAGGGTCACTGCGCTAGGCTGCGATCAGATCTGATAAACAATGGTAAAGAGGACGAGGACCCAACCCAAAATGGAACTAAAGTGTGGTCAGCAGAGGGGTCCATTCAATAAAAAAGTGCTTCCAAGTGGATTCTTCAGGAGGCCAGTATCTATTGATCAAAAGAACAGCACAGTCTGGGCCGAAGGAACGCTCCAAGATCCCACCAATAAGTGTACTGTACACCTTTTCCTGACAAAGTGGCCCCTGAAGAGCCACAAAACGCATTGATGGTGTTTTACCCTGTTCTTATGGTTAAAAAATACCAACCGTCTTGAAGAATCCACTTGGAAGCACTTTTTTATTAAATGGGTGCCTCTGCTGACCACACATTGGTTCTGTTTTGAGGCCTCCTCCTCTTTACCTGGGTTGAATGGTGCTGGCTATCGGTCTCAGAACATCTAGTTGCATGGAAAAAGTACTGTGGGGTAAAATCTCTCAAAAAATTGAAACAGCCACCATTTTATTCTCCAGGGTCTCTTCTTTCAGAAAATATATGATGTATTATTATTATTATACAGTATTTATAAAGCGCCAACAGTTCGCTCAGCGCTGTACATTACAATGGGAGACAATACATGAGACAGTACAATAACAATACAATGCAATACACGAGGGGTTCGAGGGCCCTGCTCCATGGAGCTTACAATCTAGGAGGGAGGGGAGAGTGGCACAGAAGGAAATAGCTGTGGGGGATGGAGTGGTAGGAGGAGTGGAGGAGATCGGCAATTAGGCGAGGGCAGGGTAGGCTTCCCTGAAGAGATGGGTTTTCAGGGTGCGCCTAAAGGTGAGGAGGGTAGGTGACAGTCTGATGGATTGTGAGTGAGTTCTAGAGGATGGGGGAAGTCCTGGAGAAGTCCTGGAGACAGGCATGGGAGGAGGAGACATGATGTATGGAGGGTCTAAGAAATTTCCTAGCAAATACCCAATAGGCAAGCAGGTTATCTATGGCACCATGATAGCACCATGCTTTTACTGCTAAGTGATCATGTGACAGGAGGAGGGGGTCACACTTTTATAGCCCTTCCCAATAGTAGAGTTCCTCGACAATCTTCTAACTTCTCGCTCAGTTATTATTTCCAAACAGCAGTGAGCATTACCCAACCCAAGACTGCAATAAAAGTTGGCCCCGGGTGGACGCCTGGCACGCCGCGTGAGTTTTATCTGGATCTTTTATGGCCGTGTAGCCAGCCAGTAGAAGGAATTGCTGCAATCTCCCGGGCCAGCCAGATAAAATGTTGTATTTCTGTTTTATTTCTGATCTGACAATTTTTATTGCTCAATAATACCCCATTAATAGAGGCTGCCAGTGAGAATTGTTTTTTTTTTTTTTTAGAGAAAAGTTTAAACCGCAGTGTGAGCTGGAAAGCATCCTAAGCAAACCATCCCCGTGTTAACCCTTCGCTGGCTGTTCCCACAGACTTGATAAACTCACGTTTACGAGCTTTTCTGCAGTTTTTTTCCAGCAGCCCCTGAATCTCCCTAATGTTTTCCTGTGTGTCCGTGTACACATCGTCCTTTACAGGCATTTACAGGCAGTTGAGTTTACAGTTGTTTTTTTGAACGCAGAAAACTTGCGTTCAGGAGTAGATTTTATCAGCGTTTCAAATGCCAAACGCTTGTAAATGTGTGTAAACGCGGCTAACTGCGTTTATAAGCGTTTGGAAACTATTTTTAACTCTTCCATTTCCAGATGCTGTCCAGAGCCTTTTTTCATCATGAAAAATGCATGCAAAGCGTTTTCCCGGTACTCAGATGGACCCGGTACACCATACTTTGAGATTTCGCATGAAAAAAAAAACATGTTAGACACTGCTGCAATAATTTCTGCACAGAAATGAGCTGGAACACCACAAAAAAAAAAGAAAAGAAGACAGCTAATCTCAACAAATACTGTTTTCTCTGCTTCTGCTCTCTATTTCTCTCAAAATGTCTAAAATAGTAATTTTTTTACTGTTTTTCAGTGCATTCTGGGCATTTGGGAAGGGCTCCTGAGGTTATCTTATACTTTTACCCCCTTCCAGTCCAGACACTTTCCCCCCCTTCCAGTCCAGACACTTTCCCCCCCTTCCAATCCGGACTCTTTCCCCCCCTTCCAGTCCGGACACTTTCCCCCCTTCCAATCCGGACACTTTCCCCCCCTTCCAGTCCGGACACTTTCCCCTCCTTCCAGTCCGGACACTTTCACCCCCTTCCAGTCCGGACACTTTCAACCCTTCAAGTCCGGACACTTTCCCCCCTTCCAGTCCGGACACTTTCACCCCCTTCCAGTCCGGACACTTTCACCCCCTTCCAGTCCGGACACTTTCCCCCCTTCCAGTCCGGACACTTTCCCCCCCTTCCAGTCCGGACACTTTCACCCCCTTCCAGTCCGGACACTTTCCCCCCATTTCCATCCGGACACTCCCCCCCCCTTCCAGTCCGGACACTTTCACCCCCTTCCAGTCCGGACACTTTCACCCCCTTCCAGTCCGGACACTTTCCCCCCTTCCAGTCCGGACACTTCCACCCCCTTCCTGTCCGGACACTTTCCCCCTCTTCCAGTCCGGACACTTTCCCCCCTTCCAGTCCGGACACTTTCCCCCCCTTCCAGTCCGGACACTTTCACCCCCTTCCAGTCCGGACACTTTCCCCCCCTTCCAATCCGGACACTTTCCCCCCCTTCCAGTCCGGACACTTTCCCCCCTTGCAGTCCGGACACTTTCACCCCCTTTCAGTCCAGACACTTTCCACCCCTTCCAGTCCGGACACTTTCCCCCCTTCCAGTCCGGACACTTTCACCCTCTTCCAGTCCGGACACTTTCCCCCCTTCCAGTCCGGACACTTTCCCCCCCTCCTAGTCCGGACACTTTCCCCCCTTCCAGTCCGGACACTTCCCCCCCCCTTCCAGTCCGGACACTTTCCCCCCATTTCCATCCGGACACTCCCCCCCCTTCCAGTCCGGACACTTTCACCCCCTTCCAGTCCAGACACTTTCACCCCCTTCCAGTCCAGACACTTTCACCCCCTTCCAGTCCGGACACTTTCCCCCCTTCCAGTCCGGACACTTCCACCCCCTTCCTGTCCGGACACTTTCCCCCTCTTCCAGTCCGGACACTTTCCTCCCCTTCCTGTCCGGACACTTTCCCCCCCTTCCAGTCCGGACACTTTCCCCCCTTCCAGTCCGGACACTTTCCCCCCTTCCAGTCCGGACACTTTCACCCTCTTCCAGTCCGGACACTTTCCCCCCTTCCAGTCCGGACACTTTCCCCCCCTCCTAGTCCGGACACTTTCCCCCCTTCCAGTCCGGACACTTTCCCCCCCCTTCCAGTCCGGACACTTTCCCCCCATTTCCATCCGGACACTCCCCCCCCCCTTCCAGTCCGGACACTTTCACCCCCTTCCAGTCCAGACACTTTCACCCCCTTCCAGTCCGGACACTTTCCCCCCTTCCAGTCCGGACACTTCCACCCCCTTCCTGTCCGGACACTTTCCCCCTCTTCCAGTCCGGACACTTTCCCCCCCTTCCTGTCCGGACACTTTCCCCCCCTTCCAGTCCGGACACTTTCCCCCCTTCCAGTCCGGACACTTTCCCCCCTTCCAGTCCGGACACTTTCCCCCCTTCCAGTCCGGACACTTTCACCCCCTTCCTGTCCAGGACAATTTTCAGCTTTCAGCGCTATCACACTTTGAATGACAATTGCGCGGTCATGCAACACTGTACCCATATGAATTTTTTAGCATTTTTTTTGCGGCTAACTGCGTTTATAAGCGTTTGGAAACTATTTTTAACTCTTACATTTCCAGATGCTGTCCAGAGCCTTTTTTCATCATGAAAAATGCATGCAAAGCATTTTCCCGGTACTCAGATGGACCCGGTACACCATACTTTGAGGTAAGACGTTAGACGCTGCTGCAATAATTTCTGCACAGAAATGAGCTGGAACACCCAAAAGAGTTGGTTGTGGCCAGCTCAGTGGATTGCTGTAGGAAAGTCCTGGATTCTTTCTTGGATACACAGAATATAACTGGATATAACATTTATAGGTAAAGTTGATCCAGGGAATATCCGATTGCCTCTCGGGGGATCAGGAAGGAATATTTTTCCCTGCAGGAGCAAATTGGATCGTGCTTTGCTGAGTTTTTTTGCCTTCCTCTGGATCAACTGTGGGTGTAGGATTACAACTTTTTTTTTTTCTATGGTTTACCTGGATGGACTTTTGTCTTTTTTCAGCCAGACTAACTATGTAACACATCCAAACACCACAAAAAAAAAAGACAGGTCATCTCAATACATACTGCTCTCTCTGCTTCTGCTCTCTCTACAGTATTCCTCTCAAAATGTCTGAAATAGTTAATTTTTTACTGTTTTTCAGTGAATTCTGGGCATTTTGGAAGGTCTCCTGAGGTTATCTTTAAAAAACGCTTCTAAACGCGCATAAAGGCGGTATGCAAATGCAGCTAAACAGACGTTTTTTAACCTATGTTTTCCAGCAGTCAGTTTCCATCGTTCAGAAGAGTTTTCCAAATGTCCCGTGTACATGGAGCCTTATGCAGGCCATAGACGGGCCGTTTATCGGCCGTTAAACGAAAAATCGGTTGGTGCCGTTGCCGATGGTGCCTCCAATGCTCACAAAAGAATGGGACAAGAAACCAGTTTGACAGAGACAGGGGAGCACAGCATACAATGTGACAGCAATACAAATACATTATGTTTTTATTTAGATACAAATGGATACATTTGTTGCAACCGCAAGACTTCTTCATATAAAATATAATAGCGGACTTCTCTTCTTCTTCTTCTTCAGACATCTGCTGAAACAATTGTTTTTCTACTCCTATGAACCTATCTTTGCTTGGAAAATAGAAAATTTTAAAGAACCTTTTTAGAACCTCATTACCTTTTCTGGAATACAATTTAATTTTGGACTTTCAGAAACTATATATATATATATATATATATATACAGGGGTGGACTGACAATTCATGGGGCCCCCGGGCAATAGGGGATCATGGGGCCCTTGTGTCCTTGCCCAAACTCAAAAAAGCCTATGAAAAAGGTACCAGGGGCATCTCATGGGGCCCCCTACTGACCCCGGGCCCTTGGGCAGTGCCCGATTTTCCAAATGGTCAGTCCGCCCCTGTATATATATATATATCTGCATTTACAGTAAAAAGAATGCTGGCAACTTTGCAGGTCATGGCTCATGCGCAGATTTTTTATCAGTAAAACGATCGGCGATATGCCCATCATTGCCAGGAAAATCAGCCAATCGTCCAAATCGGCCGCAAAGTTTCCAACATAACCGATAAAAAAACTGTGAAAAAACCCCGAAAAACAGCCAACCAATTAACCCACTAACAGTGTGAAAATCGGCCAAATTTTTTTGGGCCAAAAAATCAGCCGATTTTTGACCCGTCTATTATTCCTCAGAAAGTTGAAGGTGGGGACTGTGACTGTCTTCACACAGAGGCATGGAACTCCTGTGAATCCCATGTAGGCAAACATGGCCCTTACATGCGTGTACGCTTGAGTACGCCCGAGTGAACGAAGCCTAAATCTGCCTTAGTTCCACACTATGGGGCATAAATATAGCAATAAATAAATGGAGAGGTAGCCCCATTCACCTTGAGGGCCCTTTAGGCGTTTGTTCATGCACACACCGTATGGCCACCGCCAACATGCGTGGCTTTAAGGCAGCACATTCATGAGCTGCCTTAATAGATGACAAAATATATGCAACGCTTTTTTAAACATGCAGCACCACAGCGCATAGTAGATGCATTGTGATGTGCTGTGGTGCATTGTGCTCTACTGTACATTGCAATGGGGGGGGGGGTCACTGACAATAAATGGCAGTGCACATAACGCAGACACGTTGGCATGTGGTAACATGCATTGATGCGTCCATTTCAGTAGACATTGCCACAACACACAAATACTGTAACTGTTTGCATGTCCAGGGATGCAGTTCTGTTCCCATCCGGGCTGGTTTACCGTGGTGGAACTATCAGGATCGCAAAGGTCTCACTTGTGACCGGTCTTTGGCATTCCGCCACGGTGGGGGAGGGGGCCAAGACAGCAGGAAGGGGGCCTTCTGCAGAAAATGTGAAAGGGTTCAGCTGCGGGGAGCAAAAGATTCTGTAGACACTGCTGGGACCCCGAAGTTGCGTTACTTGCTTACGACCAGGGGCGGACTGACCACTCATGGGGCCCCAGGGCAATAGGGGATCATGGGGCCCCTGTGTCCTTACACAAACTCAAAAAAGCCTGTGAAAAAGGTACCAGGGGCATCTCATGGGGCCCCCTACTGACCCCGGTCCCTCGGGCAGTGCCTGAGTTTCCAAATGGTCAGTTCGCCCCTGCTTACGACTTGCTTGTGACTCCCTTGTAACTTCGCTTGCGACTTGCATGAGACTTGCTTGTGATTCCCTTGTAACTTCGCTTGCGACTTGCATGTGACTTGCTTGTGACTCCCTTGTAACTTCGCTTGCGACTTGCATGTGACTTGCTTGTGATTCCCTTGTAACTTCGCTTGCGACTTGCATGAGACTTGCTTGTGACTCCCTTGTAACTTCACTTGCGACTTGCATGTGACTTGCTTGTAACTTCCTCGTTTGCTTGCGATTTCCTTGCGACTTTTGTGATTTAACATTGCAATCTATGGTACTCAAATCTCACCAAAGTCGCAGAAAAGTAGTGCAATAGTCCCCATGACTTGAGTGGCAATTGATTAAGATAGCATCCGTTGAAAGGAATGTGTTTTGACTTGTAATACGGCTTTGTGCGTCGCAAGTCGCACAATAAGTCGGCAGGGTGAACCGGGGCTCAAAATGGGCCTGCAACGGGAGTAAAGGGCCCCTGGATCAGTGGGAAGGACCCCAGGACTGATGGAAAGGACCTTTCATGGTTTCTATCACCTGCATCTTGCACCTGAAGGTTCTAGTTATGCCTCTGATGTTTACTAGGGAGATCCAGCTGTGACTCCCTATGGCTCCACAACCAGTTTCCCGTTGCGCACGCACGAGCCTCGCTGCACTGTATGAATGGTTTGCGCTGTATGAATGGTTTGCACTGTATGAATGGTTTGCACTGTATGAATGGTTTTACAGCTTCCTGGGACCTATGATGTGTCCCAGAAGGCTGTGGGAAGGGGAGGGGAGAACTTTTGCTCTGTACAGCTGCTAAAACGAGGTACCTTTTAACCCCCCCCCCAAAAAAAAAAACAAACCTTCAAAAGTGGGAGAGTGGGAGGGTGAAAAGAGGTAATGAAGTCAAACTTTCCTATTAGGGTGAAGTTCTGCTTTAAGCTGGGAAAGTCAACTTATCTGAGGTGACAGCTGGCAATGACCGGCCGTATCACACCATGCCAACACTACAGTCACCTGGTAATAAAAATTCATTGTGAGGTCATTGTGCAGCCCTGGGGAGGTAGAGAATGTGATGTGCAAAGAGTAGGGTTTATACTCATTAACTCTGATTAATTCTGTAATAAGATGTCAAATGTTTGTTGACACCTATCTATTACATGAACTACTGTATATGACCAAAAGTATGTTCAGGTGTCTCCAGTGAAGGGTCCTGTTACTTCTACATCATACAAAGACATTGTAGACAATTGTTCCTTCCAGCCTTGTGGCAACAGTTTGTTGAAGAGACTTTTCTGTTCCACCATGACTGTGCCATGTATACAAAGCCAGATCCATAAAGACATGGGTTAATCAGTTTGCTGTGGTGGAACTCAAGTGTCCTGTACAGAGCCACAACCTCAACCCTACCTTTGGGATGAAAAAGAATGAGCCAGGTTATCTCAGCCAACATCTTCATAAAGACATGGTGTGACCAGTTTGGTGTGGAGTAACTCGAATGTCCTGCACAGAGCCCTGACCTCAACCCTACTGAACACCATTGAGATGAATTGGAACACCAATGGTGAGCCAGGTCTTCTCATCCAACACCAGAACCTGACCTCACAAATGGGTGCAAATATCCACAAACACTTTCCAAAATCTTTCAAAAAACCTTCTCAGAACAGTGGAGGATGGGATAGCCACAAAGAAGGGAAGGGTTAGGTAGGTAATGGACATGGTTTCTACAGAAGGATATCATTAATACTACATCTTACAAAGATATTGTAGACAATTGTACTCGTCCAACCTTGTAGTAACAGTTTGGCGAAGACCCCTTTCTGTTCCAATATGACTGTGCCATGTGACCAAAGTCAGATCCATAAAGACATGGGTTAATCAGTTTGGTGTGTAGGAACTCGAGTGTCCTGTACAGAGCCCTGACCTCAACCCTACTGAACACCTTTGGGATGAAAAAGAATGAGCCAGGTTATCTCAACCAACATCTCCATAAAGACATGGTGTGACTAGTTTGGTGTGGAGGAACTCGAGTGTTCTGCACAGAGCCCTGACCTAAACCCTACTGAATACCACGGAGATGAATTGGGACACCAATGGTGAGCCAGGTCTTCTCATCCAACACCAGAACCTGACCTCACAAATGGGTGCAAATACCCACAAACACTTTCCAAAATCTTGTGAAAAAACCTTCCCAGAAGAGTGGAGGATGGGATAGCCACAAAGAAGGGAAGGGTTAGGTAATAGCCATGGTTTCTACAGAAGGATACTATTAACCCCTCGTGTTTTGCATTGTATTGGTATTGTTCTGTCACATGTTCTGTCCCCCCTTTGCAATGTACAGCGCTGAGCGAACTATTGGCGCTTTATAAATACTGTATAATAATAATAATAATAATAATAATACTACATCATACAAAGATATTGTATTGTGTTCTTCCAACCTTGTGGTAACAGTTTGGTGAAGACCCCTTTCTGTTCCACCATGACTGTGCCACGTGTACAAAGCCAGATCCATAAAGACATGAGTTAATCAGTTTGGTGTGGAGGAACTCGAGTGTCCTGTACAGAGCCCTGACTTCAAAACTATGAAACACCTTTGGGATGAACTAGAATGAGCCAGGTCTTCTCATCCAACATCAGTACCTGACCTCACAAATGGGCACAAATTCCCACATACACCCTCCAAAATCTTATGGGGGGGGCAAGGGAGACAACTCCATAATAACCCCTTCCACCTCTTTAAGGGGTTTTTGATGCTGGGAGAAGGGGCGGGGTTTAGGGTCATATGACCCCAGTGAAAGTTGTCATGGCGGTCACATGATCGGAAAGCTCCTGACTGTGAATACCGATCAGGGCCTTTCCGTGAAGTGCCAGTAAACGTGCCTGAGGTGTGCAGGGTGCATGCTCTCGGCACATCTTTCGTTTACATTGGGTACACAAATATGCAGCCCCTCGGCGCCAAGGCCCAGCCACTGAGAGGCCGCATATTTGCGTGTCTTCTGCGCCAAGGAGTTAATGGCCATAGTTTTGGAATGGATAATTCAACAAGCCAAGTGGTCAGAAACAGGTGGAGGAATGGGTACACAGGACAGACTGGACAAGTTCTATCAAAAGTGGTCGACCCAGATGCATTTTATTTCCTTGAAAGGGAGCCAGCCATGCGCGGTTGTTTTGCCCCCACAGGCGTAGGAATCTACATAGGCTGCTCTATCCTATTGTCTACTTAGCACTGGAGATTGTCTATTACTCAGAAAAGGAACCCTTAGCTTTCCCTCCTTGGTATTCATCTTGTTGTTTTGGTGGGTTTTTTGGTTGATCTGTCCCCCTTATCCCCACCCATGAGGACCTGGCGATTTATGACTCGAGTTGAGGAAAGGGGTGGGGTGAACAGGGGTTTTGACTTTCCTTGCTGTATAGAGCAAACCCCCTTTTTGTGGAGCAGCCTTTTTCCACTAGGGCAAACAGAATGAAACCACAATGCAGTAATGCAGGTTAGGTGCAATCATGCTGTTTCATTCCCCATTAACACAATGGGGAAGTCTAAATTCTATGGGGTTGAGGTCAGGACTCTGTGCAGGACAGTCAAATTCCTCCACCCCAAACTGGCTCCTCCATGTCTTTATGGACCTTGCTTTGGGCACTGGTGTGCAGTCATGTTGGAACAGGAAGGAACCATCCCCAAACTCTTCCCACAAAGTTGGGAGTATGAAATTGTCCAAGATGTCTTGGTATGATGACCCCTTAAGAGTTCCCTTCACTGGAACTAGGGGGCCAAGCCCAAGCCCTGAAAAACAACCCCACACCACACCATAATCCCCCCTCCACCAAACTTTACACTTGCCACAATGCAATCAGGCAAGTACCGTTCGCCTGGCAACCACCAAACACAGACATGTCCATCGGATTGCCAGACAGAGAAGCGTGATTGGTCACTCCAGAGAACACATCTCCACTGCACTAGAGTCCAGTGGCGGCGTGCTTTACACCACGGCATCCGACGCTTTGCATTGCACTTGGTGATGGAAGGCTTGGATGCAGCTGCTCGGCCATGGAAACCCATTCCATGAAGTTCTCTATGCACTGTTGTTGGGCTCATCTGAAGGCCACACCAAGTTTGGAGGTCTTTAGCTATTGACTCTGCAGACAGTTGGCGACTTCTGCGCACTGTGCGCTTCAGCATGCGCTGACCCCGCCCTGTCATGTGACGTGGCCTACCACTTGGTGGGTGAGTGGCTGTTGTTCCCAGTTACTTCCACTTTGTTATAATCCCACTAACAGTTGAGAGTGGAATATTTAGTAGCCAGGAAATGTCACGGATGGACTTATTGCCCAGGTGGCCACCTATCACGGGACCACGCTTGGAGTCACTGAGCTCCTGAGAGCGACCCATTCTTTCACCAATGTTTGTAGAAGCAGTCTGCATGCCTAGGGGATGATTGTATACACCTGTGTCCATGGAGGGGATTGGAACACCTGAATCACATGATTTGGAGGGCGGGCCCAAATCTTTGGGCAATATAGTGTATGTAGGATGGATATGACAGCAGCTTCTGTATCAGCAGATGGAAATTTCTTCACACTCACATTCATTCACACTTGTCCTCGTACTCCAGAGACGGCACGAACCTCACCCCCCTTCTATCTTCTGGTCGTCCAAACATAACCTCTGCTGAGTCACAAGTTGCTCTGTGTGAGGTATTAAAGGAGAAACAGAAATCCTGGAAATAATTAAAATGTTGTTACAGAACACAATCGCATTTACTCCAACAATCTGGTGATGTACAGCTACGTTCCCTGTGCACCTAAATCACTGTCACTGACAACCAATCTTCCTGTATTTTGCACCACGCAAACCGAATTCACATTATTCTTACCAAAGGCCATGTTCACCTCTAAGAGAAAAAAATGAATGCACATATAGTTGCAGAAAAAAATTGTATTTATGTGGAGGGCTGTGGTAATTCATTGAAGCTTCCTGTCAGAATATCTGTTCGCTCGTTCATCCGTACATCCTGTGCATCCCATACATCCCTGTACACCCTGTACATCCCATACATCCCGTATATCCCATACATCCTGTGCATCCCATACCTTCCGTACACCCCATACATCCCATATATCCCGTACACCCCATACATCCCATACATCCCGTACATCCCTGTACCCCCCGTACATCCCATACATCCCATACATCCCGTACACCCCATACATCCTGTACATCCAGTACATCCCGTACATCCAGTACTTCCCATACATCCCTGTACATCCCATACATCCCGTACACCCCATACACCCTGTACATCCCTGTACATCCCGTACATTCCGTATACCCCATACATCCCGTACACCCCATACATCCCGTACATCCAGTACATCCCGTACATCCAGTACTTCCCATACATCCCTGTACATCCCATACATCCCGTACACCCCATACACCCTGTACATCCCTGTACATCCCTGTACATCCCGTACATTCCGTATACCCCATACATCCCGTACACCCCATACATCTCTGTACATTCCGTATACCCCATACATCCCGTACACCCCATACATCCCGTACATCCAGTACATCCCGTACATCCAGTACTTCCCATACATCCCTGTACATCCCATACATCCCGTACACCCCATACACCCTGTACATCCCTGTACATCCCGTACATTCCGTATACCCCATACATCCCGTACACCCCATACATCTCTGTACATCCTGTACGCCCCGTACATCCCATACATCCCTGTACACCCTGTACATCTCATATACCCCGTGCATCCCGTATATACCATACATTCAGTACATCCCATACATCCCTGTACATCCCATACATCCCGTACACCCCGTACATCCCATACATCCGATATATCCCGTACATTCAGTACATTCCGTACACCCCGTACATCCCATATATACCGCACATCCAGTACATCCCGTGTATCCCGTACATCCAGTACATCCCGTGTATCCCGTACATCCAGTACATTCCATATATCCCGTACATTCAGTACATCCCGTATATCCCATACATCCAGTACAGCAAGCAGATATACTGACAGGCGGGGCTGCTGTTAGAAACCACGGGGCCCCATATAGCCAACAACCTTACAGGGTCCCCCCTCAAAATGCAGTTTACTATGCTTCAGTTATGAATGAACACCATGAGTGATCGGTACCAATCACTTATTGTATTCATTCAGAAAAGGAAGGAGCTGGTAAATGTGATATATTTAGAGGACCCTTCCCCAACTCTCCATCCTGAAGGATCCTATTGTGCTCTTGCAGCTGCAGGTGGGAAGGAGAGAAGGGAAGCTGGCAGCACTGTGGGGGTGGGGGGCACACAGGGGAGCCTGGGCAGCAGGGGGAAATGTATGATGCACAGGGAGGGTGATAGGTGCACCAGGGGGGCAGTTACTGGAACCAGTCCCCTGTATGACTCCAGCTGCAGCAACTGAAAGCCAGCAAGAGGGAGAGGAGAAGAAGCCGACTTTCACCTGCTGCAGAGGGAGCCATACAGGGGATCGGTTCCAGCAATTGCCCCCCCCCACCAGGGTGATCACCCTCCCTGCCCACATTTGATTAACCCAGCCTGCCTGGGCCCCCCTGCTAGCCTGGGCCCCATACAGGAGGACTGGTGGTACCCCCTTATCCATAGCCCTGCTGACAGGTCTGCAGGAGACCTGCATGGCACCAGCTACTACTGATCCCTGGTGCAATGCTTTCCAGGCTCTTTTAGACAAAAATAATAAATGCTAATTTTTTTTACCTGAAAAAAAGGTAAAAGGTGAACTTATCCTTTAACTGAGTAACATTGATTATCTCGTTACAATGGGATCTGAAAGTGAGTGGGATATATCAGTCAGCCAGTAAACATGTTGTCCCTGAAGTTGATGTGTTAAAGCAGAAAAAATGGTCATCACAGTTTGTTGTGTATGGGGGCTGTGTAGCCGCAGACCGGTCAGGGTGCCCATGCTAACCCAAGTCCACAGCCAAAGCTCCTACCATGGGCAATGTGAGCATCAGAACGGGACCATGGAGTGATGGAAGAAGGTGGCCTGGTCTGATGAATCACGTTTTCTTTTCCATCATGTGAATAACCGGGTGTCACTTACCTGGCGAAGAGATGACACCAAAATGGGAAGAAGACAAGCCGGCAAAGGCAGTGAGATGCTTTGGGCGATGTTCTGCTGAGAAACGTTGGCTCCTACCATTCATGTGGATGTTATTTGACACGTACCACCTACCTAAACATTGTTGGTGACCAAGTCCTCCCCTTCATGGAGACGGCATTCCCTGATGGCAGTGGCCTCTTTCAGCAGAATAATTTGCCCTGCCACACTGTAAAATTGGTTCAAGAATGGTTTGAGGAACACAACATCGAGATTTAGTTGTAGACTTGGCCTACAAATTCTCCAGATCTCAATCCAATCTAGTATCTGTGGGATGCGCTGGAAAAACAAGTCCGATCCATGGAGGCCCCTTCAAACTTAAAGAACTTAAAGGATCTGATACTGACGGCTTGGCGCCAGATACCACAATGTGCCTTCAGTGGTCTAGTGGTGTCCATGCCTGGATGGGTTAGGTCTGCTTTGGTGGCACAAGGGGGACCTAGTCAATATTAGGTGGGTGGTCATAATGTTATGGCCGATCGGTGTATTCGTATTTTCTGCAGATTATTCCATCGCTGACCTCTCTAGAGATCTGCAGAATATTGCTCTACCCCTATCCACCCAATGACAGCTCCAGACTGGTATATTCTGCAGAGTAATATGGAATAGTGATGTCACGTGTTGTACGGAGCCGTGTTGTAGCGTGCTCCTACGTGGCCATAACATGTTCTCCCCCTTCCCATGCAATTGGAGTCTTTTAATCTTCCAGTTACAATGTATTCCGGTAATTTATGGACAATTGAATTTGTGGGTAACAAGGCGCTTTGTGTTCGCTGTTTGTTGATGTCAAATCAGAACTTTACAACATTACAATTTCTGATGAGATTCATTCCAGGAACACAGAGGAGTGCAGGGCTCTGCAAGGCTGCAGAATGATACCATAGTGCCCTCTAGTGCCCAATATTGGGATATGACTAACAGAACATGACATAATGTGCAACCTCTAGGCAGGATGTTGTACGTTACATGCCTCTGACTGCTGCATACTGTGTGCTGTGCTGTACGTTACATACTCTGGGCTGCTGCACCCTGTACAACCTGCTGGACCCCTGCACTCTATACGTTATGCTGTACATGACCTACTCTGAACCACGGCACCCTATACGTTATGCTGTACATTACCTACTCTGGACCCCTGCATCCTATACGTTATGCTGTACATTACCTACTCTGGTCCACTGCACTCTATACGTTATGCTGTACATTACCTGCTCTGAACCACAGCACCCTATACATTATGCTGTACATTACCTACTCTGGACCCCTGCACTCTATACTTTATGCTGTACATTACCTACTCTGGACCCCTGCACCCTATACGTTATGCTGTACATTACCTACTCTGGACCCCTGTACTCTATACGTTATGCTGTACGTTACCTGCTCTGAACCATGGCACCCTATATGTTATGCTGCACATTACCTACTCTAGACCCCTGTACCCTATACATTATACTGTACATTACCTATTCTGGACCACAGCACCCTATACGTTATGCTGTACATTACCTAGTCTGGACCCCTGTACTCTATACGTTATGCTGTACATTACCTATTCTGGACCCCTGCACTCTACGTTATGCTGTACATTACCTACTCTGGTCCACTGCACCCTCTACGTTATGCTGTACATTACCTGCTCTGAACCACTGCACCCTATACGTTATGCTGTACATTACCTGCTCTGAACCACTGCACCCTATACGTTATGCTGTACATTACCTGCTCTGAACCACTGCACTCTATACGTTATGCTGTACATTACCTACTCTGGACCCCTGCACTTTATACGTTATGCTGTACATTACCTACTCTGGACTACTGCACCCTATATGTTATGCTGTACATTACCTGCTCTGGAGCCCTGCACTCTATACGTTATGCTGTACATTACCTACTCTGGACCCCTGCACTCTGTATGTTATGCTATACATTACCTGCTCTGGACCACTGCACTCTATACATTATGCTGTACATTAATACTTTGAGCTGCTGTGCTCAGTACAAGCTGCTAGACAAAATTCTACAAACCACTACTGCGCTCCATACATTATGCTGTACATTACATACTCTAGGCTGCTGCACTCTGTGCAACCTGCTGTACCAGAAATACTGTGACCCATTGCACTCTGTATGCTATGCTGTATATTACATACACTGAGCTTCTGTACAATGTACAACCTGCTGTAACAAAAATATTCTAGGGACCACTGCACTCTATATGTTATGCTGTACATTCCATACACTGGGCTGCAGCACTCTATACAACCTGTTATTATTATTACATCGAGTTTATATAGCGCCAAAGGGTTTGCTCAGCGCTGTACAATACGCTGTTCTACAAACTCTACTCCACACCCCTTCATGTGCACACTCTGCTATATATTACATCAGTTGTGGTTAACTTTCCTGACACGTGGGACAGTGACCACACCTATTTGTGAAATAGTGATCACTAGAGATGAGCGAATCGAACCAGGCGAACCGGAATTCGATACGAATTTCAGGAAAAATTCGATTCGCGTCGAATCCGAATATTTGCCTACTTCGGGTGCGCGAATCGGATTTTTCCCGATCAGCCGGCAAAAGTGTCCCTGCAGAGAGCTCCGCTATTTCTGACAGTTCTCTGACAGAAGGAACACATGTACAGCGGTTGAAACATTGTATCTATTAGTTTCCATTTAGGATACGGATGTTTCAACCGCTGTACATGTGAAGAAGCTGTCAGAGAACTGTCAGAAATAGAGGAACTCTGCACATACACTTTTTGCCGGTTTGGAATTCTTATTTTCATCCTACTTCTTCTTCTTCTTCATCCTCATCCTCATAAGAAGAAGAAGAGGATGAGGATGAGGAAGAAGAAGTAGGATGAAAATAAGAATAATTCCAAGCCGGCAAAAAGTGTATGTGCAGAGTTCCTCTATTCTGCAGATACACTTAGAGGAGCTCTGCACATACACTTTTTGCCGGCTTGGAATTAATCTTATTTTCATCCTACTTCTTCTTCTTCTTCTTCTTCTTCTTCTTCTTCTTCTTCATCCTCAGAAGAAGAAGAGGATGAGGATGAGGATGAAGAAGAAGAAGTAGGATGAAAATAAGAATAATTCCAAGCCGGCAAAAAGTGTATCTGCAGAGCTCCTCTAAGTGTATCTGCAGCGCTCCTCTAAGTGTATCTGCAGAATGTCATTTATGGAAACAAATAGATACAATGTTTCAACCGCTGTATGGAGTGAATGTCCCAGAACTGTCAGAAATAGACAGAAACTGTCACAGAACTGTCCTTCTTCTCATCCTTCTCCTTCTCCTTCTTCTCATCCTTCTCCTTCTTCTCATCCTTCTCCTTCTCCTTCTTCTCATCCTTCTCCTTCTCCTCCTTCTCCTTCTCCTTCTTCTCATCCTTCTCCTTCTTCTCATCCTTCTCCTTCTCCTTCTTCTCATCCTTCTCCTTCTCCTTCTCCTTCCTCATCTCCAAGGGCATTTAAATTAAAGGTACAGTGTTCTGCACTAATTTAAAGGCTCTCTGAAGCCTAGAAACCCTTTTTATAAGTTAACTTCGTAGCGAATTAATTCGCATCGAATCGAAATTTCTTCCTGGAATTCGCCGAATCAGCCGAATCGAATTTTTGAAAAATTCGCTCATCTCTAGTGATCACACCTGTGGGTGGAGCAGTGATCACACCTGTGGGTGGAGTAGATATCACTCCTGTGGGTGGAGAAGTTATCACACCTGTGGGTGGAGAAGTTATCACACCTGTGGGTGGAGTAGATATCACACCTGTGGGTGGAGAAGTTATCACACCTGTGGGTGGAGTAGCGATCACACCTGTGAAGGATCAGTGACTACACCGATGGGCGGAGTAGTGATCACACCTGTCGGCAGAGTAGTGATCACATCTGTGGGTGGAGTAGTGATCACACCTGTGGGTGGAGTAGTTATCACACCTGTGGGCGGAGTAGCGATCACACCTGTGAAGGATCAGTGACTACACCGATGGGCGGAGTAGTGATCACACCTGTCGGCAGAGTAGTGATCACATCTGTGGGTGGAGTAGTTATCACTCCTGTGGGTGGAGTAGTGACCATATCTGTGGAAGGAGTAGTGACTACACCGGTGGGCGAAGTAGTGATCACACCTGTGGATGGAGTAGTGATCACACCTGTGGGCGGAGTTTTGATCACACCTGTGGGCGGAGTTTTGATCACACCTGTGGGTGGAGTAGCTGTCACACCTGTCGATGGAGTAGTGATCACACCTGTGGGCGGAGTTGTTACCACACCTGTGGATGGAGTAGTGACCACACCTGTGGGTGGAGTAGTGACTACACCTGTGGGCGGAGTTGTTACCACACCTGTTCATGGAGTAGTGACTACACCTGTGGATGGAGTAGTGACCACACCTATGGATGGAGTAGTGACCGCAACTGTGGGCGGAGTAGTGACTGCACCTGTGGGCGGAGTAGTGATCGCACCTGTGGACAGAGTAGTGGCCACACCTGTGGACGGAGTAGAGACCGCACCTGTGGACGGAGTAGAGACTGCACCTGTGGACGGAGTAGAGAACGCACGTGTGGAGGGAGTAGAGACCGCACCTGTGGGTGGAGTAGTGAAAACACCTGTGGGTGGAGCAGTGACCACACCTGTGGGTGGAGTAGTGAAAACACCTGTGGGTGAAGTAGTGATTACACCTGTGGACGGAGCAGTGACCACACCCATTGGGTGGAGTAGTGATCACACCTGTGGGCGGAGTAGTGATCGCACCTGTGGACGGAGTAGAGACCGCACCTGTGGATGGAGTAGAGACCGCACCTGTGGGTGGAGTAGTGAAAACACCTGTGGGTGGAGTAATGATCACACCTGTGGATGGAGCAGTGACCACACCCGTTGGGTGGAGTAGTGATCACACCTGTGGGTGGAGTAGTGATCACACCTGTGGGTGGAGTAGTGACCACACCTGTGGATGGAGCAGTGACCACAACTGTGGGTGGAGCAGTGATCACACCCGTGGGTGGAGTAGTGATCACACCCGTGGGTGGAGTAGTGATCACACCCGTGGGTGGAGTAGTGACCACACCCGTGGGTGGAGTAGTGACCACACCTGTGAACTCTTCATTGATCATCAGGTGCAGATCCAATCAGATCCTCTCACGATAACGATATTTGGAAATGGTTTACAGTATTTTTGTATCTATAATTATTACTAAATAATGAATGAAACAAATATATTACATGTTGATAAATGAGATTTATTATATTTTTGCAGATCTAAATAACTTTTTTTCTTTTTAACTACACAGAATCTGGGATCTCGTCTTCATTGAAGCTTCTAATCACATGTATCCTTCTAATTCTAATCATTTATACCATTCTCATGCTGGGCCGCATCTCTGGGTGCAGTAATATAAAAGTCAGGGGGAGTCATGTCAACACTGTGGGAGTCACTGCCAGGCTTTCACACAGTGTCACACTTGTATGCATTAGGCTCAGGGGGAAGAAAAAGAACCTGTGCCCCCTTATATCAGATTGTGCTATCAGAGACCCCTTTATATCAGGAGTCCTCAACAGAGGCCCCCTTTATTTCAGGTACCCATCAAGTTCCCACCTTACATCACAGTCCCCATCAGAGTCCATCTCAAGAACCCCCCTTCACATCTAGGTTCCCATCTGAGCCCACCTTACATCCAGGTCCCCATCAGAGTTCCAGTTTACATCAGGTTCCCATCAGAGTGCCCCTTTACATCAGATGTCCCCTTCCCCCATCAGAGTGCCCCTTTACATCAGATGTCCCCTTCCCCCATCAGAGTGCCCCTTACATCAGGTGTCCCCATCCCCCATCAGAGTTCCCCTTACATCAGGTGTCCCCATCCCCCATCAGAGTGCCCCCTTACACCAGGTGTCCCCATTCCCCATCAGAGTGCCTCGTACATCAGGTGTCCCCATCCCCCATCAGATTGCCCCCTTACACCAGATGTCCCCATCCCCCATCAGAGTGCCCCTTACATCAGGTGCCCCCATCAGAGTGCCCCCTTACACCAGATGTCCCCATCTCCCATCAGAGTGCCCCCTTACACCAGATGTCCCCATCCCCCATCAGAGTGCCCCTTACATCAGGTGCCCCCATTAGAGTGCCCCCTTACATCAGGTGTCCCCATCCCCCATCAGAGTGCCCCTTACATCAGGTGTCCCCATCCCCCATCAGAGTGCCCCTTACATCAGGTATCCCCATCCCCCATCAGAGTGCCCCCTTACATCAACTGTCTGCATCAGACTGTCTCGTGGATTAGTGGATGCACTCTCAGAGACCTTGAGGGGGGCACAGCTAAAATCTGGGGGCACACAGCCCCCACTCCAGCACCCCCCTAGATCTGTTCTTATGTAATTCGATATTTCATTTGTTAGATTTGCTTTTCTTCTTTCATAATGAGATCTCCGGTCTCCGCTCTGATTGGTGGGTCAGTGTGACGTCATCAAGCAATATACAAATTATGCGGAATGATTTTTTCTGGTTACAATGTCACAGGGTGTCGGCTCTGATCCGCACAGGAGATTGCAGGTGGGATTGTCACTTTGTATCTCGTAACAACGTAACTCATCCATGACAATCAGTGCATCTGATAATATTAGATAATAGGAGAAGGAGGGGATTTGTTGGCGGCACTAACACTCCATGGGCACCTTCAGCGAGTTGTGAGCCCCATGTGGAATTTATAAGGCGTGCGGCCCTCAGTTCAGTCACAGGAAGAGTTAATCCAGAGCGGCTGTGAGGGCCACTTCCTCTGGGAGGAAACCGCAGGCTGCTATAAAGTGGGGGGTCCGGGGCGTCTGGAATTATCGTCCCACTTGTTACCTCGGCTGACACCAGCCACAGAGCTGGGATTGGTGATTCTAGAGAGCCGCCATAGAACGTGATACACCAGTCCAGCCACAGCTCACAGCAAGCTGGGGAGTCTGCAAATATTCTACACCTGCACGATGTGACACCATACAATACGACACGACGCAACACAATACGACACGACGCAACACAATACGACACGACGCAACACAATACGACACAATGCAACACAATACGACACGACGCAACACAATACAACACGACGTAACACAATACGACACGACGCAATACAATACGACACAACGCAACACAATACGACACGACGCAACACAATACGACACAATGCAACACAATACGACACGACGCAACACAATACGACACAACGCAACACAATACGACACAACGCAACACAATACGACTCGACGCAACACAATACGACACAATGCAACACAATACGACACGACGCAACACAATACGACACGACGTAACACAATACGACACGACGTAACACAATACGACACAACGCAACACAATACAACACGACGTAACACAATACGACACAACGCAACACAATACGACACGATGCAACACAATACGACACAACGCAACACAATACGACTCGACGCAACACAATACAACACAATGCAACACAATACGACACAACGCAACACAATACGACACGACGCAACACAATACGACACAATGCAACACAATACAACACGACGCAACACAATACGACACAACGCAACACAATACGACACAACGCAACACAATACGACTCGACGCAACACAATACGACACAATGCAACACAATACGACACAATGCAACACAATACGACACGACGTAACACAATACGACACAACGCAACACAATACGACACAATGCAACACAATACGACACAATGCAACACAATACGACACGACGTAACACAATACGACACAACGCAACACAATACGACGCAACACAATACGACTTGACGCAACACAATACGACACAATGCAACACAATACGACACGACGCAACACAATACGACACAACGCAATACAATATGACACGACATGACACGATGCAACACAATATAAAATGACATAACATGACACAACGCAACACAATACGACACGACGTAACACAATACGACACGACGCAACACAATATGACACGACACGATGCAACACAAGATAACATGACATGACACTACACAACGCAACACAATACGACACGACATGACACTACACAACGCAACACAATATGACACAACACAATACGACACGATGCGATGCAACACAATACGACACGACATGATGCAACACAATACGACATGACATGACACGATGCAACACAATATAACATGGCATGACACGACACAACATGACATGACACTACACAACGCAACACAATATGACACAACACAATACGACATGACATGACACAACACAATACGACATGACACGATGCAACACAATACGACATGACATGATGCAACACAATACGACATGACATGACACAACACAATACGACATGACACGATGCAACACAATACGACATGACACGATGCAACACAATACGACATGACACGATGCAACACAATACGACATGACATGATACAACACAATACGACACGACATTACATGACACAACACAATACGACATGACACGATGCAACACAATACGACATGACACGATGCAACACAATACGACATGACATGATACAACACAATACGACACGACATTACATGACACAACACAATACGACATGACACGATGCAACACAATACGACATGACATGACACAACACAATACGACACGACATTGCATGACACAACACAATACGACACAACATAACATAACACAATGCAACATGACATGACACAACACAATACAACACGACGTAGCATGGCATAATGTGACAGGACATGACATAACACAATATAGCATAATATAATACGACATGACACGACACTACATACCAAAACACAGTACAACATAACACAACATGACATAACACAACACAATACAAAATAGCATAACATAACACAACATACCACAACAATTCATGTCACAAGACAATACAACGTAGCATGACAGGACATGATACAACATAACACTACATAACACAACACAATACCACATAGCATGACATAACACAACAAAACATATAAAGAAATGATACAACATGACATAACACCACACCATGACACAGTAACAAAACAGGACACAACAAATAACACAACATGACACAACACTCCATGACACGGTACGACACAATGCAATGTGACACAACATAACAAAACAACATGACAAGACACTGCGACGTGACATAACACAACATGACATAACACAACATGATATAACACAACATGACATAACACAACATGACATAACACAACATGATATAACACAACATGACATAACACAACATGACATAACACAACATGACATAACACAACATGATATAACACAACATGACATAACACAACATGACATAACACAACATGATATAACACAACATGACATAACACAACATGATATGGCACAACGCTATGGGGGGATTTATTAAAACTGGACCATTCAGAATCTGGCGCAGCTGAGCATGGCAGCCAATCAGCTTCTAACTTCAGCTTGTCCAATGAAGTTTCGGCAATAAAGCAGGCCATACACAAGTCATATCCTGAACAAAATTTCTTTAGAAAATCAGAAATTTTGTGCATTTTTTAATCCGATGGCACCACCCTTGATTTTGAAATTCGACCTTTAACTTTGCCCTGTCCAGCTCTCCTAGAGGAACTGCCTGTCTCCTGGAATCTCCTCCATGCTCGTCTCCTGGAATCTCCTCCATGCTCGTCTCCTGGAATCTCCTCCATGCTCGTCTCCTGGAATCTCCTCCATGATCTTGAGACTGTGCTGGGAGACACAGCAAATCTTCTGGCAATGGCAGGTATTGATGTGCCATCCTGGAGGAGTTGGACTGCCTGTGCAACCTCTGTAGGGTCCAGGTACGGCCTCATGCTACCAGTAGTGACACTAACCCGAGCCAAATGCAAAACTAGTGAAAAACAGTCAGAAAAGATGAGTAGGGAAAAAACTGTCAGTGGCCTCCACCTGTAAAACCATTCCTGTTTTGGGGGTTGTCTCATTGTTGCCCACCTAGTGCACCTGATGTCAATTTCATTACCACCAAAGCAGCTGAAACTGATGAACAACCCCCTCTGCTACTTACCTGACCAGATCAATATCCCAGGAGGTTCATGGACTTGATGCTACACTCTGATTACAAAGTCTTCCTTTCATGTTTTGGAGCCGTGTATCTGGAAGTGTTACACTGACACGGCACTCAGCGAGCTGCATTTAATAGGAACAAAAAACAATTCGGATGACAGTTCTGATTAAAAAGAAAACGATTGTTGGTTGAACTCGATGGACTTTTGTCATAGATGCAGAGGCATCCCTAGGCAGGTGCGCGCCGCACCGGGTGACACCTACCACATGGGGTGACACCGGATCCGCTCCACGTAAAGTTGTAAAGCAAGCCGATGATCCCCGCAAGATGGATCGGATCTGCGGATAGAACATAATGGAGTCCAATCGGATCCATTCTGCGAGGATCCTCGAAGGGGGTGTTACCAAGTGTTATTGCGTTGGGTGACACCAACCCTAGGGACGCCCCTGCAGACTATAACAACGCTCACTAATGATCGAACGTTTCATTTATTGTATAGCAAATCCCATACAATCCCGGAAATGTATAAATTGTCCAATTAGGAATTGATCAGATTTTTTTTTTGCAGAGGATAAAATTAGAATAAAATTGTAAACAAAAAGTAAAAATAAATAAACAGTCAAAGCCTTCCGACCCGAATAGACGCGGCCAGAGAGTGTATGTGATCCGTGGGGAACGATTCGTATTGTGAAATGTTTTTATTTCAGGGTTCATCCAGCAGAGGGATCACCGCAGTCCTCTGATCCCCCTTCGTGCCATCGCACAGCAAGCAATGACATCACCGCAGACCAGGGACATGTGTCCATGTCATCATCCCCCCCTCCCCCCTCAGGGTTTGTGTGACCGCATGGAGGAAACAGACTTCACATGAGAACCTCAACCAGATGAGAAGAAGATGGAGGCCGGAGGGATGGAGGTTACTACAGTGCAGCCACCACCGGAGAGACTATTCTGTGTCACCGAAAACACATCTCTGTCCTCTAGAATAAAACCTGGAAATGTGTTTTGCTTCCTGAATATCATTTTGCAGCTCTGATTACCAAAGAAGTATCTCTGTACAATGTATTCAGAAATGTCATATGACGTCATACATCACTCCTGAAATACTCTGCACTGCTGGAGGACTCCGCTCCTTCCTCTATAACTCCTCTCCTGAAATACTCTGCACTGCTGGAGGACTCCGCTCCTTCCTCTATAACTCCTCTCCTGAAATACTCTGCACTGCTGGAGGACTCCGCTCCTTCCTTTATAACTCTCCTCTCCTGAAATACTCTGCACTGCTGGAGGACTCCGCTCCTTCCTCTATAACTCTCCTCTCCTGAAATACTCTGCACTGCTGGAGGACTCCGCTCCTTCCTCTATAACTCTCCTCTCCTGAAATACTCTGCACTGCTGGAGGACTCCGTTCCTTCCTCTATAACTCTCCTCTCCTGAAATACTCTGCTCTGCTGGAGGACTCCGCTCCTTCCTCTATAACTCTCCTCTCCTGAAATACTCTGCGCTGCTGGAGGACTCCGCTCCTTCCTCTATAACTCCTCTCCTGAAATACTCTGCTCTGCTGGAGGACTCCGCTCCTTCCTCTATAACTCTCCTCTCCTGAAATACTCTGCACTGCTGGAGGACTCCGTTCCTTCCTCTATAACTCTCCTCTCCTGAAATACTCTGCACTGCTGGAGGACTCCGTTCCTTCCTCTATAACTCTCCTCTCCTGAAATACTCTGCGCTGCTGGAGGACTTCGCTCCTTCCTCTATAACTCTCCTCTCCTGAAATACTCTGCACTGCTGGAGGACTCCGTTCCTTCCTCTATAACTCTCCTCTCCTGAAATACTCTGCACTGCTGGAGGACTCCACTCCTTCCTCTATAACTCCTCTCCTGAAATACTCTGCGCTGCTGGAGGACTCCGCTCCTTCCTCTATAACTCCTCTCCTGAAATACTCTGCGCTGCTGGAGGACTCCGCTCCTTCCTCTATAACTCCTCTCCTGAAATACTCTGCGCTGCTGGAGGACTCCGCTCCTTCCTCTATAACTCCTCTCCTGAAATACTCTGCGCTGCTGGAGGACTCCGCTCCTTCCTCTATAACTCCTCTCCTGAAATACTCTGCACTGCTGGAGGACTCCGCTCCTTCCTCTATAACTCTCCTCTCCTGAAATACTCTGCTCTGCTGGAGGACTCCGCTCCTTCCTCTATAACTCCTCTCCTGAAATACTCTGCGCTGCTGGAGGACTCCGCTCCTTCCTCTGTAACTCTCCTCTCCTGAAATACTCTGCTCTGCTGGAGGACTCCGCTCCTTCCTCTATAACTCCTCTCCTGAAATACTCTGCGCTGCTGGAGGACTCCGCTCCTTCCTCTATAACTCCTCTCCTGAAATACTCTGCGCTGCTGGAGGACTCCGCTCCTTCCTCTATAACTCTCCTCTCCTGAAATACTCTGCACTGCTGGAGGACTCCGCTCCTTCCTCTATAACTCCTCTCCTGAAATACTCTGCACTGCTGGAGGACTCCGCTCCTTCCTCTATAACTCCTCTCCTGAAATACTCTGCACTGCTGGAGGACTCCGCTCCTTCCTCTATAACCCTCCTCTCCTGAAATACTCTGCACTGCCGGAGGACTCCTCTCCTTCCTCTATAACTCCTCTCCTGAAATACTCTGCACTGCTGGAGGACTCCGCTCCTTCCTCTATAACTCCTCTCCTGAAATACTCTGCTCTGCTGGAGGACTCCGCTCCTTCCTTTATAACTCCTCTCCTGAAATACTCTGCACTGCTGGAGGACTCCGCTCCTTCCTCTATAACTCCTCTCCTGAAATACTCTGCACTGCTGGAGGACTCCGCTCCTTCCTCTATAACTCCTCTCCTGAAATACTCTGCACTGCTGGAGGACTCCACTCCTTCCTCTATAACTCCTCTCCTGAAATACTCTGCGCTGCTGGAGGACTCCGCTCCTTCCTCTATAACTCCTCTCCTGAAATACTCTGCGCTGCTGGAGGACTCCGCTCCTTCCTCTATAACTCCTCTCCTGAAATACTCTGCGCTGCTGGAGGACTCCGCTCCTTCCTCTGTAACTCTCCTCTCCTGAAATACTCTGCACTGCTGGAGGACTCCGCTCCTTCCTCTATATCTCTCCTCTCCTGAAATACTCTGCACTGCTGGAGGACTCCGCTCCTTCCTCTATAACTCCTCTCCTGAAATACTGTGCGCTGCTGGAGGACTCCGATCCTTCCTCTATAACTCTCCTCTCCTGAAATACTCTGCGCTGCTGGAGGACTCCGCTCCTTCCTCTATAACTCCTCTCCTGAAATACTGTGCGCTGCTGGAGGACTCCGCTCCTTCCTCTATAACTCTCCTCTCCTGAAATACTCTGCACTGCTGGAGGACTCCACTCCTTCCTCTATAACTCCTCTCCTGAAATACTCTGCGCTGCTGGAGGACTCCGCTCCTTCCTCTATAACTCCTCTCCTGAAATACTCTGCGCTGCTGGAGGACTCCACTCCTTCCTCTATAACTCCTCTCCTGAAATACTCTGCACTGCTGGAGGACTCCACTCCTTCCTCTATAACTCCTCTCCTGAAATACTCTGCTCTGCTGGAGGACTCCTCTCCTTCCTCTATAACTCATCTCCTGAAATACTCTGCTCTGCTGGAGGACTCCACTCCTTCCTCTATAACTCTCCTCTCCTGAAATACTCTGCACTGCTGGAGGACTCCGCTCCTTCCTCTATAACTCCTCTCCTGAAATACGCTGCGCTGCTGGAGGACTCCGCTCCTTCCTCTATAACTCTCCTCTCCTGAAATACTCTGCACTGCCGGAAGACTCCGCTCCTTCCTCTATAACTCCTCTCCTGAAATACTCTGCACTGCCGGAGGACTCCGCTACTTCCTCTATAACTCCTCTCCTGAAATACTGTGCGCTGCTGGAGGACTCCGCTCCTTCCTCTATAACTCCTCTCCTGAAATACTCTGCACTGCTGGAGGACTCCGCTCCTTCCTCTATAACTCTCCTTTCCTGAAATACTCTGCACTGCTGGAGGACTCCGCTCCTTCCTCTATAACTCCTCTCCTGAAATACTCTGCACTGCCGGAGGACTCCGCTCCTTCCTCTATAACTCCTCTCCTGAAATACTGTGCGCTGCTGGAGGACTCCGCTCCTTCCTCTATAACTCCTCTCCTGAAATACTCTGCTCTGCTGGAGGACTCCGCTCCTTCCTTTATAACTCTCCTCTCCTGAAATACTCTGCACTGCTGGAGGACTCCGCTCCTTCCTCTATAACTCCTCTCCTGAAATACTCTGCACTGCTGGAGGACTCCGCTCCTTCCTCTATAACTCCTCTCCTGAAATACTCTGCACTGCTGGAGGACTCTGCTCCTTCCTCTATCACTCCTCTCCTGAAATACTCTGCGCTGCTGGAGGACTCCGCTCCTTCCTCTATAACTCCTCCCCTGAAATACTCTGCGCTGCTGGAGGACTCCGCTCCTTCCTCTATAACTCTCCTCTCCTGAAATACTCTGCACTGCTGGAGGACTCCGCTCCTTCCTCTATAACTCTCCTCTCCTGAAATACTCTGCACTGCTGGAGGACTCCGCTCCTTCCTCTATAACTCTCTTCTATTGAAATACTCTGCACTGCTGGAGGACTCCGCTCCTTCCTCTATAACTCCTCTCCTGAAATACTCTGCACTGCTGGAGGACTCCGCTCCTTCCTCTATAACTCCTCTCCTGAAATACTCTGCGCTGCTGGAGGACTCCGCTCCTTCCTCTATAACTCTCCTCTCCTGAAATACTCTGCACTGCTGGAGGACTCCACTCCTTCCTCTATAACTCCTCTCCTGAAATACTCTGCGCTGCTGGAGGACTCCGCTCCTTCCTCTATAACTCCTCTCCTGAAATACTCTGCGCTGCTGGAGGACTCCGCTCCTTCCTCTATAACTCCTCTCCTGAAATACTCTGCACTGCTGGAGGACTCCACTCCTTCCTCTATAACTCCTCTCCTGAAATACTGTGCGCTGCTGGAGGACTCCGCTCCTTCCTCTATAACTCTCCTCTCCTGAAATACTCTGCACTGCTGGAGGACTCCACTCCTTCCTCTATAACTCCTCTCCTGAAATACTCTGCACTGCTGGAGGACTCCACTCCTTCCTCTATAACTCCTCTCCTGAAATACTCTGCACTGCTGGAGGACTCCGCTCCTTCCTCTATAACTCTCCTCTCCTGAAATACTCTGCACTGCTGGAGGACTCCGCTCCTTCCTCTATAACTCCTCTCCTGAAATACTCTGCACTGCTGGAGGACTCCGCTCCTTCCTCTATAACTCTCCTCTCCTGAAATACTCTGCTCTGCTGGAGGACTCCACTCCTTCCTCTATAACTCTCCTCTCCTGAAATACTCTGCACTGCTGGAGGACTCCGCTCCTTCCTCTATAACTCCTCTCCTGAAATACTCTGCACTGCTGGAGGACTCCGCTCCTTCCTCTATAACCCTCCTCTCCTGAAATACTCTGCACTGCTGGAGGACTCCGCTCCTTCCTCTATAACTCTCCTCTCCTGAAATACTCTGCACTGCTGGAGGACTCCGCTCCTTCCTCTATAACTCCTCTCCTGAAATACTCTGCACTGCTGGAGGACTCCGCTCCTTCCTCTATAGCTCTCCTCTCCTGAAATACTCTGCACTGCTGGAGGACTCCGCTCCTTCCTCTATAACTCTCCTCTCCTGAAATACTCTGCACTGCTGGAGGACTCCGCTCCTTCCTCTATAGCTCTCCTCTCCTGAAATACTCTGCACTGCTGGAGGACTCCGCTCCTTCCTCTATAACTCTCCTCTCCTGAAATACTCTGCACTGCTGGAGGACTCCACTCCTTCCTCTATAACTCCTCTCCTGAAATACTCTGCACTGCCGGAGGACTCCGCTACTTCCTCTATAACTCCTCTCCTGAAATACTGTGCGCTGCTGGAGGACTCCGCTCCTTCCTCTATAACTCCTCTCCTGAAATACTCTGCACTGCTGGAGGACTCCGCTCCTTCCTCTATAACTCTCCTTTCCTGAAATACTCTGCACTGCTGGAGGACTCCGCTCCTTCCTCTATAACTCCTCTCCTGAAATACTCTGCACTGCCGGAGGACTCCGCTCCTTCCTCTATAACTCCTCTCCTGAAATACTGTGCGCTGCTGGAGGACTCCGCTCCTTCCTCTATAACTCATCTCCTGAAATACTCTGCACTGCTGGAGGACTCCGCTCCTTCCTCTATAACTCTCCTCTCCTGAAATACTCTGCACTGCTGGAGGACTCCGCTCCTTCCTCTATAACTCCTCTCCTGAAATACTCTGCACTGCTGGAGGACTCCGCTCCTTCCTCTATAACTCCTCTCCTGAAATACTCTGCACTGCTGGAGGACTCCGCTCCTTCCTCTATCACTCCTCTCCTGAAATACTCTGCGCTGCTGGAGGACTCCGCTCCTTCCTCTATAACCCTCCTCTCCTGAAATACTCTGCACTGCTGGAGGACTCCGCTCCTTCCTCTATAACTCTCCTCTCCTGAAATACTCTGCACTGCTGGAGGACTCCACTCCTTCCTCTATAACTCCTCTCCTGAAATACTCTGCACTGCCGGAGGACTCCGCTACTTCCTCTATAACTCCTCTCCTGAAATACTGTGCGCTGCTGGAGGACTCCGCTCCTTCCTCTATAACTCCTCTCCTGAAATACTCTGCACTGCTGGAGGACTCCGCTCCTTCCTCTATAACTCTCCTTTCCTGAAATACTCTGCACTGCTGGAGGACTCCGCTCCTTCCTCTATAACTCCTCTCCTGAAATACTCTGCACTGCCGGAGGACTCCGCTCCTTCCTCTATAACTCCTCTCCTGAAATACTCTGCTCTGCTGGAGGACTCCGCTCCTTCCTCTATAACTCTCCTCTCCTGAAATACTGTGCGCTGCTGGAGGACTCCGCTCCTTCCTCTATAACTCATCTCCTGAAATACTCTGCACTGCTGGAGGACTCCGCTCCTTCCTCTATAACTCTCCTCTCCTGAAATACTCTGCACTGCTGGAGGACTCCGCTCCTTCCTCTATAACTCCTCTCCTGAAATACTCTGCACTGCTGGAGGACTCCGCTCCTTCCTCTATAACTCCTCTCCTGAAATACTCTGCACTGCTGGAGGACTCCGCTCCTTCCTCTATCACTCCTCTCCTGAAATACTCTGCGCTGCTGGAGGACTCCGCTCCTTCCTCTATAACTCTCCTCTCCTGAAATACTCTGCACTGCTGGAGGACTCCGCTCCTTCCTCTATAACTCTCCTCTCCTGAAATACTCTGCACTGCTGGAGGACTCCGCTCCTTCCTCTGTAACTCTCCTCTCCTCCAAAGATTTATAGCTGGGACCTGCTGATTGTCTCAGCGAATGACAGGTGAGAGCCTTGTGTTGGTAAACACAGAGCTCTCTTCATAGAGCAGTGATGTTCTGGTTTTTACTCCCTGCAAAGCAGGGAGTAAAAACCAGCAAATTGCTTAGTGAAACACCACACAGTAAACATTGATGGGCACATATTTAACCTCTTGATCAGCCTTGATGTTATCCCCTTCCCAGCCAGTGTCCTTAGTACAGTGACAGTGTATAATATTATCACTGATCACTGTATTCGTTTCAGTGAGGATGTCAGTGGCAGTTAATCGGTTCCCCTCAGCGTCAGCTAGTGTCAGATTGCCCGTCACACTACCACAGTCCCACTATAAGTCGCTGATCACCATCATTACTAGTATAAAAAACATAAATAAATAAAAATTCCAGTATCCATATTATAGTTTGTAGACAGTAAAACTTTCACGCAAACCAGTCAATATACGCTTATTGGGATTTTTCTTTACCAGACAGGATATTTTGTTGCAGAAAGTAGAAAGTATTGGGGTTTTTTTTCTAAATTTTGGGGTGGGGGGGTTTAGTTAAATAACCCAGCAGTGATCAAATATCACTAAAAGAAATATAACAATAATAAGCTCTATTGTTGGGAAAAAAAATTATAGAAATTTTGTTTACATACAGCATTGCAAGACTGTGCAATTGCCAGTTAAAGTAGTGCAGAGCCGAACTGCAAAAAATGTCCTGTCATGAAGAGAGTAAAATCTGAGCTGAAGTGCTTAAAAATTTTTTATGAAATAACAGCAAATCCCTATTGTGTTTTATATGACCTCATGATAAGTGATATTATATCATTTTGGTGTTGGAAGTCCTCGTTCTCCCTCTCCTCCCCTCTCTATCTCTCCCTTCCCGTCTCCCTCTCTCACCCCCCTCTCTCCCCCCTCTCTCTCTCACCCCTTTCTCTCTCTCACCCTCTCCCCTCTCTATCTCTCCCTTCCCGCATCCCTCTCTCTCCCCCCTCCCTCTCTCCCCACTCTCTCTCTCCCCCCTTCCTCTCTCTCACCCCTCTTCCTCTCCCTCTCCCCCCTTCTCTTCCTCTCCCTCACCCCCTCTTCCTCTCCCTTTCTCTTCCCTTCCCCCCCCCCCTCTCCTCCCTCTCTCTCCCCCCATCTCTCTCTCTTCCTCCCTTTCTCTCTCTCTCCCCTCTTTCTCCTTCCCTCTCATCCTCCCTCTTTCACTCCCCCTCTCTTTCTCCCTCTCCCCCACTCTCCCTCCCTTTCTCTCTTTGCTTCTCTTTCTCTCACCTTCCCTCTCTCTTTCTCTCCCCCTCTCTCTCCCTCCCTCTCCCTCTCTCTCTCTACCCCCTCCCTCTCCCCCCCTCCCTCTTTTTATCTCTCCCTCCCTATCTCTTTCTCCCCTCCCTCTGTCTCATTCCCTCTCTCTCCCCCCTCCCTCTCTTTCTCCCCCCCCTCTCCCTCCCTCTTTTTCTCTCTCTCCCTCTCTACCCCTTCTCCCCCTTCCTCTCACCCCTCCCCCTCCCCCCTCTCTCTCTCTCCCCCTCCCTCTCTCTCTCCCCCCCCTCTCTACCCCCCTCCCTATCTCCCTCTCCCCGTCCCTCTTCCCCCCCCTCTCTTTCTCTCCCCCTCCCTCTCTCTCTCTCTTTGGGGGAATAACTCCGCAGTGACGCATGTTTGGGTTCTGTTTGGTCTGAACCGTGACCGTCACACAACTTCCTCTGGACCAATAAATAGATAATAGATAAATATTATAATCCTGCAAAGCTTCCTCTTCCTCGGACCCCCCAGAAGCTGTTGTGTCTGGCTACTATGGAGAAAGTACGGAGCAGCTGCTCCATGTCATTAATTCCAAGAGAGAAGCCGCAAATCCCGGCAGATCGCACAGTGTGGCAGACGTCTTGTCTGAGTCACATACAGGCCAGGACCTTCCAGGTCTGTGAGCTCTATACAGGCCAGGAGCAAACGTAGGGTCCAATACGGCCCAGGGCCCCCCTCGGACACCCCACCTGGGGTAAAAAGTTATGTGAACAATACTCATATCCTATTCCTTCTCCTCATGTTTTCTCTTATCCTCTCTCTGCTCTCTCCTCCTCCAGCATTCTGAGTATTGCTCACCCATACCTAGATAGACATGTGATCTACCAGCAGCTTGGTCTATCCCCAAACTGCGGCCTGCAGGCCAGATGTGGTCCTTTTACAGCACTTGGGATATTATTATTCCTCTCATGGATACAAGACATTATACCTTCCACTGACACCAATGATGGGGCGCTATTCCTTCCACTGACATGAGCAATGGAGCACTATTACTTGCACTGACACCAACACTGGGGACCTATTCCTTCCACTGACACCCACAATGAGAGACTATTCCTCCAACTGACACCAACGATAGGGCACTATTCCATTCACTGACACAAGCAATGAGGCACTATTCCTCCCACTGATACCAATGATGGGTACTATTCCTCCCACTGACACCAATGATGGGGCACTATTCCTCTCACTGATACCAATGATGGGTACTATTCCTCCCACTGACACCAATGATGGGGCACTATTCCTCCCACTGGCACCAAAGATGGGGCACTATTCCTCCCACTGGCACCAAAGATGGGGCACTATTCCTCCCACTGACACCAATGATGGGGCACTATTCCTCCCACTGACACCAATGATGGGGCACTATTCCTCCCACTGACACCAATGATGGAGCACTATTCCTCCCACTGACACCAATGATGGGGCACTATTCCTCCCACTGACACCAATGATGGGGCACTATTCCTCCCACTGACACCAATGATGGAGCACTATTCCTCCCACTGACACCAATGATGGGGCACTATTCCTCCCACTGACACCAATGATGGGGCACTATTCCTCCCACTGGCACCAAAGATGGGGCACTATTCCTCCCACTGGCACCAAAGATGGGGCAATATTCCTCCCACTGGCACCAACAGTGGAACACTATTCCACCCACTGACATGAGCAATGGAGCACTATTCCTCCCATTGATACCAATGATGGGTCACTAATAAGTCTGGGCGTTTTAAACAGAGTAGCCCAAGCCTGTG